>NW_008355476.1:211012-214968 GCF_000622305.1 Nannospalax galili | reverse complement strand
GACTGTGACCAGTGATAGTCATGTATATAGAGATTAGAAATGCATGTGAAAACGTCTCAATGTCAAGAGCCCTGGAATGAATTTTTCTGTATGAAACTGTGTGTTTTGACAACGAGGTGGAGATCTTTTTTAAATGTTGGAACCTCATTTAATTTTATGTCTTATAGAGTTTATAATGAGTAAAAGGTTATATAAGTGTAATAATTCATCTGTAAACCTAGAAATGTACAGCCAATTTTGAAAGAGATATACCCTAGCTCAGAAAAATGTTATTGAATAGGTTAATGCTGTTGTAATGAAATGCTTCTTTTAATTAAAAAAATAAATAAAACAAAAAAATATTTTGTTTATTATTTTAAGTGTATGAGTGTTATGCCTGCATATAAGTGCACCCATGTCGTGCAGTGCCCGAGGAGGACAGAAGAGGCCATTGGGTCCCCGGGAACTGGAGTTACAGACAGTTGTTAGCTGCCATGTGGGTGCTGGGATTCGAACCCAGGTCTTCTGCAAGAACAGTCAGTGTTCTTAACCACTGAGCCATCTCTCCAGCCCCTCTTCCTTTCTTTTCTAACACAGAGTGTTATGAACTCCCACTAAGTAGCTGAGGCTGTCCTTGAATTCCTGACCCTCCTGTCTCCCAGGTGTTGGGAATTCCAGGCATGGGTACCATGTCCAGCTCCAGCTTCTCTGTCTGTGTCTACTTGCTGGATTTTCTTTTCCATTTGTCTTCATTCAACCATTTTGCTTAGATTTTCTCTTGTGAACAGGGTTTTTTGGTTTTCTCTCAGTCTGATACTTTGCCTTTCCTAGGGATTTTTCTCCTTCATTAAGATTATGATTGTGGGAGCTGGAGAGACGGCTCAGCAGTTAAGAACACTGTTCTTGCAGAAGACCCAGGTTTGAATCCTAGCACCCACATGGCAGCTAACATCTGTCCATAACTCCAGTTCCAGGGATTCTGACAGCTGCTTCTGTCCTCCATGGGCATTGCATGACACGGGTGCACTTACCTATATGCAGGCAATACACTCATACACATAAAATAAAAATAATAAATTTTTTTAAAAGATTATCATTGTGGCCTTGTTTTGTGCTTTTATTATATTTAGATTTTTCTTTCATTCCCCCTTCATTTTTAGTTTAAAATTTTATTTGTATTATACCAATAGTGAAATTTAAATTAAAATGTACATGTTTAGCCGGACGTGGTGGCACACGCCTTTAATCCCAGCACTTGGGAGGCAGAGGCAGGCCGATCTCTGTGAGTTCAAGGCCAACCTGGTCTACAGAGCGAGTTCCAGGCAGCTGGAGCTACAGGGTGACCCTCTCTCAAAAAGACCAAAAAAAAAAAAAAGTAAAAGTACATGTCTGAATTTTATTTGCCAGTGTTAATCGAGTCTCTGTTAAAGAGAAAAATCAGTTCTTTATTCCCTCCTTTTGCAGACTACTCTCTTACGTATGAATCCATGAAATTTTATAGATTTGGAATTGTTTGTAAAGTATAAAAATTCTTTTTGCCATAGTTCTTAAGTTGGCATTAAACTGCACAACCACTGCTTCAAATCTAACCCCGTCCTGGTTTTTCACTGACCACTATTTTTTCTTTAACACATCTTTCTGTTTCTTGCCTTGTTTCGTTTTAGATGGTTCATTTAGCTGAAGATGACCTTGATCTCTTGATCCTTCTGCCTCTGCCTTCTAAGTGGTAGGATCTTGGGCTTGGGCCACCAAGCTTTGCATCTTCCTGTTCTTAATTCTTTATTTTGAGTCATTTTCCAGGGAGTTGGGATGCCTTCTTGTTTATTTATTTTTACATTTATTTATTTATTTTGGGCAGCACATGTACCATGTTGCCATGAGTGTGGAGGTAAAAGGACAACTTGTGGGAGTCAGTTCTATTCTTTCACTAGGACTTGAACTCAGGTCATTAAGCTTAATAGCAAATGCCTTAACCTGATGAATCATCTTGCCAGCCCTGTGATAACATTCTTAAAAATTCAGAAAGGGAGGCAGGCGTAATCCCAGCACTTGGGAGGCAGAGGCAGGTGGATCTCTGTGAGTTCAAGGCCAGCCTGGTCTACATAGTGAGTTTCAGGCCAGCTGGGGCTACAGAAGACCCTATCTGGAAAAGACCAAAAAACAAAAATTCAGAAAGGGCCAAGTGTGGTGGCACATGCCTTTAGTTTCAGCACTCAGGAGGTAGAGGCAGGCAGATCTCTGAGATCAAGGCCAGCCTGGTCTACATAGCAAGTTACAGGCCAACTAGGGCTACAGGGAGACCCTGTCTCAAAAAAAAAAAAACAGAAAAGGTTGTGGGTGCCATAGTTTTTGAATGGCTTATTGTCTGAAGCCACCTTTCCTTTGCCTTAGAATATAAAAGGTAGTGTCTGTTGTACGAAACTGTTATATGCTTCAGATGTTTCTGTGCACTGATGTGTGTGTGTGTGTGTATGTATGTGTGGTGTGTACCCATGTTCATATATGTATGGGTATGCATGCATGTGTGTACAGAGGTCAGAGTTCAACATCAAGTGTCATTCCTTCTTGTTTTTTGAGATCCTCCTCCTGTCTCCACTTCCCAGAGCTGGGTTTACAAGTATGTGCTGCCAAACTCAGCTTTTTATGTGGGTGCTGGGGATCAAACTCATCTTCTTGCTTGCTGGGCAAGCACTTTATCCACTGAACCATCTCATACCCAGTTTTTGTTTTGTTTTGTTTTTTTGAATTTTCTAAAAATGAGTATGAGTGTTTTGCCTGCATGTATGTAAGTGTACCATGTTTGTGCATTGCCCATGGAGGCTAAAAGAGGGCGTCAGATCCCCTGGAACTGGAGTTACATTGACTGCCATGTGGTGCTGGGAACTCAGCTGAGGTCCTCTGCAAGAGCTTCCTGCTCTTAACTGCTGAGCCATCTCTTCAGCTCCTTCTTTGAATATTTTTGATCCACTCTTGGTGCATCAGCAGGTGCAGACCCCCACTGATATAGAAGGCTAACCTGTGTTCAGTTTGCAGAACTTCATTTTATCCATGTTCGGAAAGTTGTCAGATAAAAAATACTGTCTTAATTGTTGGAAGGTGGAACACACGTGATTTTTGTATGTTGATGTACTTTTGCAGAGGAAAAACAAAAAATGTCTACCAGCCACATAAACATGGGATTCAGATCTCTTTCTTCTAACATGTTTCCTTCCTTTTTTTCTTTCTTTCTTCATAATTCACTTGTCGGGTTCCTGCCCTGTATTGCATAGTGGTCCTTTGGGGGTTGCATCTTTTCACCTCATGTTCTTTTTCCATGGTCCTTCTTATGGCAGCCTGTTCTTATTCTATCAATGAAACAGTCTCCAGAATCTCATTGAGGTATTTTTTCTTTCCCTATTTTGGGCAACAGATCTCTCTGAGCACAGAGGTTGGTCTTCACTCCTTTTCAATTAAAGATCTATCTATATCTATATATCTGTCTGTCTGTGTAGGCACATGAGTAGAGGTCAGAGAACAACCTTGGTGTCTGTCACACCTTCCACTTTGTTTCAGACAGGGTCTCTTTGTTGTTGCCACTGTGTGCTACATAGGTCAGGCTGGCTGGCCCACAAGCTGGGGAGATTTCCTGGTCTGTTTCCCATCTTGCTTCTATGCCCAGCTTTTCTGGGGATTCAAACTCCAGTCCTCTTTTTTTTTTTGGTCATTTTGAGACAGGGTCTACCTGTAGCCCCAGCTGACCTTGACCTGGAACTCACTTTTTAGACCAGGCTGGCCTTGAACCCACAGAGATCTGCCTGCCTCTGCCTCCAGAGTGCTAGGATTAAAGGCGTGCACCACCATGCCCAGCTCTCGTTCTTTTTTTAAAAAAATATTTTATTGGGCCTGGAGAGATGGCTCAGTGGTTAAGGACACTGACTGTTCTTGCAGAAGACCCGGGTTTGAATCCCAGCACCCACATGGCAGCTAACAACTGTTCA
>NW_008355476.1:190638-210974 GCF_000622305.1 Nannospalax galili | reverse complement strand
TACATGCAGGCAATACACGCATTTATGTGTATGCGTGTATTGCCTGCATGTAGGTAAGTGCACCTGTGTCGTGCAATGCCCACGGAGGACAGAAGAAGGTGTTGGATCCCCTGGAACTAGAGTTGAATGGTTAGCTGCCATGTGGGTGACGGGAATTGAACCCATGTTCTCTGCAATTGCAGCCAGTGCTCTTAACCACTGAGCCATCTCTCTAGCCCCTCATTCTTCTCATTCTTACATGGTAGTCAATTTCCTCCCAGCCCAAATGCTGTTTCCTTAATCCCCATTTCCATCTGTGAAGATTTGACTCATCATTTATTTCCTAGCTTAATGTTATTTTTTGCCAGAAACTTCTTTCAATTCTTTACCCCATACATGATTGAACATTTCTCACATGTTCAGCTTTATATTCTAGCTCTTTATATATCAGCCATCCTCTTTTATTCATATTGTGATCTCCTTGAGTTCAGTCACCACATCTTGTTCACCATTATAGGAGAGGTTTTAAAATGAAGAGGTTAAGGGAAGCATGGTCTGAGCCCCATTCTTCACTTAATTCCCTATGAGACCTTACACAAATTAGTCTCTGAGTGGACCTTCCTCTCAGTTACCATCTCATGAAGCTGCTCTGAAGATTAGATGAAATAGCAACATGGTGAAGGTTGAAATGCATGTTACTTATTTTTACATCCTTTATAGCACCTTGCTCCTATAGTGCCTCATCCACACAAACTTTTTCTTAACAGCGATTGCATGAGTAAATGCAGATCCACTTTGCTCAAAATTCACTTTTGCATTGAACCAGAAAATAATCCAGGGCTCCTATATATCCTGTGTTCATACCTGTACATCCGGAATCAGTGAAAGTATTCAAATTGCATTTAGTAGTATAGTGCTTGGAATAGAGAAGGATAAGTGTTTGTCTGAACAAAGTATGACCCCTCTATGAAAGATGCAGAATTCTATTTGTATGACCCATTGATGGTTTAGATTCTCAAATAAAGCAATTGTCTTCTTACTTGCCTTGAAGTTTCAGGAAGAAATAACCACAGATGGAATCTGATATTTAAGTTAGAAGGATTTCATTCAAAGTAGAATTTTAGGTGACTGTTGGTTGTTATCTTACTCTAGACAGACTCTCCAAGTCCAACATTCAGGGCATGTGTGAATTCTATATGCAAGTTTTGCTCTGCTCTTCTCTGTTACATTGAATGTGGCATGTCAGCTCCCTCTGTCACATTCTTGTCACACAAGGTAGGGCAGTCTCCTCTCTAATTACATAGTTTCAACTGCACTGGAGGATCTCACTATGTTCTTTTAGTGGAAGGAAATGTCTGTGATTATTTCTCATTAGGTATTGAACTTCCGGCGGGGGGGCGGGGGGGCAAAGGGTGAGGTGTATATGAATAATACTCCTTGGAAATTCTCCGTTTTTATGTTTGCTGTAGGCTGACACTACCCAGAGTCTTGGAAATTTGCTGGACATGATGTACCGGGAACCAGCGAGATGGTCCTACACGTTCCAGACATTTTCCTTTCTGAGCCGCCTGAAAGTACAGCTGGAGCCCTTCCCTGAGAGACTCTTACAGGCAGAGAAGCCTGTACAGATCCTTGAGAGGTCTGTATATAGTGACAGGTAAGACACCAAACACCCTGTCAAACACACACCCCATGCTCATTTTGGCATAATCTTTCCTTGTATAGGCCCTGCACTAGGTTCACTAGTCATTGAAAACTCTACTCTGAAAACTTGTTGTGCCAGCTGTGGTGGTGCTCGCCTTTAATACCTGCACTCGGGAAGCAGAGGCAGGTAGATCTCTCTGAGTTCAAAGCCAGCCTAGTCTATATGGTGAGTTCCAGGCCAACAAGGGCTATACAGCAACACCCTGTCTCAAAAACAAAACAAAGTGTCTTTTTTGTGTATATGTATATATACATATGCACATGTATGCACATGCATGTGGTGGCCAGAGGACAACCTTGATTGTCATTCCTTAGGTACCATAACAACTTTTTTTTTAAAATAGTGTCTCTCACTAGTATGGAACCGACCAAATAGGCTAGGCCAGTGGCCAGTGAGCCGCAGGGATCCACCTTTCTCTTCCTTCCAAGTGTTGGGATTACAAACCTGGTTTTTTAATGTGATTTTGGGTATTGAATTCAGGTCCTTGTACTTGCAAACTAAGGACTTTACCAATAAACTTCCCCAACCCTGAAAGTCTGTATACTCTTTAAAGACAACTCTACACAAATGTGTCCAAAGTTATAACTCTACTGAATTATCATATGTGTCAAGAAAGGAGATTCTGATTTTCCTACTTTGACTACAGTTTCCCACAGTGCCACTGACTATCCTCTCCTTCTTTATTTTCCAGTAGAGAGGCAAGGTGGTTACTGCTTGCTGTAATTATTACATGGTAGAAAGTGGAAGACACAGAATAGCCATGTGGGTTCTGGGATTCAAACCCAGGTCTTCTGCAAGAACAACCAGTGTTCTTAACCACTGAGCCATCTCTCCAGTGCAAAATTTGTGTTCTTAAAACAGTGCAAGTAATCTATTCATCCTTTTTTATTCTTCAAGAAAGGATATTGAGACAGAAACAACACATTTGAAATTGACTTCTATCTTCAATTCAGCCTTTTCTGATCATCTTACGTAACAGAGCTTACTGCTGGCCAGTGTCTGCCTACCTTGTACCCATGTGACTTCATGGGAAAGGCCATCATCCACCTAAAGGAGCACGCTGTGAAGTCCTTTCAGTGAGGTCTAGCAGCTGGTCTGGGAAATGAGTCCATCTGTTCCAGGAAAGCTAGTTCATGCAGGCCCTGGATTATGGGCCGCTACAGAGACCATGCTATGGGATTAGGCCATCTACAGGAAGGGCACAGTGTGGCTTGATCTAGATGCTGCTTTGAATTTGAAGGCTGCAAATGACTTTTGTGGAAGAAATAGTGCTTTCAAGTAAAATAATGTCTTGAGATCAACTGATTTATCAGTATTGAAAATACTGCATTTTCATTGTCCCCACCGCTGGAGACACTTAGTTACCCATTTAATCCCAAATTAAGTAAACTAGTTCTAGCTCTTACTACTCCCATGAAGCCTCCTAGAATTTAAAAATAAAGGTTCATGCCAGGCGTGGTGGTGCATGCCCTTAATCCTAGCACTCGGGAGGCAGAGGCAGGTGGGTCTCTGTAAGTTCAAGGCCAGCCTGGTCTACATAGTGAGTTCCTGGATAGCTGGTGCTACAGGGAGACCCTGCCTCAAAAAGACCAAAAAAAAGTAAAGGTTCATTTGTAAATGACATGTGATTGTTCAGATCCACCTCAGAATCCCATTAAAAACATGGAAGAAGCACTGCAGGCCATACATTCCTCCTTCCTTTCAGGCCCGAAGAAGAGTCTGCTCTTGAGGTAGCTGGGCTTTGGGTTTTAGTTCATTTTCCACTGTAGGTGTGCCACTGCCTGTCTTCCTTTCCCAAGCCATGTTTCTCAGGCTGGGAAGTTGAACCTACATAAAACTACCTGGGCTGTTCGGAAGTATTCCCAGTTGATCTTTTTGAGTTCTAGCCTCTTTTATGGTTAGACACGTGAGAGACTTCTCAAAGGAAAATTAACAGTGAAGTGCTTATTGGTTACAGATGCTTTGATTTCATTGCTTGTTTTTGAAACAGGATGGCCTTATAGCCCTGACTTGCCCAGAACTTACTGTGTAGACCAGGCTGGCGTCAAACTCATGAGTGATCCTCCCGAGTGCTAGGATTACAGGCATGTGCCACCATGCCTGGCAGAAGTGCTTTGTTAAGGAGCTATCCAGAATTTGACATTTCCTTGTAAAGGAATAGGGAGTATTATACTGTGAGCAGTTACAATATTGTAGATGATTTAACCTAAGAGGGCATTTTGAGTCCAAAAGGATAGCCTGTTATAAATTCTAATCTTAAGAGTATTCAAACTCTCCCATTCTTGTGATAGGTGTTCTGAAAGGAAGTGGATTGCAGAGAAGATATCCAACACTTTTCTGATTGAGTTAAAGGAAATACTAGTGTGGTTTTAAAACAGAGCTCTGAACTGCTAGGTCCTCAACCCTGTTCCATCTGCAACTCTTACACTCCCCTACCCCATCCCCACTCCACTCCATGTTCAGCCCCCTCCCATTTTGCCCCTCTTCCTGCCCATCACCACCAGCTTTGGAGAAATAAGGGAAGTACTTACCCACAGGAGAGGGGCAAAGGTCCTTCTGTAGGGTTGTTAAGTTTCTTTCTGGGTTTTTTTTGTTTGTTTTAGATAGCATCTCACTATGTAGCCCCAGCTGGCCTGGAACTTGCCATTTGGATGTAGACCAGGTTAGCTGGTTAGCCTTGAACTCAGAGAGATCCACCTGCTTCTGCCTTTGCTTTCCAAGTGCTAGAATTAAAGGCATGTGCCCCACTCCTGGCCGGTTATTAACTTGTATTTGTAAGATCCAGCCTTTCATCTTCTAGTTGTCTATGGAGAAACTGGCAGCAGTTTCCAGAACTTGAGTCACAAAAGTCACCTTCTTGTTCCCTTTAGCTAACCTGTATCTAAAACATTCTAGACTAGACAAGTTTGCTTTTAGAGTTTGAATATTAACTTCTTTGTAGCCCAGGAAATGCAGTCATAACTGAGATGTGTTGAATACCATGTGGCAGTCACCCTTCTGAGCACTTCATGAGTGAGAAACGAGTCATCACAGCAGTGGGCGGAGAGTTAGTGGTTTATGAAAGCTGCAGCTGGAATCAGATCCTCAGTTACTCTGAATGCTCCTCTCTAAGGGTGACACATCCTTACAGTTTGTGCTTCCCTAAGTTATTCACACACAGGATTCTGAATTTCATTTTCCCAGAAGTGGCCAGTTGCTGAGCATTGCCTTAGAAACTAGAGTTCATTGTTGAGGATGTACATTGTGTTTTGTATCAGATGCCTAAGCCTTGAAAGCAAAATTGACTCTTCTGAAGCCACAGTTTCTGTTCAGCTCTGATTTCCTAATTTACCAGATCCTCCTTTTGTTATGGAAGTAAGCAGAGGGAAGTTAGATTTTTCAGCTTTCTCAGTATTTTATCTGACTTAGAAACTCAGCAGAGAAAGTAAGACTCCTATGTGCTCTGGAGGAGAGACTGCTTTGTTGGTAATACTGAAGTCAGTCAGAAACGGATTTCCTGCTCCATAGCTGACACCACAGAAAGAAGACTCCCTCCACTTCTCAACTAGACAAGATGGCTCAGCTTCTGGACACTCAGAAACCCTTAGTCCTGAATGATACGCAGAGGGTGGATATAGCCTGCATTCACTTGGGTGTGTTTGGAGCCTTGTTATAGTCTCCAAAGTTCAGGTTTCCACACACACAACTGCTGTGTGTTCTGACGGGCTTCCTCTTCTACAGTTCTTTCCTTGCAGTGAGTTACTCCATTTGGGAACTAAAGTGTGGGCCTCTGTGTCCAGGTGCTCTTTGTCATCACAGTGCTGAGCAGTACAGGAGCTATAGACTAAGAATTCAAATTTCTGGGGTTCAGTGCTTAAGACTGCTTGCTGTTTTTGTAGAGGACCCGAGTTCCATTCACAGCACCCACATTAGATGGTTCATAAAGTGATTATAACTAGCTCCAGGGGATATAGCGCCCACCTCTGTAGGCACCAGCACGCATATATACAAACCTACACACACACACACACACACACACACACACACACACACAAACATAATAAAAATAAACCTTAAAAAGAATTCAAATTGGGGCTGGAGAGATGGCTCAGCGGTTAAGATCACTGACTGATCTTGCAGAGACCTGGGTTCAATTCCCAGCACCCACATGGTGGCTACGAACCATCCTTTAACTCCAGTTCCAGGGGAATCCAAAGCCCTCTTCTGACCTCCATGGCATTGCATGACACAGGTGCACTCACATACATGCAGGCAACACACTCATACACATAAAATTAAAATAATAAATATTTTTTAAAAAGAATTCAAATTACCTAAGGGCTGATGAGGAGGCAGAAGGGTTACAAGGTTTGGATGGACATTGAATAAGTTGGCTATTGATTTTTCTGCTTCTCTCTCTCCTCTGACTTTCATCCCATTCCCATTCTTAATCCACCCCACCCACCCACTCAACATTTTCAACCAGGTATATCTTTGCAAAGAATCTCTTTGAAAATGGTTCCCTCAGTGACATCGAGTGGCACATCTATCAGGACTGGCACTCTTTTTTCCTGCAGGCGTTTGCCAGCCGGCTTTCATTACATGGCTTCATCTACCTCCAGGCTTCTCCCCAGGTAACTCTGAACATAAAGCCTTAGATGTTAGAGCTGCATGAAACCTAAGAGGTTTTCTGGTTGGAGAAGTTAGGCTGTGAGTATCACCTAGCAGATAGTGGTGGGTGGACACTGCTGCTCTAGCATTGAGCACCAATTTCGCGCAGGCAGCAGTATGCACATGCAGTTGACTCTGCATTCAAGGGGCCCTCGTGTTGGAGCAACAAGCCAGAACAAATTGGGCATTGTTTCTACAGCTCCAGGTTTGCGCATCAGACACTTAGAATTGCAGCTTCCCGCCTCAGTGATTCCTTCCCCTGTCAGGTCATCTGAGGCAGCAGTGGTCACCTTTGTTTTCTGACTAGGATGTAGGGAAGCATGGAAGGGTTTCCTAACCTCCTCCTGGTATTACCAACTCATAGCCCCTTTTTAGACCTTGAAGAGGCCCCCAATAAGTCCGGCTAGATTGCAGAAGTACGTGTTCTGGCTCTCCAACTTGGCACATAGGATGATGTCATGACAGGAGTCCTCTGGAGACAGCTTTGGCCCTTGGCTTCTGATGACTGACAGTGACCTTGGCTAGCACTTGGCAAACTTTCTACTGAAGGAGGCTTTGTCTGAAAGTAGATCTCTCCAAAGACTGTGGGGCAGGATTCAAAGTCAAAGCAAACCTTTTCAGAGATACACTGCTGTCAGCTTTTGAGCAATACTTTACAGGTACAGTCAGATGCCAGGAATACCTATCGTTGCAGAAAGCAGGCCAGCTGTCCTCAGTCTGGAGCCCATGGTTTTCAGAGGTGGAGCTGAGCTCTTGGACAGAAGGGAGCCTGAGGGCAGACTGAGCAAAGTTAGAGAACAAGTGGGACAGTTCTTGTCACCTCACCTTGCACAGGCCCCAGGAGAGAACTGGAAGGAAGGACCTCACCTCAGGAAGGGACAGTTGTTGCTGTTGTTGTTGTTATGTGTCTTTGATGTGTGTGTGTGTGTGTGTGCGCGCGTGCGCGCACACACAGGTATACACATGCCACAGTGTATATGAAGCTCAGTACACAGGAATACACATGCCACAGTGTGTATGAAGCTCAGAGGATAACTTTATGGAATCAGTTCTCTTCCTTCTACCTTTACATGGATTCCAGGGATCAAACCCAGGTCACCAGGCTTACATAGCAGGCATCTTTACCCACTGAGCTATCTCACTAGTCACATTAAGGCATCTTGGAAACTGGAGTTTCTAGATTGTGACACAGAAGCTAGATTGTGGGAGTAAGAGATTCTAAATGGTGCCTCAGGTTTAGAATAAAATTGAACTAGAGGTTCAGTGAGGCCTGAGGACTGAGAAGAACCTTCTGTGCAGAGACCCAGGCTGAAATCAAGTTGTTGACTACCTGGGTCACATTTTCATGACTGCTTCAGTAGGCTTCATTGCTTTGGAGAAAACTTAGAAGAGTCAAATTATGATGGTAAGTAGCTTTAAAAGTAGAGAATAGATTGAGAAAGCGGGGAAAGAGGAGTCCATTCCGAAGAGGACAGTATGAAGTGGTTGAGGCCAGGGACACAGAGAGGTTCTCCAGGGGTCAGGTGAGAAGTTGAACAGACTGGAGATATAGGTAGAGTTAGAGGAGATAACAGATTTCCCATAGTCTTGAGAAAGCTGGGCTGAAAGAAGGTTGAAGGTGAAGAGAGACAGAACAGCAGCACTGGCAGCTCAGTGCCATGACAACACTGCTGGGAGGATCAGAGGAGCCGTGGGCTGACCCAGTCCTTGGAGTAAAACAGGGCTGCCTGCCTTCTTGTTTCTGGTCTGTGAAGGTTGAATGCAGACCCTGGGACCCGTAAAGAAAGCCGGCAGGTCTCCTCACCTCCCTTCTTAATGCGCTTGAGGGACCTGTGTGAAGGTGATTATGGCGATTATCAGTAGGCTGGCTTTTCCTTTTGGAGAGGCAAATTGAAGTATTTTGTCTCACATAGAATGAGGAGACTTGAATAATTACTACAGCTTAATGGGAGAAAAAACAAAAAAGCATGTATTTTGAATTTAAATCAAAATTTTAGTGTTGTTTCAGTGGATTAGTTACAGGAACCTAGGAATGCCCATATTGTTCTTTGGCCTCTTCTGTGGGATTCAGAGATACACTACATTCAAAGGAAGAACAAGACAGATGTTGATATATCTCTTTAAAAGGGGGTGCCAGTACCCAGTACTCCATCACAGAGTCCTGGGAAATACTGGCATCAAAGCATGTGAGATAGACCTCAGCAGGGCCTTCAGCTCTTGCCTACCTGTTGTCCCCTAAATTCCAGAAAGCCAAAAGCTGGCAATTTAGGAAAAAAATCAGAAGAGAAGTAACTAGACCTTTGTTCCCCCACCCCTCAGAAGAACAGAGTATAGTTGTTGTGTGCCTCGGGGAGCCCAGCTGTGCCTGGGGCTGCATGGTAACAAGTGCCACCCTGGGCTTGAGGCTTGAACGGCAATATGCAGACCCCAGAAGTCAGCCCATCAGGCTCAGGACCAGGGGTCCCTGCCTTGCCACTTTCACTGACACCATCTTCACTTCTCACCCAGGTGTCTTCCCTGTAGGACTGAAACAAAGTGGGGCCAGGCAAGACTGTTCCACTGGGTCTTTTATTTTAGAAGAATTCATTAATAACCATGTCAGTAAAGGAAGAATTATGCCAGATGCTCAAAATAAGACTACGTAGACTTTAGGGAGAAGAAAAGTTTACTATATTTAGAAAATTAATAATAAAAGGGGGAAATGTTAGCTGATTTTAATAGTCCAGGATGGCATCAGTGTTTATCTGCATTCAATGCATGAATAATTAGAAATATCTTTTGTAAGAATTGTTCTGTCCTTGTATGTACTTGAAAACATGGTTATATGTTTTTTTTTTTTTAACTATTCGTTGACTCCAATTCTCTCAGAGAGGACAGTTAATTAGTTTTGCTGCATTTAGAAATTCTAAAGCTGCCTGCTTGTCAGAATGTGAGCTGGTTACTTCTGAGGAGGTGGGTACTAAGAAGAGCTCACACCTTTGCTATTAATCCTGATACTTGGAGTTGAGTCCACAGATATGCATGCACACAGGCAGACTGCACTGGTATACACAGCAGTCTTTGTAGTAGCCAAGTAGTGGAGATAGCCCTAGTGCTCATCAGAGGCGACTTGTTGAATGTATTCTATGTTCCAATCAAACAGCTGAAACTATAAAAAGAATGAGAAACTTCTTTCTGTACCAGTTGGTTTTCGTTTGCTTTTGGTTGCTACTGCTGTTTTGTGACAAGGCTCATTCTGTAGCCCAACCTGACCTGGAACTCACAGTGTAGCCCAGGGTAGACTCAAACTAGCAGCATTCCTCCTATCTCAGCTTTTCAGTGCTGGATTTTCAGGCATGAACCATACCCAGCTATCTAAGACATACTATTAAGTAAATCAAAAAACAAGTGCAGAGTGTAGAATGGGACATCTTTTACATACATTTTCAAAAGATGGGTAAAGAATGTATATCTACATAAGCTGTTGCTGAAAGTCTAGTTACTAATCACATTGGTTATGAATGAGGAGAACTGGGTAGCTAAAGTCAGGAGTAGACTGAAAAAACTGGGCTGTAGCATTCCAGGTCTACCTGAACGAACAAGACTTGCAAAAAAGAAAGAAAAGGGGTCTTTAAAAAGCACCCATATTGCAGTTAACAGTTGTCCATAACTCCAGTTCCAGGGGATCTGATGGCCTCCTCTGTCCTCTGTGGGCATTGCACGACACAGGTGCACTTACCTACATACAGGCATAAAACTCATACACATAAAATAAAAATAATAAATAAATTTAAAAAGATACGTGGCTTAATTTCCTTAAGGGAGAAGTAAGACAAGAGGGAAAATCCTAAGTCAGTGGGTTGATCCATCTCTAGGGCAGGTGACATTGAATAATGAAACGTTTGGCCAGGCAGAAAGAGGACCAAGGGTAGTTCAGGCAAAACAAACATTTGGAGCAGAGGTTTTGAGGTGTGAAGGAGCTTGGACTTGTCTCACAGGAAAGAGGTCAAATATGGCTGAAGCAGTGAGCAAGCAAAGAGCTAAGGAAGTTGAAGACAAGCAGGAGAGGTGGCCTTGTGTGCCCGGTGAAGAAAGAGACAGTTTGCAGAGCCGGTGAAGAAAGAGACAGTTTGCAGAGCCATAGAACTTCAGACCTGCAGATGGAAGCAGACTAGAGTTCTGCAGAGGAGCAGGGGGAAGGGAGCTAGTGTCAAGATGCACGTTTTGTTTAGTTTTAACTTGTTTTACCTTTGACTATGCAAATGTAATCTACTCTGAGTGAGTGCTTGTATAATATGAAAGAGGTATTTCAGATTACTTACCATTTCATAAGTAGAATGGCACCTCAGGCATGTGGAATATGCCTCTAATCCTAGTACCTGAGAGGCTGAAAGGGAGAACTTTTAGGAAGATCATACTTCCTTAAAGCCTTTGGTCACAACTGTAGCCAGTAAAGAACCTATGAAGTAAAGTGTTGTTTTGTTTGGACTTTTTGAGGCAGGGTCTCCCTGTAGCTCTAGCTGGCCTGGAACTCACTATGTAGACCATGCTGGCCTTGAACTCAGAGATCTGCCTGCCTTTGCCTCTGCCTCCCAAGTGCTGGAGTACTGGGACTAAAGGCATGCACCACCACGCCTGGTGAAGTAAAGTATTTTAAACAGGGACACAGATGCCATTAATTGGCGTGCCAAAGAATTCTGGAGTGAGGGACAAGCTGGAAGTAGAGAATAGCTCTTGCCAGTATCTAACCTGGTGTGCCTCACCACAGAGCATCCTCACAGAGCTACCTATGGGTAGATGAGGACCAGGAACAGGCAGCCCACTGAGATTACAGGGCAAGCACATGACACTGGCTGATTGACTCCTGCACCTTCTCCCTCCAAGGCCTGTGCTCTCTTCTTGTTACTTCTTCACCTCCAGGAGGCAAAGGGGCAGAGGACTTTGCAGTAGTCTGTATGAGAGGCCATGAGCGCCAAGGCAGAGGTGAGAGAAGCAAGGACAGAGGCAGCTGGAGAGAGCAAAGAGAGTTTCCTGACTCCTTGATGTGGTTGGGTGGAAGAGAAAGAGGGTAATCCCAGCTCAGCTGTCTGGGTGGATGGTATTTGCCACTAATGACTCAGGATACTCAAGAGAAGAACAGTCTGAGGTCGAGATGGAGAAAATGGTACCCGTGAATAAGAGAACAAGGTACAAGGTCACAACTTGTACCTGAGGTAGCATACAGACTGTGGCTCCCATGGACCTGTAGGATTGCAGTGTAACAGCAAGGTGGTATCTTTTAGATTTGTTTGAAGAGACTGTACCAGAGAGCCAGAGAGGAAGAGAAAGGCATTGAGCTGGCCTATCTGCAACAGCTACATGGTCAGCACGAAGACTGGTTTATTCACAAGACAACCAAGTAAGTACAGAAGAGCAAGACAGGCCTGCTTCTTACAGCCATGCTGAGCTAAACATTGCCAAGGAAGTAGATGGAAATGCCCAGCATCTACCAACCAGAAACATCATAGTGAATAAAATCCACTCATCCTAAGGGGCTCTTGTTAGATTCTGTCTGCTCTCACTCGCTCCCTCCCTCCTTCCTTTCCTTTCTTTTCCCTAGGTTGAACCTCATGATTGATGCTGGTCATAGTTGCTTCAGAATGAAAGGCTAAAATGTTTTAGAAAAATGTCCACTTTAATTGACATTCCTGGTTTCCACCTTCCTTCCTTCAGGCTCGGTGTTACTCACTTAAAATATTTGGAGTGTTAACCTCAGTATCAGTCTCAAGACTAGAGAAAATTCTCAGACTTCCGATTTTTTTTTTTTTTTTTTTTTGGTCTTTTTGAGACAGGGTCTCCCTGTAGCCCCAGCTGTCCTGAAACTCACTACATAGACCAGGCTGGCCTTGAACTCACAGAGATCCGCCTGCCTCTGCATCCGAGTTCTGGGCACTCGGCTTGAATTCTTTTTTTTAAATGTTATTTGCAGGCAGTGCTGTCAGAAGCCACATGAATTGAGATCTAGGGGGTGACACTGGGCTCAAGTTTCATTCTTGCCTACAGGCTCCACTGCGAGACTCTGCAGCACACACCTGTGCTGGTGCTGGATGTCAATGGTGATTTCTCTGAAGAAGACACCAAACAAGAGGAGCTCATGAGAAAGGTGGACAAGAGTTTGGCTCTCCTGGTGCTTCAGTTGCTGTACCTGAGTCTTAGTTTCTGCTTCAGAGCGCTCTGTATTGGGTATTTGGCTTTGTACTCTAGCACATTTCACATTCTAGAGCACATAAGATTTTACACAAGTTACAAATAAAATGCCCACAGTACAGAGAATCTGGGTTAGCAGTTAATTGACTTGTAGCATATGCTGGCCAGCCGACTTCCTCCTCTAAGGTGTTGTACAGCAAGGGAAAGTAGATTGTGTTCCCAGCTCTGCCACACGGTGCTATCTGACCCTGGGAGCTCACTTTTCTTCTTCTCCAGGCCTGTTTCCCTCATAAACACTCATGGGACTGGATACACAGGAATTGAGGGTGAACTATTGAAAATGTGAAATTTAATGTTTTCTTCTCTTTCGTGCAGGTTAACAGCTTTGTAAGGAACCTGTAACCAGTAATTAAGCCACTCTAACTATGGTCTGGGCTCTCTTAACTTTCTGAAGCTAGAAAACATTGATCTTCTACCTACTTTTGGCAGCCCCATCCTCCCTGCCCCTCGAGCATCCTGACACTCAGGGTATGTTATCTTCAGACTATTGTTGGATTTTTGGGTTTTTTTTGTTGTTGTTTTATTTTATCTCAGGCACCTTAAAAATAAAACTGACTTCAGTTTCGTACTATTTTTCTAATCCAGTTGTTCATTTATCTGAGGCTGTATCTGTTGAAGCCTGCTCTCAATTCCCAATAGACAACAATTTTCACTTGAGAAGTTTTTAGCCTTTCTTTGCCATCCAGACTCTTCTGTGCTGTCCTGCCCTGAAGTGCCAGGGGAACTTTCCCAGAGTTCAACCAAGTGAAGCCCCCTGAATGATGAGGGGAAGGAAAGCAGTGAGTGGGTGCCCACTGTGCACCCCAGAATGAAGAAATGGAGTCCAAGCTCCAGGCAGCCCCTTTAGCCCTTCCTACCTGTGGTTCCTGGTTCAGAAGAGTAGGGGTAAGGGAGTTAGTTCCCAGTCCTAGAACTGAAGAGCTGACCTAGGAGAGAGGGAGAGGACATCAAGAGCTTCAAAACACAACATCTGACATTCAGCATTTGGCCATCCTGGTACTTTTCTTAACCTGAGAACCTTAACTAGTGAGTTTCAAACAACACTAAGAAGTGAAGCTCACAGCAGGAAAGAAGGAGTGTAACTTTGTGCTACTGCCTCAAGCTTTAAGGATAACTTATGGAAAGTAAAATCCATAGCTGCGTAGAAGTGAAATGATCCATTGCAAGAAGCCAAGGGCCCATGATTCACCACAAGTGGATTTCCTGCACCAGTCCCTTGGCAGTTTAACAGGTACACAGGGCACCGAATGAACTGGGACTTAGAATGTTCCAAGAGTCAGAAATCTTTGTGACTGTCCTTTATGCTTTGAGAAAATAAGTGTGAGATTAGTTAAATATATGAGGTTTGCAGAAAAATTCAGCAATTTTTTTAATCACACTTTTTTTTTTATATTTTATTTATTATTTTTATTTTATGTGTATGCATGTATTGCCTGCATGTAGGTAAGGGCACCTGTGTCGTGCAATGCCCCTGGAGGCCAGAAGAGGCTGTCGGACCCCCTGGGACTGGAGTTATGGACAGTTGCTAGCTGCCATGTGGGTGCTGGGATTCGAACCCAGGTCTTCTGCAAGAACAACTAACTAGTGTTCTTAACCGTTGAGCCATCTCTCCAGCCCCTTACCACATTTTTTTTAAAAATATATATATTTTTTAAATTTTATGTGTATGAGTGTATTACCTGCATGTGTGTAAATGCATCTGTGTTGTGCAATGGCCGAGGAGGTCAGAAGAAGGCATCAGATTTCCCTGGAACTGAAGTTAACAGATGGTTGTTAGCTGCCGTGTGGGTACTGGGAATTGAATCCAGGTCCTCTGTAAGAGTAGTCAGTGCTCAATGCTCTTAACCCCCTGAGCCATCTCTCCAGCCCCTTTAATCACACTTTTTAAAGATGTAGTGGCTGGAGAGATGGCTCAGCGAAAAATAATTGTAACAGCTTTACTGATGTGTATTTATATACTATACTAATTAATCCATTTAAATTATGCAGTTCAGAAGTTTTTAGTACAATCATAAGGTTGTATATCCAACACCAAATTCTAGAACATTTTATCACCCCACGAAGAAAGCCTATATCCTGTTTTCCCCTGAACTGTCCCCCACCTCCAGCCATAGGCTACTACCAGTCTACTTTTTGTCTCTATAGATTGACAGTCTTGACATTTTGTGTGAATGGAACAATCAATATGTCGTCCTCTGTGACATGCTTCTGTTATTTAGCATAATGTTTGCAGGGTTCATCCAGATTGTAGCATGCTAGGCACTCTTCCTTTTTGTGACTAAATAACGTTTTATGGCTGTGACACTGTTTATCCAGTCATTGGTATCTGTTGTTTTCATTATAGCCCCATGCCCATGGAGTTCTAGCACTCATCATACTTTTGATAGCCATTCCTCTGATGGCTAATGATGCTGAGAATCTTTGTAGTTCATAGTCATTTGTGTATCTTATTTGAAAAAAAAAAAAAATGTCTCTTCACATCCTTTGCCCTTTTTTCAGTTGAATTATTTAGCTTCTTATTGTGGAGTTATGAATTCTTCTTACATGGGGTAAAGTTTCTTATTAGAGAAATACGTGACTTAGAGTTACTTCTCCAATTTTGTTGTCTTTTCTGACTTTTTTTTAAAAAAGGTTTATTTTTAAATGTGTATGTGCATTTTTCCTGCATTTATGTAAATGCACCATGTGCATGCAGTGTTCTCAGAGGCCAGAAAAGGACAACAGATCCCCTGGAACTGGAGTTACATCCGGTTGTTAGCCACTATGAACATATTGGGAGCTGAACTCAGGTCCTCTGCAAGAGCAGCCAGTGCTGTTAACTGGTGAGCCATCTCTCCAGCCCTGTGATTTTATTTAATTTTAATTATGTGTATATATGTATGTCTTTGTGTAGGTATGTTCATGTGAGTGCAGTGCTCACCAAGGCCAGAAGAGAGTATTGGATCCCCTAGAGTTACAGGCACTTGTGAACCACCTGATGTGGATGCAGAGAACCAAACTTAGATCCTCTGAAAGAGCAACAAGTGCTCTTTAACTGCTGAGTCATCTTTCTGGTCCTGCCCCCCCCCCTCTTTTTTATGGTAAGGTCTGATGTAATCCAGGCTGACCTGTATAGCTGAGGATGGATGGCCTTGAACTTTGGATCTACTTGCCTTAGCCTGCTGAATGCTGACATTACTTTTTTTTTTTTTTTTTTTTTGGTCATTTTGAGACAGGGTCTCCCTGTAGCCCCAGCTGTCCTGGAACTCACTATGTAGACCAGGCTGGCCTTGAACTCACAGAGATCCACCTGCCTCTGCCTCCCTAGTGCTGGGATTAAAGGCGTGTGCCACTACGCCTGGTAACATTACATATTTTTATAGTTCCTATTGAAGCATAGGAGCCTTTCATTTTAATGAAGCCCACTTGGTTTTGTTTGGGGTTTTTTTTTGTTGTTATTTGGGTTTTTTGAAACAGGGTCTCTCTAGCCAAGCTGGCCTAGAACTTGCTGTGTAGACCAGGTTGGCCTTAATCCCACCTGCTTCTGCCTCCCAAGTGCTGGGCATACCCAGCTCCATTTGTTTGTTTTTGTCACTTTTTTTGCTTTTGTCCTTATGTCTAAAAGGACTGAGTAACCCAAGTTCACCAACGTTGACTCCTACAGCCTCTTATCCTTCTGATCCATGTCAAGTGCCTTTTTGTGTCAAAGGATAAGACCATTTTTGTTCTTTTGCATATGAGAATCCAGTTGTCCCAGCATCTAGGGAAGCCCCTTCCTTGCTCTGTTGAGTTGTCTCAGCCCCTTTGTTGAAAAACTGCCCCACTTGACCTTGGGCTGTGTTGCTGCTTCAGATTTTAGACAAGACCAGAGATGAAAATAGGGTGTTGGGTATGCTGGAAATTCAGCAGTTTTTAGTCATTAAGCTTGGAAGGTCCAACTATTTAATTCCCCCGTCTATTTCCAGGAGCCACTAAGGTAGAAATCTGCAGTAGACCAAGAAGAGGAATCCTAGTTCCTCACCCTCACCCCTTAACAAATTTTCCTGAGTGTTGGCCATTTAAGGTACCAAAGAGGCAGTAGTGAGTGATCAAAGCAGACATTGTCCTCTCTCAAGAGTGTGTCGTCTGCTGGACAAAGAAATGGACACCAAACAAAAAAATTGCCTATGTGATTGGCACTTCAGAAGAATAAGAGGTGTGCTGTGAAGGCTTATGACAAGAGGAGCCAGGACAGCCCCCCCCCCCCCCGGAAAGTGACAGCCATTCTGAAGACTGAATGTGGTAGAAAGTTCAGTTAAAGAAAAGTCATGCATGGCCCTTGTGAGAGAACGAAGCACAAAGCCAGATGCAGATTCTGTAGTTTAAGAAGATTCTCCACTCTGGCTTTTTCAGCATGAAGTCTTTTCCCATTTGGTTTTGTTTTTGTTTTGTATTTTTGAGACAGGGTCTCCCTGTAGCTATAGCTGGGCTGGATTCCCCATGGAGACCAAGCTGGCCTTGAACTCTCAGAGATCTGCCTGGCTTTTTTACCCCCATTTGTAAGCATTGCCTTTTAGAATGTGTTAAGTAGCAAGCTGGGCATGGTGGTGCATGCCTGTAATCCCAGCACTTAGGAGGTAGAGACTGGAGAATCAGGAGTTTGAGACCAACCTGGGCTATGTGAGATCATGTCTTTTGTAGATACATATATACACACATACATGCTCAGTACTGGGGACTCATACATAATGTGAATATCCTCTAAGAGCCTCCAACAGTCTAAGTAAAATAATTAGGCATCTTCTGAATTAGCAGCTGAGGTCATCTGTGGATGTAAACTGAGTAAGCAGTAATTTTGAAGCTTTAAGTATTGTGGGGTGGTCAGGATGGAGCCTTTAAATACAGGGATTAGGACCACAGGAAGGTAGACTGAAATACTGGGATGCCTTAGAGATCAGAAGAGGACCCTAGAGGTAGCAGGATGTGGTGGCCTGCTCCTCTGATCCTAGCACTTGGGAGGTAGAAGCAGGAGGATCTGAAGTTAAGATCCTCCTCAGCTTCATAGTGAGTTTGAGGCCAGCCTCAGGTACATGAGACCTTGTCTCAAAACAAAAAGGGTATAGGGTATTGTTAATAATAAAAGGGGGGTCTCTAGGAAATGAGAGGTGCACTGAGACTGAATATCTACTAAGCATTTTGCCTAAAATGGTCCCTACCCAGCACTCAGGGTAGGCCTGAGCTCTTCTCACTCTGGGTTTGGTTGGTCTCCCAGAGTCGGATTAGTTCATAAAAATAGCCGCATTTCTTTGCAGCTCATGCTGTGGTAAAACCTGCTGTTCTGGAACCTGGGTTTACAGCATCAGTCAAGGTTGTGAAAGTTCTCAGATGCCAGCTTTTATTGCTGGAAGGGAGAAGGAAATAGTTTCAAGTGAGATAGTCTGTTTGTTATATGCAAATGCTTTAGTGGCTCTGGGAAAATGAAGCAGGAAAACTGCACTTGAAGATACAAAGACTGTTCACCTGCCCTGCCCTTTCTAACCAGTGAGCTTTTCAACTCTGGCTCATTTCTCCTTGGGCCTTTTCCTTTCTTTGGGGATTTCTGCTCTCTTACCACTTTACACCCTTCTCCCCTTTCTGCCTACGGAGCTGACTCCCTTTTTCTCCCCTTGGTTGATCGAACTGCTGGTAACCCTTGGTCTGTCCCTTGTCTTTTCTCTCTGAGTGACCTTGTATTTGTTTTTTATGGCCACTATATCAAATTCTCTTAGCTACAGTGGCATGAAGCAGCAGAGTTCTCACCTTCCAGCTCTGTTGGTCAGAACTTGTACACAAGTCTTACTGCCTTAAACTGACATTAACAGGATAGCTTCCTGAAGGTTGTAGAGAAGTCCATTTCCTTGCCTCTTTTCTCTAAGGGTTGACCACATTCCTTGGCTTGTAGCCCCTTCTGCATTTTCAAATCCAGTAATGTTTTATTTCTGTCCACAATAGGAAGGTTTCTCTGCTTTTAAGTTAGGAGCCCACTGAGTAATCAGTCTTAACCTACATGACTCAAGGTCTGTAGCCTTAAAACATCTGTAAAATCCCCTTTGCTGTGTAAAGCAATATATCCACAGGTTCCAAGGCTTTTGATGTGGACATCTTTGGAGGTACATTCGGCCTTCTATGGATCTGGAACACAGTTTCAGAGGGGTAGGGATGTGGCTCAGTTGGTAGTGTTCACCTCCCTAGCGCCACATAAACCAGATGTAATAGTGCATACCTGTATGGCACACACCTGTAATCCCAGCACTTGAGAAGTGGAGGCAGGAGGATCAGAAGTTCAAGGTCATCCTCAGCTACATAGTAAGTACCAGGCCACCTTGGACTGCATGAACCCCTGTCTCAAAACAAAAAAAATAAACAACCCTTGGCTTTGCAGACGCCACTGTCCCCTGAAGCCGCTTGCTGTCAGCCATGGTCAGCCCCGCCCCCATTCTTCAACATTGTGGTTGACCGAAAGCTGTTTGCAGACAAAGTTCCAAAGACAACAGAAAACTTTTGTGGAGAGAAAGGATTTGGTTATAAGGGTTCCTTCTTTCACAGAATTATTCCAGGATTCATGTGCCAGGGTGGTGATGTCACACACCATGATGGCACTGGTGGCAAGTCAATCCAAGGGGAGAAATTCGAGGATGAGAACTTCATCCTGAAGCATACAGGTCCTGGTATCTTGTCCATAGCAAATGCTGGACCAAACACAAACGGTTCCCAGTTTTTCCTTTTTTTTTTTTTTTTACGGTCTATTTGAGACAGTCTCGCTGTAGCCCCACCTGACCTGGAACTCACTATGTAGACCAGACTGGCCTTGAACTCACAGAGATCCACCTGCCTTTGCCTCCCGAGTGCTGGGATTAAAGGCGTGCACCACCACGCCCGGCTGTTCCCAGTTTTTCATCAGCACTGCCAAGACTGAGTGGTTGGATGGCAAACACGTGGTCTTTGGGAGGGTGAAAGAAGGCATGAGCATTGTGGACGCCATGGAGCCCTTTGGGTCACGGAATGGCAAGACCAGCAAGATCACCATTTCTGACTGTGGACAGCTCTAATACTTTTCACTTGTATGCATCTTAACCACTAGACCATTCCTTCTGTAGCTCAAGAGAGCACCCTCCACCCCATCTGCTCGCAGTATCCCATAATCTTTGCTCTTGATGTCTCAGTGCAGTTCTTTGGGTTCCATATTCTCCTTACTCCCTTCCAAGTCTAGCCGGATTGCAGAGTTAAGTTTATGATTTTGAATAAAACTAAATAAGAAAAAAAAATATAGCCCTCATCCCCATTGTCATGGCTCCTACTTGGTAACATGGGCTGAAGGCCTTTTTAAAATCTTGGAAAGGGGTGCTGGAGAGATGGCTCAGTGGTTAAGAAAACAAGCTACTCTTCCAGAGGACTAACCTGGGTTCGATTCCCAGCACCCACATAGTGGCTAACTGCAATTCCAGGGGATCTGACGCCCTCTTCTGACTTCCATGGGCATTGCATGACATGGGCGAACTTACATACAAGAAAAACATGAAATAAAAATAATTGCCGGGCGTGGTGCCCTACTCTTCCAGAGGACTAACCTGGGTTCGATTCCCAGCACCCACATAGTGGCTAACTGCAATTCCAGGGGATCTGACGCCCTCTTCTGACTTCCATGGGCATTGCATGACATGGGCGAACTTACATACAAGAAAAACATGAAATAAAAATAATTGCCGGGCGTGGTGCCGTACGCCTTTAATCCCAGCACTTGGGAGGCAGAGGCAGGCGGATCTCTGTGAGTTCAAGGCCA
>NW_008355476.1:162591-189452 GCF_000622305.1 Nannospalax galili | reverse complement strand
GGCTCAGTGGTTAAGAAAACAAGCTACTCTTCCAGAGGACTAACCTGTTCCCAGCTCCCAGCACCCACATAGTGGCTAACTGCAATTCCAGGGGATCTGACGCCCTCCTCTGACTTCCATGGGCATTGCATGACATGGGCGAACTTACATACAAGAAAAACATGAAATAAAAATAGGCGTGGTGCACAAGCATATTGGTGCATATCAGTCCCAGCACATGGGAGGCAGAGGCAGGGGGACCTCTGTGAGATCAAGGCTAGCTTGGTCTATTCCAGGACAGCTGGGGCTACAGGGAGAACCTGTCTCAAAAAGACCAAAAAAAATAAAATAATTGATCAAAAAAAAAAAAACCTCGGAGATGGGCTGAGGACATGGCTTTGTTGGTAAAGTGCTTGTAAAAGCATGAGGACCCGAGTTGAGACCCACAGCACTCACGTAAAAGCTGAGTGCAAAGGGGTATGTCTGTAACCTCAGTAATGTGGGCATAGAGACAGTGGATCCCCAGAATTCAGTGGCCAAACAGTTATTCCAAAGCAGTGAGCGCCAGGTTCAGTAAGAGATCTGTCTCAAAAAATGTGAAAGACATTGTTGTTGACCTCTGGCCTACACACATACACACACACAAAATATTGGAAATGCTGTGGGACGTGTAAATCATATGCAACAGGCATTAGTCTAAAGCATTTCTGTGTCTGTTCCCCACAATGCAAGCCAGTCAGTTGAAGAGTACCAGGAAGAGACTTGAGGTCTGAGAAAGTCAGATTTACTAGCATGACAACAAAGGAGACCACCAACAGGAACTGCGGAGTATCTATCATCAGAGAAGATGGAGATGTAAGATTCTGAGGAAGGGTGGAGTTAGGTGAAATCTAAAGCAGTATTTGGTTAGGTACAAAGCAAGACTATGGAAAGGGAGTCAGCAAGGTGGGTGTGGCAGCTCATGCCTATAATCCCGGCACTGGGCAGAGGCAGGAAGGTTGCTGCAATTTAAGGACAGCCTGAACCACATAGTAAATTGCAGGCCATCCAGGGCTACATAGTGTAACGCTGACTCAAAAAAAAAAAAAAAATTCGGGGTTGGGGATTTAGCTTAGTGGTAGAGCACTTGCCTAGCAAGCGCATGACCCTGGGTCCTCAGCTGGGGGCCGGGGGGGGGGAGGCAAAATAGCAACAACAAATTCACAGACTGGGGGAACAGCTCAGGCTTGGGCTTACTGTGCAAGCATGAGGACAGGGCAGGGCAGCACACACTTGTAATCCTGGCAATGCAGAGGCAGCGAAGCAGATCTCTGGAGCCTGCTGGCCAGCCAGTCTAGCCTACTAGGCAAGTTCCAGGCCAGTGAGAGACCCTGTAGTTGGGGAGAAAAAGATGGACGGCTCCTAAGAAATCACACAAAGACTTTCATCTGGCCTACACGTATGTGCACGTGCACACACACCTGCGTGTTCACATAGTTTCATTTCCTCTAGAAAGTCCAAAGGTGAAGTGAAAGCATTGTGGCAGAAGTGCCTTTTCCTGAGGCTCTGCACTTGGAAATCAGGCCCATTCCTGTCTGTCAAAGTGACTTAGATACTCCTCTGAAGATACATTTCTCCTGGTAAAGTCCAAATAGCCAAGTTTTTCATCCATCATTCTAGAGAACAAGACTTCCCAACAGTCACATAAAGAAGGGGGTTGCTGTGCCCTTTCATAGCCACTGCTTCCTTTAGAACTGTCTCAGGATAGCACGCTAGCTGCCTCCCCATACCCATATTGCCCCACAGCCTGATGAACAGTGGGACAGATCATTACATCCTCAGAGTGAGCTAATGGTTGCTCAATCCAGCTGTCTTCTCTACCAATCCTGATCCATGGCTTACCTCCCTCTGATTTCTTTTGGGACAAATCCAGACAGGATGAGGACTCTTAACTCTGGATATCACTGCCTGATCCTTATGCTCAATGGGTGCAAAATAGTTATCCCCACCCACATGCCCATCCTTACCCACCCCAGTCAAAGCCAACTTAACAAAAGCTGCTTTCCAGTTCAGAAGTCCATCTTTGCCTTCCCCCTGCCAGTCTACTTAACACCTGTTTTCACCAGATTCTGATTCTCTGAAATATCTCAAATCGTCAGTCCCAGCTAAGAAACTTGGAGTCCCTGACTCCTCTCACTCATCCCTACCACCCAGGCAATTAACTATTTGATCCTTCCAATTTCCCCTACTGTTCATAGATCCCTCTGCTCACCTGCCTTCCCTCCAGAACCACGCTCCCACTTGGGCTTTTCTCCTTTTTTTGATTTGCAAATCCTGACCTCATATAGCAGCCACAGAGATCTCAAACACTGTGGCCTCTCAAGACCTCCTGGTGCTTCTAGAACATGCCTTTGGGCCTGGTGCCTGAGCATAAAATGTCCTTTGGCTTTCCTCTGGCTTGTAGCAAGCCCTCCCTATCCTCCTATGCTACATGATGCTCAGGTTGTGTTTGTTGGTCACTCCCTCCCCTGGGATGCCCTTCCTCCTCCAAGCCCACCTTCACAGAGGCAGCATCAGAAACCTTGGCCCACTCCCACCCCAGCTGGCTCAGGTACTTTGCTTCATATTCCTGTTGAGTGCATTTTTCCTACTGTTCCCAGCACTCAGGAGTTGGAGGCACAAGGATCAGTTCAAGATCATCTCTTTATGTCTTTAGAGTGCATAATACATCTTAGCCCTATTTGTTGTTCCAGTACCTGGCACACAGGAATGACTAATTCAGGAAACACTGGGCAAATGGAAAGAAGGAAGAAAAGGGGAAGTAGGCTGTGCTTGAGAAGGGCCCCTTGTACTAAACAATGAGGGGTCCCACAACTCTTACCCCTTTGTGCTGCCAACAACATGCTAGGGCCCTTCAGAGTCCCAGGCCAGCTACCCCAAGACTGAGAAGACTTGAGGCCAAACCCTGTGGCCAAGATCCTTAGAGCAAATGGCAGAAATAGAAGATGAATAGAGGTGAGCCCTTTGGGGACTGAGGATGGAACTCAGTTGGTGGAGTGCTTGCCTAGCAGGCACAAAGCCCTGGGATCAGTCCTCAGCACAGAATAATTCCAGGCATAGTGGTACATACCTGTAATCCCAGCACTCAGGAGTTGGAGGCACAAGGATCAATTCAAGATCATCTTTAGCTGCATAGTGAGTTGGAGGCCAGCCTGGGCTACTCAAAAAAGGAAGAGAAGAAAAAAATGAAAAAGAAAGAAACTTTGATTCTACCCCCCCCATACCCCTACCCTCAAATAACCCTGGAAGCAACTTTGGAACATGATGTACCTCCTAAGGGTTGGGGTAGGGGGAGGCTCTACAGAAAGAAGCAGCCTGGGTGCTGACTTGGTAGAACCACAACATCAGCTTGTGCTGCTCTCCCTAAATTCTTTCATATGGGGAAAGTTATAAACTTGTAAGTCACTGTTGTTTAGGGTTTTACTGTTGTACCCAGCTAAGTTAGGATATCCTGTGGCTCAGGGCTTGTTATAATATTCTCTCTTCTGTTAGGGGGCCCCGCTTACAGTACATGTGGGTGTCAAGTAGCCTTCAACTGATGACTCCAGGCAAATGTTACCCAGTAGTGGGAACATCTGCAGATGATGGTAGCCTGGGCCACTAGGATTGGCATGTTAGAAACCAGGGAAAGGGGTTAGGATACAATCTTGGACAAGTCCTTGGGCTTCTATCTTAAGTTCCTTGCTTTAAAAACAAGGAACATCTTCAAGGTCTTTGTCATTTCATGCTCAAAATAATTTGCTTTCTGAATGAGTGTGTAGCATGGACTAGATAGAGGGCTTGGGTTTAGGTAGCACAAACCAAACCCAAGTGCAAGTCCTGGCTGGCCAGCTGTACAACTTGTACAGTTTTTTTAATATTTTTAAATTTTTATTATTTTTATTTTATGTGTACGAGTGTATTGCCTGCATGTATGTGAGTGCACCCATGTCATGCAATGCTGTGGAGGTCAGAAGAGGGTGTCAGATTCCCCTGGGATGGTTTGTAGCCACCATGTAGGTGCTGGGACTCGAACCTGGGTCCTCTGTAAGAGCAATCAGTGCTCTCAACCACTGAGCCATCTCTCCAGCCCCACAACTTGTACAGTTTTCTTAACCTCTCTGAACTTCTCTTTCCTTAAATCTGCAAGCAAAACTAACTTTGCACCTATTTTGCAAGGTGGCCCCAAAGATTACAAAACTCTGCACTGGAGAGGCAGCTCAGCAGTTAAGGACTCCAGTTCAATCCCCAGGACCCACATGGGGGAGAGCTACCTCCTGCAAGTTGTCTTTTGACCTCCACACTTGCACACACACACACATGCATATACATGCAGAAATAAACAATAAATGTAATTTCAATTTTAAAAGAGTTGGGTGCAGATTTGCAGTGTCCACTGTGAGAAGGACAGGAATCTAAGGAAGGCCTAGGTGTTCTAGGCAGGGAGACCATGAAACTGGCAAATGGCAATTCTGACGTTCTAGTTAGTGCTCCAGAAAGGAGACAGGCTGGTCAAGCCTCCACTGCTTCTCCCTTACCTGCAGTTCCCAGCAGCTCTGTACAGGGTGTCTGAGGCCAGATCAGTCTGGAAGGAGCCTGTGAGGTCTCATGGGCCATGGGCAAAGGGACAGGTGTTAGACTTGCTCAGAAGGTGGAGGACTGGGTGAGGAGGCTAGCATTTACTGCAGCTTCCTTCCTGCCTGGTGTCTGGCTGGGTGCCCTGAACGTGCCCTCACATGACCTGTGTGCTGGAGCCAGTTCCATGGCCAGGGATTTTTTTTCCCCCCTTTGCTTTTTCTTTTAAACCTAAGATTCTGCCGCTCCAAAGACTTTCTGTTCCATCTGTAGGACCTTTCCCTGGTGCCCCTCAGATCGGGGTCCTGCATTCTGTGAGGGGCAAGGAGTGCTCATGTGTGCCTCAGCTCATCTGCAAGTCTGATTAACACCAATATCTTGCAGTTGTTTCGGCAATGTGTTTGCTAACAATTCCATGTTAGCAAATAGTCTGTGGGTTGGGTCAGCACGAAGAATCAGTCCCTAAAACGTCTGCATTTGTCCAGTGTCACTGTAAGTGTGAATTTCAGGAGACTAAATACAGGCTTAGCTTCAATAATGGAAGGAATTGCTACATTTTTCTCCTTGGTCACATGTGTGAAGGATAAAAATTGCATGTTTCTGGGGCTGGAGAGATGGTTCAGTGGTTCTGCTCTTGCAGAGGACCTGGGTTCTATTCCCAGCACCCACTGGCAGCTAACAGCTGTCTGTAACTCCAGTTCCAGGGGATCCGATGCCCTCTTCTGACCTCCATGCACATTGCATGACATGGATGCACTTAAGACACATGAAGGCAATACATTCATATAACATGAAATAAAAATAATAATTTTTTTTTTGTCTTTTTGAAGCAGGGTCTCCCCGTAGCCCCAGTCATCCTGGAACTCACTATGTAGACCAGGCTGGCCTTGAACTCACAGAGATCCACCTGCCTCTGCCTCCCAAGTGCTGGGACTACAGGTGTGTGCCACCACACCTGGCTAAAAATAATAATTTTTTTAAATTGCATGTTTCTAGTCAGCATATATTCTAGGATTTATCAGTACCAAAAAGGCTGCTGTGCTGTCTTGTGTGTCCCTGTAGAGTCAGGCTATGTTTACCATTCAACAAGGATATGTCAAGTGGCTATGTACTGGGCACCAGGAGTCGGATGGGTAAGCACAACATGTGGATATTACAAGTGACATCTTCACTTTGAAAAATAAAATGTATGACCTAGGTCTGACTGTTGCCTTCTCCCAAATCTCTCAAAGATACTTTTTTTTTTTTAACTGCTTTCTAAAATTAAGTCCTTCTTCAAAGGCTCAAGGATAAATTGACTGATCGGGAATATTCAGAAAGATGTAGCTTAGACAAAAACAATCTCAAAAGAGGACTTCCCAACACATCTTAAACCATGGTAAGATAGTCTCCCAAGGACATGATTTCGATAAAAATATTCATTTGAGGGCTTGTTTAAAATGCAAAGGAACACTTTCATGAGAAGCAGTTTCAGCTCCTGGAGGCCAGCCACCTTCCAACTCGGAATGACCAAATGGCCTGAACCAACCCAGATTTGTTGGCTCTTGTCCACTGCTACGAGCCCTCTGGCTAGGACTGCCCCAGGCACCCATGTGTGCCAGCATCTGCCTAAGGAACTCCAAGGCAAATCAAAGTACAAGATTGACAGGGCTTAGGAAGAAATCCACTTGTTTGCGTGAGTTCCCATGTTGCCAGGGATATTCCATAAATCAAAGAGAATTGTTACCATCTAAATTTACAGGCTCTAACAAGAATATTCTCCATGTTTTCTATTACATGCAACTCTTTCTCATTTATAAGGAAGATCATCTGAGCACATAGCCAGAGAAGACCAGCTGTAGAGCTGGAAACCAGCAGACCACAGGCACCTGGATGCCCACCCCAACTGCTGGACACTCCTGAAGACACTGGTTCCCAGCCTGGTTGCATATGACAGCCTGTCCCCCAAACCCAGAACATAACTGGGTGTTACCAAGGATACCATGGGTGGAGCATACTAGTCCTTTAACCAGATTCTGGGGGTGGAACCTGCCAATTGGCATTCTCCTGGTCATTCCAATACAAGAAAGCTCTGTCACTCCACTAGATGCTAGAGCAATTAGGACTTCCTTTCTCAAGGAACTATTTAGCACTTTTATTTTTGTGTGCGTGCTATGTGTGTGTACATGGTATGGTCGGGGGAGGCCAGAGGTCAATATCAAGTATCTTCCTCAGTCACTATCTTTTTTGTTCCTTTTGTTTGTTTTGAGACAGGGTCTCCCTGTAGCCCCAGATAGCCTGGAATGCATATGTAGACCAGGCTGGCCTCAATGTCACAGAGATCTGCCTGCCTCTGCCTTCCAAGTTTAAAGGCATGCACCACCATGCTGGTCTCTTTCTTTTTTCTTTTTTTTAAATGTATGTATCTGTGTCTGTGTGAATGTATGCCTTGTATGTATATGCCTGTGTCAGCCAGAAGAAGGCATCAGATCCTCTGGAACTGGAGTTGCAAGCATTTGTGAGCCACCCAACGTGGGTGTTGGGAACTGAACTCAGGTTCTCTGAAAGAGCAGTAAGCACTCAACTGCTGAGCCATCTCTCTGGCCTTCCACCTAATTTTTTGAAACAGGTCTCTCACCAAATCTGGAGCTAAAATTCTGGCTAGGCTGACTAGGGGACAGTGAGCTCCAGAAATTCCTCTGCCTCTGCCACCCAAGTGCTGGAATTACATATTAGCGCTGCTGCACCCAGATTTTTACATGGGTGCTGGGAATCAAAACACAGGTCCTCATACTCATGTGGTAAGCACTTTACCAACTGAGCTATCTCCCCAGCTCCCCAATTGTCTTTTCCAAAATTAATTGGGGGGCTGGGGATGTAGCTCAGTTGGTAGAGTGCTGATCTAGTATACACAAGCCCCTAGTTCAGTTCCCAGCACCACATAAATCATATTACACACACCCAGCATTTGGGAGGTGGAGGCAAGAGGATCAAGGCCTAGCTGGAAAAGGGCATGAAGAACAGAATTCATCTGAGGACTCATTACTTATATATTGGGTTTTTCTTTAAAACTGTGTGTGTGTGTGTGTGTGTGTGTGTGTGTGTGTGTGTAGGGCAGGTATGCATGAGCCACAGTGTATTGTGTAAAGACTGGAGGACAACTTTGAAAAGTCAGTTCTCTCCTTTACATAATAAGTTCCTGGGATCAGCTCAGGTTGCCAGGCTTGTGCAGCAAGCACCTTTACCTACTGAGCCATCGTGCTGACCCCCATGTGTATGCAAATTGTTTTTACTTGACTTTACATGTTAAATATTTTTCAATATTATAAAATGTCTTTCAAAATATTTTAATGTTCAAACATGAAAGATTTAATATATGATCCACAAGAATGATTACTAATGGACTACATGTTCTTTTTAGATTTTTTTGCTTCTTTGCATATTCTTAGTTTCTGTAATTGTTTTGCATTTTATTTTTGAATTAACAAAATTGTAAATAGCTGTATCATATTCCAATGCATTCATGTCTGTAACGTCTTAGATTTTTCATTGCTCTTTAATATTAGACACTTAAGTTTTTAGGGGTTTTTTCATTATAAACAAATCCTCCATGAGGAATCACGTACCTAGATTTTCTGAGCACTTTCTGACACATGCAAGCACTTTAATTGTAAGGCATTTTTAAGACACTTAAAAGTTACTAAACACTGTTAACTCACTTCTCAGAAGTGTATAGAAGTTTATAGTCTCCTCAGTAAATAGTATACCTGCGAAGGAAAAATGTTAGTGGGCTGGAGAGATGGCTCAATGGTTAAAAACATATACTGTTCTTGCAGAGGACCCAAGTTTGGTTTCTAGCACCCATGTTGGGGGGCTCTTGAGTGAGCTCACAATTGCTTGTAACTTTAGTTCCAGGGAGGTGTGACACCTCTGGCCTCCAGCCTCCGGGGGCACCTGCACTCATATGAACAAATACACATAAACACGTACACGTAATTTTTAAAATAATAAAAATAGGGGCTGGAGAGATGGCTCAGTGGTTGAGAGCACTTGCTGCTCTTTCTTGCAGAGGTTTTCAATTGCCAGCACCCACATGGCAGCCAACAACAATCAGTAACTCCAGTTCCAGGGGATCTGATGCCCTCTTCTGACCTCAGCATTGCATGAAATGGGTGTACTTGCATACACGTAGGCACAACACTCATACACATAAAATAAAAATAAGTAAAATATTTTTTTATATAAAGATAAATCTTTTTTAAAAATAAAAGTGTGTCTGAAAACTTTGTTTTTCATTTTGTGAGCTATGACTTTTCTATAATTACTAAAGCTGGATTTATTTTCTTCATTGGTCCTTGGTGTTTCCTTGGTGAATGTTCTGCCTTTTTTTCCTTTGGGATCTGCATTTTTCTTCTTACTTGTTAGGTATATAGTATGCTTCCTGTTCATTTGTTTTGAAAAATCTTTTATCTTTTAATTTAAGCTGTTGACATAAAGAAGGATTTGATCGTATAATTGGAAATATTACCTGCTCAGGTAAATAGTCACCTATTTTCTTCTGTGGGTCTCAATCAATGCCTATTTACCTAGAAGAAATTTATTTGGTTAAGCAGGATTGTATTTCTTTGAATGAAGAGACTGTCTCCTTCAAGAACCCAACATGGAATTATCAAAACAGAATTACTTTTACATTATGCATTCCCTGAACTACCACACCCTACACACACTAATATAAAAACCGCATTGGTGGTTCCCACCGTTGTAGGGCAGAACAGTTGACAAAGCAAACATTGCACCATAGCCTCTCAAAAAAGACTGCCTCACCCCTACACTAACAGCACCAACTTTGTTTCTTTTCTTTACATATATATTTTATTCATTATTTTTATTTTGTGTATGAGTATATTGCCTACATGTATGTAAGTGCACCTATGTCATACAATGCCTGTGGAGGTCAGAAGAGGGCATCAGATTCCCTAGAACTGGCGTTACAGCCCATTGTTGGTTGCCATGTAGGTGCTAGGAACTGAACCCAAGTCCTTGAAAGAGCAGCCAGTGCTCTTAACCACTGAGCCATCTCTCCAGCCCCACCAGCTCTGTTTCTTTTCTAAATTTAAAATAAGGTGGGAGGTGGGGTAGATGGCTAAGTAGGTAAAGTGTTTGCCATGAAAGCATGAAGATCTGAGCTGCAATCCCAGAACTGGTGTAAAAAGCTGAAGGGGAATGCACTGTAGGCCCAGTGCTGGAAGGCAGAAACAGGATTCCCCAGACTTGCCTGGCCAGCTACTCTAGCCAATCAGTGAGCTCTAGGTTCAGCAAGAGTCTCTGCCTCAAAGTGTAAGGTAGAGCTGAAGACATCTGCAGATAGAGCCTCAGCTGCTCTGGAAGTCACTATGTAGACCAGGCCTGCCTGGCCTCAGTCTCACAGAGATCTGTGTGTGTCTGCCTCCCAAGTGCTGGATTAAAGACGTGTCACCAAGCCTGAATGAACGTCTTATATTTTTACTTACTAGCTCTGGCAGCCCTAATTGTGAGGTTTTCCCGTCAGTCTTGATATTGGTGCCCACATTCCAGGAGCACCCACAGGAAACAGACTTCTGGCACCCCACATAAAGCAATTACCAAAGAAGGTTTTTGGCCAAAAGCAGCCTCCTCCTTTGCCCCAGAAACCCTTGTAAACCCCCCACTGCATTGTCTGCTATGTGAGTGAGCAGGTACTTTGTATATACGCTTTCCAGCCAGGCCTCCGGTCACTTCCCGGCTTTCCTCCTTTTCCTAGCAGCTGTGAGGCCCCTCAAGGGCCTGTGGATCTCTGCCCATCACTGTCTGGCTGAGGTGCCCTCAGCCTACTGAACATTCCTGCTTGAGTGACCAATCTGTTAGTTCCCCTCTGGTTTCTTCCTGCCTTTGGTACTCTGTTTCCTGTCTTACAGATGTTGATTCATTACTAATTATATTCTTTTCTACAAAGTGACTTTAAAATTTACATTGTATTGTAGTCTGGAATGGCAATGGGTCATAGCCTATCCTGTCACCAATAGTACAGTCCTACAGAATGACAAGGGTAGGCATGGAGACATGGGCTGCGATTTCCCTCCCTGGCTCAGCACATAAAGAGTCCAGTGTGGGAACACAATGTCTCTCCCAGGAACAATGTTAGAGTAGCTATGTATGACCGGATCCCTTGGCACAAGTTCTTCCAGAAGTGCCCGCCCTGGTTCAGTGAGAAAGGCCTGAGTCCCCTTGGTGTCCATCCTAACTAACTTCTTCACCACCAGGGATCCTACGAAGTCTTCTCCTGGAAGTCTTCTTAGCATTCAGCTTATGGTGCCTGCTGAGACACTGCACTTCAAGCTCCAGGTAGAACCCCTGCTTCAAACACTTGGCCCATACTTTGAGAAGCAAGAGTCTGAAACTAATTCCTGATTGTCTATATTGCCCCCAGGACGTTGGGGAGGACTGCCTATACCCAGGAGGTCAAATCAAAGGCAATGTAATCAATCTGTGTCTGTGAGATAGCAGACTACAGAGTAAAAGGAACAGAGACAGGCTGGAATGAGCAGAGCAGGGAGGGAGCCTAAGAGCAGGGACAAGTTCAGAACAGCTTAGAGTGGGGCTGGCACAGCCTAGTGTTGATTGAATAGAAGGAAGGGAGGCAGTTGGTGAACTGTTGGGGAGGCACTGCCAAGCATCATGGTGGGCACCTGGCTACCCATTACTGTGTGAAATACATAATGTCTTTACTGATTGTTGTATATATGAATGCTGGTTGTCATGGTTATATATGGCTAAAATATTATAAGATCATTTCTTTGTGAAGTGGAAGGGAAATCAAGGGATTATGGTAGGCCAGTTTGAGTATCCACTGTATCCCAAGATCTGAGGTAGGGCTTCCTCACAGAGTGGCGCATTTGGTCACGCTGCAAAAGATGTATCATTAGAACCATCTTTGTAGATGGGAGGTAGAATGTGACTTATCTTACACAGTCACAAACTAATACAAAGAGGAGCTAGAACTGGAACTGGGACATCCAGGGAACACATCTCACTGTACCAGAGAAGGGGAGGTGCCACAGGCAGGAATGACAACTGAGTGGAAAGAATGGGGTATTATGGGAGCTCTGAAGACTGGTGTCCCTGCACAGTGAAGCCCCTGCAAATCGGGCTAAAGGGAGCCTCGAATATGAAAAGGGTTATGTTCAGGTCTCAGACAGACAAGCAGTCTTCTGCTTGAAGAGATGGGGCAGATGGAATAGAAATCAGATCACTGGACAAGCCAGGTGAGGTTGAACTAATAGGGATGCTCAGTTCTCTCTATAAAGTCCTTTCACACATAGACCAGTGTCCTAGTTTGTTCTCCATTGCTGTGACAAAATACTCTGACCAATACCAACTTGGGAAGGAAAGGGTTTATTTGTCTTACATATCCCGGGTCACAGTTCATCCGAGAGCCCAAGGTAGGAACTCAGGGCAGGAACCTGGAGGCAGGAGCTGGAGCACAGGCCATGGAGGAATGCTGCTTACTGGCTTGCTCCCTGACCCCTGCTCAGCCTGCTTTCTTATGCAACACAGGCCCACCTGCCCAGGGGTGGCACAACCCACAGTGGGCTGGGCCCTCCCACATCACTCATCAAGAAGATGCCCCTCAGACATGGCCACAGGCCAGTCCAATAGAGGCAATTCCCTGATTGAGGCTCCCTCAACCCAGGTGTGTCAAGTTGACACTAAAGCTATCCAGCACTACCAGTGAGAAGGTTCAGTGGGGAAAAACTCTTGACCTGAGTTTGATCCCCAGAACCCACAGTAGAAAGTGAGAACTGACTCCTGAAAGTCATCCTCTGACTTCGGCACATACATTTACACATACATGCAAATTACCAATAATAATAATAATAATAATAATAATAATAATAATAATAAAATAAAAATGAAAATCCTGTCATTGTACTGAATGAATTCCCAGATCTATAGCTCAGGAATTCCACCGTTTTTATACTATACATATTTTCTGTGCTACACCCTGTGCAACATACACTTTTATTTTTTGTTTTTTGTTTGTTTTGAGATGATCTCCCTGTAGCCCCAGCTGTCCTGGAACTCACTATGTAGACCAGGCTGGCCTGAATCTTTCAGAGACCCACCTGTCTCTGCCTCCCAAGTGCTGGGATTAAAGGCGTGTGCCACCCTGTACAGCCACTTTTTTAAAAAAATAAGTTTCGGCCGGGCATGGTGGCGCACGCCTTTGATCCCAGCACTTGGGAGGCAGAGGCAGGAGGATCTCTGTGAGTTTGAGGCCAGCTTGGTCTACATAGCAAGTTCCAGGTCAGCTGGGGCTACAGGGAAACCCTGTCTCAAAAAAAAAAGACCAAAAAAAAAAAAGTTTCTTTTAAAAATTTACTCAGGAAGTAGACAGGAGTATCAAAAGGTTCAGGGTGGGGCTGGAGAAATGGCTTAGTAGTTAAGAGCACTGGCTGCTCTTTAGACCTGGGTTCAGTTTCCAGCATCCTCATGGCTGCTAATAACTGTGTGTAACTCCAGTTCCAGGGGATCCAACATCATCTTCTGGTCTCTACAGGCATTGCATGCATGGGTGCACTACTTACATAAATGCAGGTAAAATACTTATACACATAAAACAAAAATAAATTTAAAAATTTTTTTTTAAGTTCAAGGTGGGCTGGAGAGATGAATTAGTGGTTAAGAGTGTGTACTGCTCTTAAGGAAGACCTGAGTTCAGTTCCCAGTATGAATTTCAGGTGGTTCCCAACAACCTGTAACTGCAGCTCCAGGAAATCTGATGCCTCTGACCTCTGTGGGGAACTGCACTCCCATGCACACACCCACACATAGACACATACATATATATAATTAAAAAATAAATATTGGGGCTGGAGAGATGGCTCAGCAGTTAAGAGCACTGGCTGCTCTTCAGAAGACCCAGGTTCAATTCCCAGCACTCACATGATGGCTAACAACTGTCTATAACTCCAGTTCCAGGGGATCCGACACCCTGTTCTGACCTCCATGGACACTGCATGACATGGGTGCGCTTATACACATGCAGGCGGTACACTCATACACATAAAATAAAAATAATAAAGTATTTTAAAATACAAATTTCAAGTTTATTCTCAGCTATATAGCAAGTTTAGGGTCAGCCTGGGGTACAAATTACCCTTTCTCAAAATCAAAACCAAAAAACCAGTAGCAAACCCCTCAAGAACAAAAAATAAAATTGTTGACTTTGGAGGGTTTAGTGTTGAAGTTTAACCAAAAGGCATCTCATAGACCTTCCTCACAGATATTACTTCCTGGTCTGTCTGTGGGCATGCCTCCTAGGTACCTCAAACAGGACATGTCCTACCTGGCCTCATTTATCAGCGTGTTCCTCCTCTGTGCCCCTTGGTTCTGCCAACCTCTCAGAAACTTCCCTCCTCTCCCCTAGCACAGTCAGCCTCTGTGCCATGACTTTCTTCATTCCCAAAACTTTCCCGGGACTTCTCTCCATCTTGACCTCCATGACTCCATTTTTTCCCTCACCTAGATTTCTGCAATGGCCTTTGAGCCAGTCTCTCCGTTTCCATTCTGACATCCTACCCTAATAGAGTCCCCATCCAGCAGCCATGAACTGGCTAAGATATGGCCCTGTCCACAGCCCAGAGGGCAGGATAGAGCCAGTCACTCTTGTGACATTGGTGTGTCTCCTCACCCAGTTTCAGGACTCATCAAAGGCTTCCTGAAGTGTCACCAAAGTTTAACCAGGAAGGATGAATGGGAGGTAATAGCAGAGACATGAAATGCTTCAACCAGGCCAGTCCCTAGTGTCACACATACCTTGAGCCCTTTTCTTTGCTGCCTTCTTTCTCTGCTTACAAATTAATTTCTACTGAGCTTGCCCTGTGGCCACTCACCTCTTCCAGCATGCTTCCCTCAACCCAGATTTCTTCCACTGCAGTCCAAATCACTGAGCCTATTCTAGTCTATTAGAAGGGGAATCCCAATTATATACCCCAGGAGAGAGTAATGCGCTGGAAATGGGCAGAATGAATTGCACTTATGAAGTCTCATACATCCACCACACACACACATTCCCTGTGTATTGCTTATTAATGTTGTTAATCAAATACAGTCCCTGCTCCTTCCAGGCACACAGCAAGGGTGCACTTTCCTGCCCCCTTGTGACCTGCTTTGGTCAGTGAGATGAAAGCAGAAGTGATGAGTGTCACTTCCAGGTAAGAAGAGCTTTAAGAGTTGTTCATGTTTTGCCCCATCCCTGCCCTCCAGGTTGAAGAGAGTCATGTCCATTTGCAGCAGCCTGGGTTGCTGTTGACTATGGAAACAGTTCCTACTGACCCACAATGGACAGGTTCTGTGATTAATATATATATATATATATATATATATATGTAATTTTTTTAAATGTGTATGACTGTATTGCCTGCATATATGTGAGTGCACCCGTGTCATGCAATGCCATGGAGGTCAGAAGAGGGCGTCGGATTCCCCTGGAACAAGAGTTAAGGGTGGTTAGTAGCTGTCATGTAGGTGCTGGGAACTGAACCTGGGTCCTCCACAAGAGCAGTCAGTGCTCTTAACTACTGAGCCATCCCTCCAGCCCCAGCAATATGCTTCTGTAAAAAATATATTATTTTTATTTTATGTGTATGAGTGTATTGCCTGCATGTATGTGAGTGCACTTATGTCGTGTAATGCTGCAGAGGTCAGAAGAGGGCTTCAGATTTCCCTGGAACAAGAGTTAAGGAGGGTTTGTAGCCACCATGTGGGTGCTGGGAATTGAACCCGGGTCCTCTGCAAGAGAGGTCAGTGCTCTTAACTGCTAAGCCATCTCTCCAGCCCCAGCAATTGTAGCAGAGGCTTCCAAAGATGGCGTGGACCCAGAGCCCTGGGATTCAGCGAGAATTCACTTCACTTCTTGGTTCACAAATGGCCTGACAAAAGGAGCCCACGCCTCCATACCCTGCTCACAAGCCCAGTGACTGCTGACAGACTGCGTGGCGTGGACCAATCAGAAAACGATACACTTACTAAAGGGACTTGGGGGTAGAGAAAGGAGAAATATAAGGCCTGCCCCCTCCTGCATTAAACGAGCCTGCAGCACCTTGCCTAGTGCTTGCTTCTACCCGACTCCCTGTGTCTATGCGTTGACTCCGCACCACTTGCCCCCCCCCCAATTGGCAGGGAACCTGATCCAGGTTAGGGTCTTCACAGCTGGCCTGAGGAGAACCCGCAACACCTGGCACTTGAACAGGGACTCCTGCCCACGGTGTTGGCGACGCCCAGAACCTCGGTTCGTTCGGTAAGTAGGCCCCTGGATTTGTCTGTTTCTTCGGCTGCTCGAGGGTAAGTGAGTAGCCCCCTCCTCTGTCCCCTCTACCCTGTCTGTCATCTTTATTGTTGGACTAGTTTGTTAGATCAGGGAGGCACACTCCGCCACGTGGTCCCAAAGCCCACATTGGCACCTCCCCCCTAGGCTCATCCTGGTGAGTTCATATAAGGGCTGATCCACCCCGAACTCAAAGCCTAGGCTTCGGGTCACCCTGTTGCCTGTCCCAGAGACACCGTGTGAGCATACGGCTGGAGGTGTCATGGCCTCCAGAAGTCCCTCACTGAGCACAAGACATTTGGATCCAATACACCTTTACATGTTGGGGTGGTTTACATCTGAGTGGCTCACAGTGCTTCTTTGCTTCCTTCGTGCCCTCTTGGTAGTCACACTTGTCTTCTACTTTAGTGGTGAATTTCCCTTCACGAGACCCTCCCACAATGGGCAATTTACCACCACAATGCAGGGAACCACAAACAGTAGCACTCAAGGTGCTCCTTAAAACCAGAGGGTTGAAAGTGAAACCAAACACTTTTGGGATGAAGCCACTAATTTGGCTCTGTGGGTCTCCCTTGAAAACATGTGGGACCCTGACACGTGGATGCGGGTCCTCTTCCTGGCCTGAAAAAGGGAGGTCAGGGATCACTCCCCCTGCATCATTCGTACTGATCCTCCTAGCCATCATTGCTAGCCTTAAATCCTCCTCTCCTGAGGAAGTCATCTCAGCCCACAACAAACACAGCCAGGAGCATACTGTAGATCTGGCTATTACCTCGATCCCGGACCTCCCGGACCTGGAGGTGGACGCTGCCTCTGTGTCCACTTCCAATAAGGAAGGAACTCCTTTGCCTATATCTCAGGATTCTCTCCTAGAGCTACCATGCCCAGAAACTCCCCCACCCCATACCCGTGGAAGGAGTTACTTTCTCCCTGCCCAGTAACCAACCCGCCTCTTCCCCTGCTACCATGCCCCTCCCTCCTAGGCTGTCCTCCTTAAACCCTCACCCAACTTTGTCTGCATTTTCGGTTAACATCAGCCCCGATGCAGCACAGCATCCATGGCTGCCTACCCCGCTTGCTGACCTCGTTCTTATTCACAAGGCAGCAGAGCAATCAGGCCCTGACTCCCCATATTTCGAACAAGTTCTTCGCCAGTGGTCCTTACATTTGCAAAACCCACTAGGATTGGTATAACTTACTAAAGGCAGTCTTAGAACCCTCAGTCTTTCTAAACTGGCACGCAGCCTATGACAATCAGGCTGAAAACCAGGCACGCCTAAATCTCCAATATGCTTCAACATTACGTTGGACACGCTTACGGGACATGGACAATATACTGACCCCATGTCCCAGTCTACTCTTGGCCTCCATGCCTATTTTCAACAAGTTTCTGACTTGGCCTTTAAGGCCCTTAAATGTTGCTCCCCCGTGACCCACAAGTCTTTTTCCGTAATTTGATTCAACAGTCAGGGGAGTCCTTTATGGACTTCCTTACCCGTGTCACCGAGGCAGTAGAGCGGAGGGTGGAGTCTGGACCCACCCGAGAGGTGCTTATCAAACAGTTATCTTGGGAGGGACTAAACATCCCTACTCATAATGCTATCGTGCCTGTCCGCAATAACATTCACAAATGGGTACTCCATACTAGACACTTAGACCCTAGGGTGGGCCCTAGCTTGGACCCTAGGGTGGGCCCTATTGAGGCTTTGACTGCCTCCTTGGAGACTTTTGTCTCAAGGAAAACCCGCCCACTTTGGCATGAGGGAAGGATGCTGGAACTGTGGGGGACTTGGCCACTTTCATAGCTACTGCCCAAGGGGTACAGCCTGCCCCAAGACTCACTGCCCCAAGTGCAAAAGAGGGTTCCATTGGGCTAAAGACTGTAGGTCACAGCCTCAACTGGACTCGGCTCCTTTAAACTCCACCTGGGGCACCCCTCAGCCCCTCCCACAAGAGGGGAAATGAGACAGATATGGATTCTCCCAATCCTCAACCACTCCCCACTAATGACCCTGTTATACTCTTTCCCTCATCACTTCATTCCCCAGCCTACCCCACCCTCTATTCAACTAATTCTATGCTTGGCCTCCCCACCATGGACCCAGTTACTTCCTGGGAGAGAAACTGAATCCCTTAAATTCCCTCATTGGAAATACTGGCCAGGCCTGCCAACAAAAGGAGTTGGAGGCACACAAGGTACCAAGCTGGTCACACATCCAGTATATTGGAAGGACTTGGATGGGAACCAGGGCACAGTTACCCCCATAGTAGCGGATGTTACCCATAACTTATTGGGCCGAGACATCCTAGAGGACATGGGCGCGGTCCTTACCACGGATGACCGTGCCTTCTATGGTGACATCATGCTCCACTGTTGGGAACTGCCCCCATTTTGCCCTGCCATTCTATGCCCACCGCTCCCCAACTGCCCACGCACATGCTCCCTTGCACCCTTTTTCCTCGTGCTCCCTATACCATGGCAGAGATGCCACCCTAAGCCCAACCATGCCATCTCTCCCTTTTGCCGCTTCAGCCGCTCCCCCTCTAATCACCCCCTAGGATCTTGGAGAGAACTGGCCCCCACCTATCCCTACGGCATTAAGATCTCCCATACCAACTGTGAATCAATACTCAGTAACTGGGACCTCTGTGGTCCACACGCCTGCGTGGACATGAGGCCGTTACTGGCACAACAGGGCCTTCAGCTTTCCAACGGCACTTAACGCTAACACCAATCCCTCTACTTGTGCCGAAAATAAATCCTTACAACCATTGATCACACAACATCCTGGCCCCCTACCCCCATTTGCGTGTAGCCCCCATTTGCCTTATTGCTAGCCAATGTTACCTCCGACCCTCAGGGACAACTAAACTTCTCTGATACCAACACCAACTGCGTACTGGCGGCCTGCTGGAGCCATCCAGCTCACATAGTTCTCTTTACGCGTGAACCCGCGGCCTTTTGGCTTCCAGTCACCAATGTAACCCACTTCCATGCTGTCACCCTTATAGAGAGGACAGCCTTGTCACAAGCCCCCCACTTAAAACGGGATTTTGGGGTCACTGCCACTCTCATCTCAACCATCATCCTTGCATTAGGTTCGGCCGCCACTGTTGCAGTGGCTATCACCCAATCCTCCACTACTGTGGAGACACTCAACGAGACTGTGTCCAAAACCTCCTCTACCTTTCACACTCAGTCCCTTATCAGTCAGCATCTTCACCAGGCAATTAATATGTTACAACAACAAATTGATCTCTTAAGTGAAGAGCTGGCAATTACCAAAGACATGGCTCTGCTGGCTTGTGACCCTCACTTTAGGCCACTTTGTCTCACCCCCTATAAAGTACAGAATATTACTGAAGTGCGCCTACAACTTGCACACTATATTCACGGCCACTGGAATCAAAAGTTTCTTAATTTACTCTATATTGCTAACTAATCAAATTATTGCTCTAGTTATACCCGCACCCCCCACGCTGGACATCAATTCTTAGAGAAAATCTGGTCTAATCTAAAAGCACTGTTTGACCCATCTTGGATCGTCACTTACCTACTCCTGACAGGCATAATTATTCTTCTCTTTCTACTTCCTAAATGCCTTGTTCTTTGTTCCCGCAGTCAGAAAAAATTCAATCACTCAGTGTATCAGGCCCTCAGAGCAATACACGAAGATGATTTCAACCCGCCCTGTGCAGCCTGACAGACTTGGCTTGCACAAATGTATGAGGCCTCCTATGGATAATTCCCCACCTTGACTGATCTTCTGGGATGATACCCCTGGGAGGGCTGGTAGCCAATGATGGGTAAGCTCCTGTTGGGCTGAATCAACCTAAGCCAGGACATGGATGTGTACACTCATGCTCCAATGACGGGTAAGGTTCATGCCTGAATAGGACAACCTAAGACAGGCACTGTCCATGATCCTGGGGTCATCCCGAAGTGGAGCTGCCTACAGGCTCTCGCTGGATAGTCATTTTTAAAGAAAAAGGTGGAAATGTAGCAGGAGGCCTCCAAAGATGGTGCGGACCCAGAGCCCTGGTATTCAGCAAGAATTCACTTCACTTCTTGTTCTGCAAATAGCCCACGAAAAGGACAGCATGAAAAGAAGCCTGTGCCTCTGTACCCTGCTCACAAGCCCAGTGACTGCTGACAGACTGCATAGTGAAGACCAATCAGAAAACAATACGCTGACTAAAGGGACTTGGGGGAGGCCTTGCCTAGTGCTTGCTTCTACCCGACTCCCGGGGTCTGTGTGTTGACTCTGCGCCTCTTGCCCCCCTCCCAATGGGCAGGGGACCCAATCCAGGTCAGGATCTTCACAGGTGGCCTGAGGAGAACCTGTAACAAGCAATATACTTTTTTTTTTTTTTTTTTTTTTTTTTTTTTAGGTCTTTTTGAGACAGGGTCTCCCTGTAGCCCCAGCTGTCCTGGAACTCACTATGTAGACCAGGCTGGTCTTGAACTCACAGAGATCCTCCTGCCTCTGCCTCCCAAGTGCTGGGATTAAAGGCATGCACCACTATGCCTGGCTTCTTTTTAAAAAACCTTCTAAAATTTACATTTATTCATTGTATGTGGGCATGTGGGTGTGTGTGCGTGTATGTGCATACACGTGCATGCCGTGACAGTCATGTGGCGGTTAGAGGATAACTTTCAGGAGTCAACTTTCTCCTTCCATCATGTGAGACCCTGGAATTTAACACAGGTCACCATGTTTGGCAGCAAGCACTTTTCTCTGCTGAGCCATCTCACTGGCCCAAGCAATATACTTGTGCATACATGTATGCACGCATGTGCATGTAGAGGCCAGGGATCGCCAACAGCTTTCTTCTATCACTTTCCACCTTATATTTTCTTAATATTTATTTTTATTTTTAATTATGTGTATCGTACAGGGATGTATGTGATATGGGTAGGGACCCACCCAGGCTAGAAGAGGCTGTAGGATCCCCTGGAGCTGGAGTCAAAGGCAGTTGTAAGTCACCCAACACAGGTGCTAGGGATCCACACTCAGGTCTTTATTTTGACAAGCAAGCACTTTCCTATGGAGCCATTTTTCCAGCCTCAGCAATATATTTTTGTCATGTGAAACCACTGATCTTGCAGCATCATCTAAGTGATTCTGACTATCAACATAACTGATCCTATCAATCAAGGTTTTGGGGACCCAGGCCTTTATCCCTATTGAGCTTTGGGAAACTTGGATCTCTGAGTCAAGCAGAGCTCTTATCCTCCTGCCCAGGCCCCTCAGCTTGGAATATTTCCAGGTAATTTCACCTCTTTGCCTTTATGATGGATACCTATGCATTCATTCTCCTTGCAACCCAAGTTCAAAACACAGTCATAAAACTTGTTATGAAACACAAAAGCAGGGTCAGGAGGGATGGCTCACTAGTTAAGAACACTTGCTGCTCTTGCAGAATACCTTGGTTCAGTTCCCAGCAGTTACATGGCTGCTTACAACTGCCTGTAACTCCAGTTCAGGGAATCTGACACCCTTCTCTGACCTCCAAGGACACCTCCTACATACATACATACATACATACATACATACATACACTCATACACATAAAATAAAAATAAATATATATTTTTAAATTTTATGTGTATGAGTGTTATGCCTGCCTGTAGGTAAGTGCACCCATGTCATGCAATGCCCGCAGAGGACAGAAGAGGCTGTCGGATCCCCTGGAACTGAAGTTACAGACAGTTGTTAGCTGCCATGTGGGTGCTGGGATTCAAACCCAGGTCTTCTGCAAGAACAACCAGTGTTCTTAACCACTGAGCCATCTCTCCAGCCCCAAAAATAAATATTTTGAAACGATTCAGAAAAGTAAAAGAACCCACAAGCTGGGTGTAGTAGCACACACCTTTAATCTCAGCACTTGGGAAGCAGAGGCAGTTGGATCTCTGTGAGTTTGAGGCCAGCCTGGGTCTACACAGTGAGTTCTAGGCCAGCTGGGGCTACAAGGAGACCCTGTCTCTAAAAAGACTGAAAAAAAAAAAAACCCACAAAGATATTTGCTTATCTAGTCAAAAGCATAGTCTAGATAGCTTACACATGTCCCACATAGCAATACAAGCCACCAGTGAATTCTTTTTCCAAGAGCCATCCTCAGTGCCATGCCAGACCTAGCAAAATTAGTAGGGCCTGGATTGTAGATCAGATTCGGCTGCTCAATAGCTGAATGACTTTGGACACACTACTTCTCTAAGTTCCTTTCTCTCTAACACAAAAGGGAAAGTAACATTTTCACACTTTCTGAGCCATTCCGCACACAGAACAATGTGTGCGGTGTTTTGAAATGGGAAAACTCTGTGCAAATGCCAGCTGATTATAGTTTTTAACAAATATGTGACCAAAGTAACACTTCCAAAATGAAATAACCCTCCCAATATCTTCAGTCTTTAAAATCAAGCCCAGGTCCCATATCACAAATATCATTTTTCACATCAGATACTTCACTTCTTAGGTTGAGACAAGGAGTGGGGTTCCTCTGCCAAGGCTAGTCACAATCATTTGCAGGCTCAGCAAGCATGGTTTGGTGATCACATCCCAGTCACTTCGTTTTTAATTTTTTTTTTTTATTTGGGAGTGGGGTTGCTGGTGCCACAGTACATACATGGAAGTCAGAGGACAACTTTGTGGAGTTGGTTCTCTCCTTTCATCTTTATGTGGGTTCTGTGATTCAAACTCAGGTCACCAGGCTTCCAAAGCAAGTGCCTTTTCCCGTTGAACCATCCACAGGTCCCCAATCATTTCTTGATCAAGACACCAAGCACACGCATCCAATTATGCTGCCTGTCTCTTCCTCCACTGCATGCTGAATCAACTTCAGTTCATCAATGGAGCTGAAGTTCTTACTGTTGAGCCCCATCTCTGTTCTTATCCAGTTCAGAAACACTCCTTGCCACCCCTGCCATCCTTGTAGTCCCTAAGGTTTCCTTGCTTGGCAAAGGGAGTTTCCTCCAGCCCCTGGGTCAACAGTATAGCTAGGTCCTGACCTCTCAGAGCACAGCTCGCCCTTTCCTACAGGAGACTGTGCCCCAGGACATTGGGGGTGGGCCAGGCAAGCCAGCTTACAAACTGAGATCTGATGGTTTCTGCTCTTGGTGCCTCAGGCCTGACTCTGGCCTCCCAGGTTCTGGGCTTGCTTCCCTGCTACTGCTGCCTTCTCTAGTCTAGTGCCTCTTAGACTTTTAACATTAGTGAGGTGGGAGAGATGGCCCAAGAAGTAAAGGTGTTTGCCACCAAGCCTTGATGACCTGAGTTTCATCCCTGGGACCCACATGATGGAAGGAGGGTAGGATTCCAAGTTGTCCTATGATTTCTGGGCATGCCTGCACAATAAATGTTGGTTTATTTGTTTGTTTGTTTGTTTTAAATCTTGACAAGTGAAGGGACTTGTTAAAAGATAGCACTGTTTCTGATTAAGTTAGGGTGGAGCTCAAGGAGAGGGTCTTGCTCCCTGTTCCTTGCCTTCTCCAGCTGCTCAGCTGCCGTGAGCAGCCGGTGAATGAGTAAGCAGCACATGAGGCTAGAGGAGGCCAAGACTTCATTTGAGGCACCCCCGAAGGATTTAAATGCAGGGCCATCACTAGGCAGGAAAGAAGCCTGGAAGCCTATGGGTCCTTGGTGTTTCTGGGATATTTCATTGGTTAAAGATACTAACCTGTTTCTTCAATACACCCTGGTCTGGTGTTAGGTCTAGGTTAACAGAGGAGGAAGCAGCCTGGTTCTGGAGAACTAAAAAGGAAATACGCAAACAATTAGAACTCTAATAACTGTTCTCTGGAGGGAGCATGGGTAGGAGTAGCTCTGGAATCTGTGTTGCTGGAACCTTCATGAAAGAATTGGTATTTATGCCCAGACCTGCAGAATTTGTGGGAACCTGGAAGGTAGAGGAGGTATGTAGAACTCAGTCCTCAGCAAAACAGTCACCATCTCTATAAGATGAGCTGTTCCTGCTTCAAGACTCATCCATGATGATCAGGCTTGTTGACTGTCGACACTCCCTCCTAGAAAGAGGGGATGGGGTTATTGGACCCTCACCTGAGAGCCCAACCTTCCTCCCAACTATTTGTATGCAGTTCTCCCCTAATTGCTTGTGGGAAGGAAAGAGGGCTCCATCATCCATGCTGGGGAGACTTTGCAGTATGGTTGCTTTGGGGTCCCCCATGTTCCTGCTAGTAACCCCTCATCTGTTGCTCTATAAATAAGCCCAGTAAACTCATTGGTTCTCCAGGGTGATTTGGTTTGTCATTGTTTCTTATGAGGGAGTAGGTGTTTGCTTCTCCCCAGGGAAGGAGTTCTTGCAATGGGGTAGCAGGAATGAAGCAATGAAACAACTGAAACTTTAAGGTTCCAGAGAGAAAAGTGATTTCAAAGGCTTGACAGGCATCTCTCCAGCCAGACCTGGTTCTAGTGACTCTATCTGTATCACCTGGGTTGACTGTTTGCCTTATGAGCTAATGATCCCCAAGGCTCTGTCCTGGCATCCCTTTCCTCTCTCTGTGTCATCTCCCAGTGAATTCCTCCACACCAGAGGCCTACTTACCAACAGGGCCTATGCGTGTCTCCAACCCAGGCTTCATCTGCTCACGCCACACAATTAGCCACAGGTAGCTTTTCTCCTGTATTCTGTCCTGGGGAACAATACATCCATCAAATTGCCTAAGCCAGAGGGTTTTATGAAAAGACCCTCTGGTAAGTAGCTGGTGTGGAATAAACTGGTACAATAAATTGCTTCTGGCAGTTACCAAGACAAAGCTGAAGATGCTGGAATCTACAACTTAGTGGCTCAGTGACTGTTCATCTGTAAAATGGGTTTGATTGATAGTACTTCCTCATAAGGAGGTTCTATGGATTAAATAAGAGTAATCATTGCTACTTAATCTGACAGAAAGCACTTTATTTGGATTTTCTAAGAGATGGTGAGTACCCAGTTCAAGGTCACATCACTGGTCAGTGGTCGAACGAGTTCTTGAAGCCACAGTTCTCTGGAGTCTAAGCCATCTTCTTCACCTCACTTCCAGACTTACCAGATAGGAAGACACTTGTGTTATAATGGCAAGGGAGAGGTGGAGGAGCACACTGCATAATCAGTGTAACCACTTAGAAACATTATTTACATTGTTTATGTGCATGGAGGTCAGAACAACTTTTTTGGGGGTCTTTTTGAGACAGTTTTTCCCTAATAGCCCCAGCTGGCCTGGAACTCACTATGTAGACCAGGCTGGCCTTGAACTTGCAGAGATCTGCCTGCCCCTGACTTAAGAGTGCTGGGACTAAAGGTGTTCGTTCGCCACCATGCCTTGCTGAGAACTTTTGGTAGTAGATGCTTTCCTTCCACCATGTGGGTTCTAGGGATCCAACTTTGGTCTTCAGGCTTGGCAGCAAGTGTCTTTACCAGCTAAGCTATCTTACTGACAATTTTTTTTAAAGTAAACATCCACAAATAGAAAAGGCTATCAAGAAATAAAGAAAATCATATGGTCGATTTTGATTTTTTTTCAAATTATGCTTTCTCCATTTTTATTAAAACATTAAATGTATCACAGTAAAAATAATTACAAACCTACAACTTATTCTCATTTCTGGTCTTAACTTCCCTGGGCAGAAACTCTTTGGGTCCTTCCAAAGACCTTGGTCGGAAGTTGGTATCGCAGCCTGACAGCTGACAGCTGGCCAGTGGAACAGGTTGTCAAAATAAGGCCTGCCCAAGGGAAGTCCCAGACAGAACCCGAGCTACTTACCGCCTAGGGCTTTTCTGGACAGCGCTCCTTGAGATCAGTTACTTTTTCGCCCCCTCCTTCTAAATAGCCGGCCAAATGCTCTTTTTCCAGTTCTGGCTGAGTTGTTAGCTTCAGCCGGTGGGAACTCCGAGCTACCTGGCTCGGTGAGCACGCCCAAACTGGTCAGGCTAGTCTGCCCCGTGGCTGTTTCTGCCAGGACTTGCCCGTGTGTGGCAGACCCACCCTTCACAGCAACCCAGGTAGGTGGAAGGCAGCTGCGGGGCAGTAGCCTGGCAGTCAGGCCAGATGGGTGGAGCTGAATTAATCTAACCTGGAATTTCAACTTGGCCAGTAACAACAGGTGAGGGTTTTTTTTTTTTTTTTTTGTTTTGTTTTTTTTTTTTTATAAAGCAGCACAGAGAAATGGGCAGTTTGGCAACTTGCAAATATTCTTGCTCCTTGTCCCTTATCCCCTGCTTGGAACACAGCCCAGGGTGACTTTTCAAAGTGTCTACAGGTTTAGGCCTCGGCTGCGCCAAGAGCCTTAGGAGACTGAGTCCATCCCGAATGCGGTCCGCCTTGGCTACCCTCCACTACGCGACCGGTCCCCCTCCTCTGGGAGGCTGGGCGGGGGTATCGGATTAGCCTTTGTTTTCGACGCGAAAGAGCCGAGCTCTGGCGCGGGGTAGACTGGTGATGGCAGGGCCCTGGGGCTGGCCCGGGCAGGGCGCTCCGCGGTGACCCCCATGAGGGTGCCATGCCGCGGGCGCGCGGCCTCTGCCTCCAAGCACCCCCTTCTTGCTGGCCATGCTGACTCGGTACGCAGACGCGCGATGTCCCCTATTGTCCTGCCTCGGCCCGAGCTTGCGGCAGCCAGGGATGGGAACGCGGGTCAGTCGGGCCCCGCAACTAAGGGCTGTCCGGAGCCCTCGGGGCCGGCCGGAGCCCTCAGGGAGTTGCAGGAAGCCGGGACACCCAGGCCGGCTCGGCCCCGGCCCTCTGTAGCGAGGTCCGCCTGCCCCGCATGCCCCACCCCGCCTCTCCAGCCCGGGCTGTAGCCCCACCAGAAGGCACGGACCGGCCAGGCCACGGGGACAGCGGGGTCCTGGGAGGTCCCCGCGCAAGGCCCGGGCAGCGCTGCAGGTGCAAAGCCGCCTCCCCGGCTGTCCCCCCAGCCCTCCGCACCGCGGGAACTCCCCTCTCGCGCGGTCCCGGGCCTGGCGGCGG
>NW_008355476.1:129199-162017 GCF_000622305.1 Nannospalax galili | reverse complement strand
CCCAGCGCGCCCCCTCCCCGCGCCCCTCGGTGGCGCGGGCCACCCCCCTTCGCCGGTGGCCGCCGGGGCTCAGGCTCCCTGGCGCGGTGAGGCGTCGGGCGTGGGCTCCCCGAGGATGCGCCCCCACCTCCATGCCGGGGTGCTGGCAGCTCCACCGAGGGAGGCTCTCTGCAAACTTTATTTTGCAAGCTCTGCTCCCTGGGCGAGGGCCCTGCAGTCCCCTTGTTCCTTCCTCCCCGGGTGAGGGGCTGCGAGTGGATTTTAGTGACTCTCCAAGCCGGTGGAGTGTGTGGGGCGTGGGGCAACTTTCTCAGAAATCTCATCTTGAGCACACACACCCCCCCCGCCAACGCGTCGTCTAGCCCCCTCAGTACCTAGACCTCAGCCCTCCGTGGCACGTCCTGTCCCAGACTCTATAGAGGACTTAATTTGAGTCAGACCTTGTCTTCCCCCATTTTCTCTTTTCCCAGAAGCAGGAAGAGGTAACACGTGAAAGTTGTCCCTGAGCCTCGAGTGATGAGCTTCCCCTTTCTGTGTCTTAATTTTTTTCAGGCAGCGCTGCCTTCTCCATCATCCTGACTCAGAAAGGAGAAGTACCGGGAGGAAACTCCTCACTCTGATCTGCCCACCACACACCCATCGGCTCACCTCATGCCTGGGCTCTGGATGGGTAAGGGTGAAGAACCCACCCAGCCAAGATGATCTCTTCCCTGGGGGCTGCTGCTGCTGTCCTCCCCCAGATCCTGGGCTCCGGCAGATGGGAGATTGCCCCCAGAAGGAACCCGGTCAGGAAACCTGTCAGCCGGCTGCAGAGGAGGTGAAGAGGGCTTAAGAAGAGGCGCCCATCTCAGAGACGGAAGCTCCTTGCCTTCACTCTTGTAGACTTGTTTTAGGAGAGGAGGACCAGTTGGTCCTTGCTGCCCTTTGCAGGCAGCAAGAAACTGGACAGTGGTTCTGCCCCAGCACCTATGCCCCCTCCTCTAGCAACTGCAGCGCCATGAGTCAGTTTCAGGTGCCCCTGGCGGTCCAGCCGGACCTGCCAGGCCTCTATGATTTCCCGCAGGGCCAGGTGATGGTAGGGGGCTTCCAGGGGCCAGGGCTCCCAGTGGCTGGGAGTGAGGCCCAACTTCGAGGGGGTGGAGATGGGCGAAAGAAAAGAAAACGGTGTGGGTCATGTGAGCCCTGCCGGCGTCTGGAAAACTGTGGGGCGTGCACCAGCTGCACCAACCGCCGCACACACCAGATCTGCAAGCTGCGCAAGTGTGAGGTGCTGAAGAAAAAAGTGGGGCTTCTTAAGGAGGTAAGCTGACCTCTGCTAGGCTCCCCATCCCTAGCCTGAGGGCATTCTCACCTTGATGGTCTTGTTAAAGACTCATTCAGTTAAGCCCACCCTCCCCTTCCTGGTCTCTTGGTCCACTTTTGAGCACTGCTGACAAGCCCAGTGGGCTCTTTTGCAGAGCTGACGATTCTAATAGTGGCAAGGTCCCACGCTGAGGGTGCTGAACCAGCACTCCCATCTTAGATATTTACATCTGATTCAGAACAGGAGTGTCTAACTTGAACTTTAGAGGTTTCTCATCCTACTTGAAGCCTCAGTTTTATTTCAAGGTCACTGCAAGGTATGGGTGATGTGGACAGTTGTGGTGATAGGTGAGGGACAGAAGCTGATGGATTCAGAGGGAAAGCTGACAGGTTGGTTTTTATGCTGCCCTCACAAAGCTGGAGGTATTTCCCTAAAGCTTTTGTTGGGTGCCATCATTTTCCTCAGACTGGGAATTTAATGAGAAACAGATGACTTGGTTTTCTAATGGTACTGAGTACTTATTGAGACCAAAGACTTTGGTGCAGTGGTATTTTGACAGATAATAAGCACTGGATACCAATTCATGAATGAATGATGTACTTTTGAGATACCATCACCCTAAGGAGGAGGACTCTCTTCAGGGCAGAAGAGGGAAGGAGGGCTTGGGATGAGCAACCATAGTGGGTGTGAAGGAAGAAGTGGAGGAGCAGTGAGTGTGTATTAGCCTTTTTTCCTTTCCACTATGGTGGTGAACATTCCACATGAGGTTGGTACAGTTGCAACAGCAGAGAGTTGGCAGAAGTAGGGACAAGCGAATCGAGCAGCTTTTAGGCGGAGCGTGTAGCGGCTGAGGTCGCTTCAGGCAGCGGAACTGGCGCTGGACAGAGACAGAGGCCTGTGCTGTATGCAGGGCTTCCCCGGCTCTGCCACTGATTTGTTCCTAGAGGCTAAACACCCTGCCCCTGCCTGTCTTCTCCTTGGGGAAATGGGGTTGTACTTGCTGGCCTTCAAAGTCCCCTCAGCTGGACCAGAGCGGCCGTGTTCTGAGTGCCAGGGCACCTGTGGCTGAGCTGGGCATGCAGTATGCACTCAGGGCTTACCTGACCGCTGAGCACAGAGCTGGGCCACAAGCTGATGGGTCAGTGGCTAGGAAGAAAGGCCAAATGCCATGGGCAGGGAAGTGGGTGTTGCTGGGATCTGTCTGTCCCTCCTCACCTCCCTTTGTCCACTTGCTACATGACTCGGGGACCAGAGTTGGTTCCCTATGTACCCTGACTGGTTAAAGCAGACTTCTGGGTCACATCTGCAGCTCCCCCATCCCAGCCTGGACGATAATGTCCAGTGAAGCTATGTTGCTGGAATTGAGGGCAGCTGGCATGCTTTTGGCCCTGTGCCCTGTAGGTCATTTCTCAAAGAGGGTGAAATTAAGTACAAGACTCATTTCTGGGCATGTGAGCTGGTGTTTGAGCATGAAAACTGCCCAGTGTGTCTTGTAGAGCTAGATTCCTTCGTTTCCTTCCCTACTCGTCTGATAGCCAGACCCAAGGGTGAAGAGGCTAGATGAGCTCTGGACTAGATGTTCTTGGAACTGGTGACCCTTGTGGATGGTGTTCAAGTGCCGCTTTTGGCAACAATGGGGCATACCTGAGTGAAAGGGACCAGGAGTGAGGCCAGGGTATGTCATCCTCTCCTGTAGCTGCTGGCCCAGACTGCTGGGTGGTCATGGTAAAGATACTGCAGCTCTGTGTTGGCTGAGGCTTAGAGACAGCCCTGTTGAGAAATCTGTGCACCCTGCAAACCTTGCCATGGCTGACTGCCCCTGTAGGTTCCTAGGGTCAGGTAAAAATGTAGCTGGACAACCTGTGACATCCTAGGATAGAGGGTCCACATGCAGGTTTGTAGAGCAGTGCTGGCTCCCAGTTACTGGAGAAACTGTACTGGGGACAGTGGAGTGATTTTTTTTTTTTTCTTAAAGCTAACTTTTTAAATTTATTACACATGTGCGCACGCGCGCTTCTGTGCCATGGTGCATATGTGGAGGTCTGATGACTTGAGAGAGTTGGTTCTCTTCTTCCATGAGGGTCTCAAGGATCAAGCTCATCAGGCTTGGCAGCTAGTGCCTTTATCCACTGAGACGTCTTCCTGGCCCTAACTTTTAACAAGCAGTGCTCTAAGGATAAATCTTTTTCTCCTTGATATTTAAAGTTTGATAAAAAAAAATTTAAGTTTTTGCTTGGTAAAGAATGCAAAATGGGGGGACTGGAGAAATGGCTCAGAAGTTAAGAACACTGACCATTCTTGCAGAAGACCCAGGTTCGAATCCCACCACCCACATGGCATATCTGAAACTCCAGTTCCAGGGAATTTGATGGCCTCTTCTCTCCTCCACAGGCATTGCATGACACAGGTGCATTTACATACATGCAGATAATACATGCATACACATAAAATTAATAAAATAATTTTTTTTGGTTTTTTTGAGACAAGGTCTCTCTGTAGCCCCAGCTGTCCTGGAACTCACTATGTAGATCAGGGTGGCCTTGAACTCACAGAGATCCGCCTGCCTCTGCCTCCTGAGTGCTGGGATTAAAGGCGTGCGCCACCATGCCCAGCTTAAAATATTTTTTTTAAATGCAAAATGGTGACTAGGGGTACTTTCCCATGAAGGTCAAAAGCTTGGGAACCACTGTCCATGCAACTTAGCACTTGTGCCTGGCACAAGCTAAGGGCCGCCTGAGAGACTCCACCTGAATAGTGTTTAGCAGTCCCAGGGGACCGCTGCAACCTTAATCATTAGATAGCGCTTAGCAGAAGGAATGTGTTCAGGACTGGAAAGGTCCTTTTCGGCCCAGATGAATGCTTCAAAGTGCGGCAGGATGCTCTAATCTCCAGGGCCTCAGAAGTTGGACCATCTGCTCTCATCTGTGTCTCTTGGTGTTTCTGGTCTTCTGGGCACCCTTTTCTTCCATCCTGAATCCATTCTCCCAGCAGCCTTTGGGTTTTTTTGTTTTTTGTTTTTTGTTTTTTATTTTTTTTTAGCTGAGTGCTGACAGCTGTTTGGTATCATCCTGTAAGTGGTGGGGAGGCTTATTTTGGGTTCTCTGTCTTCTCTTTTCCGAATTTTTTCCTAATGGGCTTTGGGCAGGAAGCTCCAGAATTCCTTTAGTTCAATATTTGAAGAGTTGAGGCTGCTTCCCAAGGGCAGGTGGACACTTCTCTGGGTTGGCAGTAGCTGTAACCCATCTGAAGGAGTTTGTTCCTGTCCAGGATCTTCCTTCCCAGTTACAGAAGGATTCAGAACCTAGCTTAGGTCAGTGTCTGTTTGACTTGGATTCTTTTCACCTGAATGGTGTCTTGGCAACACAACAAAGGCAGGTTTCTTAAGTAGGGTTTGGTAGGTATGAGGTATAATAGGGCTCATGATAGGGCAATATAGTAAATCTCTCTAGCATTGGTTTTCTCAGTTGTAAGAAGGGAGTAATCCTTCTTGGTGTTTTGAGGATGAAATGCAAGATAAAATAATACATAATGTCTAACACACAGTGACATAACATTCCTAGAATATATATATATATATATAAATGAATTAAACTTCATGCATAAACAACTGCATTAGTCTGAGTTGTAAGCATGTAAGCAACACAGACTTAAGTATTTATCTCAAGACATCCCCTGGCTGCTGGAAGAACAGCTCTGGGACAGAACTCTGGACCCAGTGTAGAAAAGGGCCAAGTCTGCACACCCACACCAGGAGCAAGGTATCACCATGGTCCCGGGCATGGGCAAGGGAAGTCGAGATCTGATTAAGTAGTAGAATGACACTTTATGGAAAAGCAAATGTATATGGGAAAACATGCATCGGGTTAGAAGCCTGAGTAAGAACAGTATGGGTGAGCATCAGAGAAATGAAAAGATACATGATTTGACAGCACCTGCTAGCCTTCAGCCAAGTTTGTCTAATCATTTTTCTGCCAGATGAGACCAGATACATTGGAACTCTGGGGGCTTGGGAGGAGGGTCTTTTCAACACCGTCAGAAACCTGATGAGTTCTTGCCCAGCCTGCTGGTTGCTCTATCTTCCTAAGTAGGGGTGTACTTGTAGCAGAGGGAGAAGTGGCTGATGTAGAGGTGATGAGAATCTTTAAGAAAGGAGCCCCACCAGGATGTTTGAGACCTGAGAGAAGGCTGGGCAAAAAGACCAGAAAATTGTCTTTAAGGCGATACTTTGAACCCCGTAGCCAAAGATTTGATAAGGGAGATCGGCTGGAGGGAAAGGATTGCTTTGTAAAAAGGAAATATGACAGAGTAGTGAATGGTGGCCCAAGAAGGAAGGTGGGGCACTTGCTGGGGTTGCGACCCAAAAAGTTCAGGAGCAGTCTGAGCCTTCCCAGGAGCATCAGGAAGTCCAGTGGCTAGTGTGTCTAGTGGGAAATACTTATGACAAGAGGTATGTTGTATATTCTCTAACTTCCTGCTTCTTGGTAGGAGTGTAACTAGGGACAGAGAAAGCAGCCTTTAGTTCCCCTTGTGCTAGATAGAAGGTATACACTGGGGAAAGGAGAGCCAGTTGCCCCTTGCCACTTGCTCCTGACTGAATACCTTCCCACATGCTCTCTGGAATCAGTCTTTATAGAACTATGGTAGTAAAAGGAGTCCAAAAAACCAGAGATGGCAAAAAGCCCAGTTTTACAGAGATTTTGTTATAAATGCATTAGTTTACTGTTAATTTTTGATACTTCTGGAACAGTTTGTTGAAAGGGTGGTTTGTGAGATTTTAGGAGGACTAGCAGTAGACTATGTCTGGTTCCTCATGAAGCAGCCCAAACAAACAAAGATGTGGATTTATGCAGAGATTATGGAATCTCCAGCAGCTTCTTGGACAGCTCTGAACTTCACTATCCTGCTCCATTAACCAGTGTAGATATGGGGGAGGGGTCCACACAGGGAACACTTAGAAAAATTTGAAGACCATAGTGCGTGAATCCCACTTGCCCAGGAACTGCCTTAACTGACCGCGGTGGCCTTGACTGGACTAGGTTTTTGGAGTGAACCTAGTGTACAGCATGGAGAGCTTCTGATGCAGCTGAGGCATGGGTTCCCATCTGCACATTGCTCACCTGAATTGCAGGGTGCAGAGTGGTTTATAGCTGAAATTCCACTTTGCTGCTCAGTGGACCAGCTGTGTCTCTTGGAGCTTGTTAGAAATGCAGAACCTCGCCAGGCGTAGTGGCGCATGCCTGTAGTCCCAGCACTCAGGAGGCAGAGGCACGCGGATCTCTGTGAGTTCGAGGCCAGCCTGGTCTACATAGTGAGTTCCAGGCCAGCTGGGGCTACAGGGAGACCCTGCCTCAAAAAGACCAAAAGGAAAAAAAAAAAAAAAAAATGCAGAACCTCGGGGATGGCTCAGCCGGTAACAGCACTGGTTGTTCTTGCAGAAGCCCCGGGTTTGAATCCCAGCACCCACATGGTAGCTAACAACTGTCCATAACTCCAGTTCCAGAGGTTCTGATGCCTTCTCTTGACTTCCGCAAGCACCACCCAACATGGGTGCACTTACACACATGCAGGCAATACACTCGTATACATAAAATAATTTTTAAAAATGCAGAAACTCTGGCTCTGCCTCAGATCTTTTGAGCCCAAATCTACTTTAGTAATATTCCTCATATTCCTCAGGTGCTTTAGCTGTCCATTTGAGTTTGAAGAGTTAATGTCTAACTTTTCTACCCGCCCCCCTTTGTTCTTTTCTGAGACAGGGTCTCCCTGTAGTCTCAGCTGGCCTGGAGCTCACTATGTAAACCAGGCTGGCCTTGAACTCATAGAGAGCCACCTGCCTCTGCTGGGACTAAAGGTGTGCACCACCACACCCAGCATATCTAACTTTTCTGTAAATAGAAGATGGGGTGGGACATGGAGAAGGAGATGGAAATATGTCACCCAACAAGCACAGAATTCCAGTTGCCAAGCAGCATACAGAGGACCCATCTCATTTCTTTGCCCTCTAAGCTAGGGAAACAAGAGCCTTTTGGGATTGACTCCTTGTTTATTCTCATTCCCCTGGAGTACTTCAGTCCTGGGAGTTATCAGTAAATTCAAGGACTTGGGTGTGCTCTGAGAACAGTCAGGAAAGCTCTCAGAAGATGTTGCTGCTTGGAAGCCCAATGTGATATATATTGGATCCCCACAAGTTGCAAATGGTAGTTATCAGAGTGATATACGTGGAATTTTTGGTCTCCTAGAAGGGTCTGCAGGGTTGTGCTTTTTTTTTACGAAATACAGGCAGATCTATGAGTGGGTGCTGCAGGGTAGGATGCAGCTTTTAAGTTGAAGAATGAGACAAGGGGCTAAGGAGATTGGTGTAGCCTAAGCAATTAGCCTCAGCCAGATTCAATGGGATTTAATAAAGATGAGTGGAAAGCCTTCAACTTCTTTTATTTTTTAAATTTTATTATTTTTATTGTATGTATTGAGTGTATTACCTGCATGTGAGTGCACCCGTGTAGTGCAATGCCACGGAGGTCAGAAGAGGGCTTCGGATTCCCCTGGAACTGGAGTTAAGGACGGTTCGTAGCCATCTTGTGGGTGCTGAGAATCGAACCCAGGTCCTCTGCAAGAGCAGTCAGTGCTCTTAACCACTCAGCCATCTCTCCAGTCCCTTGACTTCTTTTTAAAGAGAGAAGAGGTATGTAAGGAAACTTGACTTCTGGCAGATAGAGCTGGAACTCTGTAAGGAATGTTGTCAGCCAATCTTGAGATCTGTCAGAGTGGTCACATACAGGACAATCAAAGGAAATAGGGCTACACAAGTTGCAAATGAGGAACAAGCCTTGTGTGGAAGAGGAGTCAGTTCCTTCTCTGTTAGGTGAATGTTATAAGCAAGCAGACTGAAGTCATACTAGAAAAAGGAATGTGTGATATTTACAGTGTTCCTACTTTGGTGAGCTAATCCAAGAGGTGCCCCATTTCCTGTGTCTGAGTGAAGGCTGGGTACTGACCCGCTGGTACATTGAGGACATCCTGGGGGGTCAGGGATAGGGGAAGAGGTCCTTGCTAGGACTGTGTAAAGTATAACATCAGGTGTAGTTTCATATCCCTTAGACAACTACATTGCAGAAGAAATAACTATCCTAGGCCACAGCATTTTTGGTCAAGTTTTGTATTAAACTTTTTAAAATTTATATGTTTGTGTACCTGTGTGGTGGCCAGACACCAGTGTTGAGTGTCTTCCTCAATCCCTCTCCACCTTAGTTGAGCTAATGAGAGACACAGTCTCTCATTGACCTTGCAAATTCTGCCAGACAGACTGACAAGCAAGCCCCAGGTATCCTTCTGTCTCTCTCTCCCCAGAACTGGGGTTATGGGCATGTACTGCTCCTCTGGGCTTTTACATGTCTGCTGGAAATCCAAATTCAGGTCCTCATGATTGTGCACCAAGCATTTTACTGAGCCATCTCCTCAATACCTTAGTTTTTTGACCCAGTTCTGGGGATTAGACCACAGATGTGCTCAGCAAGTTCTATGCCCCCAACCCTAGACTCAGTCTTATAATGCAACCTAGTCTCAAGCCTGGGTTGGGGTAAGGTTTGTGTGCTTTATGAAAGTTTCAGCTGAATGTTAGGTGAATGTGCAAAAGTGTGTCCTCCCTGGGGAAAAGGTATATTGTTTTTAGCATATTCTCAAGAATATTCATGACCTGCCCAGATTTAAAAAGCATGACTTCCCCAAAACTTCCAGTGTGAGCCATAAGCCACAGGCATCTATTAAACACAATAACTGTTACAGTAGCTACCTTCCAACTATCAACTATTCAGGTGCATGTGGCTAATGGCATGTGTTGGGCAGTATAGATAAAGAATGTTCTTAGGCCAGTTGTGATGGCCGAGGGCTTTAATTCCAAATTCCAGTACTTGGGAGGCAGAGGCAGGCAAATCTGAGTTTGAGACCACCTTGGTCTGTATAGTGAGTTCCAAGTCAGCCAGAGTTGCATAGTGAGACCTTGTCTCAAATCAAGCCCCCCCCCCCCCGCAAGCAAAACAAAGGAATATTCTTAGAGATGGTGGCTCACACTTGTAATCCCAACACTTGGGAGATCGAGGCAGAAAGGATTCATGAGTTAGAGGCTGTAGTGGTCCAGCCTCTTACATAATGAGTTCTAGGCCAGCAGCCTTGGCTATATAGTAAGACCCTACTATCTCAACATTATTGCTGCAGGAAGATCTATTGGGCAGGGTTATGAGCTGAGCATAGGGTATTCCTGTGTGGTCTCCAGGGCCTTATCATAGCCCCTCAGGTTGGGAAAATAGCTGCCTGTGTTGGGGATTGTGGTCATAGCACTGTTAGGTGCTGAGCTCAGATCAGGAATGATGGTGTGCTAGATTCTAACCCATTACAGAGCTCACTGCTTCTTGAAGGCACAGCTATATTTTACTTTAGAAATACAGTGGGTGTGAGGTGTCCCCCTCCTCACCCAGAGGCACGTTCCACAGCTCCGTACTGGAAACCCTCCCACTTGTGGTCCTGATTACAGCCTCAATGAACCTTGTTTATGTTGACTTCTAGTCCCACATGTACGTACTTGTTCACCAATCCTGCCCAGAGTTGTTCTGTCTTGGGCTATACCCTGGAGAAGGCAGTGTGGTGACACACCATTCTAGGGCCTTGAATTTCAAGTCTTCATCTCTTCACAGTTTCTTATGGAAGGAAGGTGGGGTGCTCAGGAAGAGATGGTGTTAAAGGAGGAGACCCCTGCATCTTTCTTGTGCACCCTCCTGTGGTCCAGTTGGGTGCTTCGGAAGAGTCTTTTGGGGTTGCTTCAAGTCTCTGCCTGGTGTGTTGTACAGGGCCAAAGCTGCTGCCATTCCTGGACTGTACACACTTTGACTTTGTCTGTCGTTTGCATAAGACATTGTTACCCTGAATTTTTATTACTCATTGAGGCAGGGTGTAGGGCATGGGGGCCAGGGAAACAGCTCAGTGGGAATCATCAGCTGCCTTTCAGGTGAGTACAGCTCTGGGAGTTGCTTCGTTGCTTCCAAAAGTGCAGGTGGCAGGCTAGACTCTCTCTGATGGCTCTGTTCTCTTCCACATTGCTGTACTGGTTTGTACAAAACTCTGTCATGTCCTACCTCCCCCATACCTGCTCTGGGAGTCACTGGACAGATAACACACCCCTCACTGCTGTTAGAGTAGCAACTCCAGATTCTCAGAATGGGATGGGAGTTTCACTGGCAGCCATTTAGGGGCAATGGTAAGACTGAGTGACCCCATCGCCCCCCTGCTTATCTTGATTGTCAGGGGAAGCCTCAGTAAAGAGGCATGGAGAAGCTGGGTCAAAATAGGCCACCAAATACTGGACTTGAGTCTTCTGTTTCTGTGCCATTCTTGTGGGAAGGACATTGGGGTGCTCTCTGAGCCTTTTTTTTTTTTTTTTTTTTTTTTTTTTTTTTTGTCTTTTTGAGGCAGGGTCTGCTTGTAGCCCCAGCTGTTCTGGAACTCACTATGTAGACCAGGCTGGCCTTGAACTCACAAAGATCCACCTGCCTCTCCCTCCCAAGTGCTGGGATTAAATTTTTTGTTTTTTTTTTTGTCTTTTTGAGACATGGTCTCCCTGTAGTCCCAGCTGACCTGAACTCACTACGTAGACCAGGCTGGCCTTGAACTCACAGAGATCCACCTGCCTCTGCCTCCTGAGTGCTGGGACTAAAGGTGTGCGCTACCATGCCTGGCTGGTTTTTTTAAAATCTACCCCTTTGGGGGCAACCCAGTTTGCCCAAAAATGCTGGCTATGATTCTGGGGCTTTGGAAGAGATGGTAGGCTCTTGCTGGAGGCCTGGGTTCTTTCTGTACTGTTGCTGTGGGGTGGGTGTAGTGAGGGGTTAAGAGGATAGGGTGAGAAGAGCCAGCACTAGGACTCTGGATCCCAAGACCTGCACTGTCCCTGTTCCCAGAGAAGTACAGCTCCTTGCTGGTGTTGACTCAGTTTATAGAGGTGAAACAGTATGTGCTTTGACCTGTAGACCATTCAGCAGACATTGCCTGGGACTGGTGGGGGCCAGGGAGGTGCTTAGCCTCAGACAGGACTTAAGGAGTGACAGTGTTATCTTTGTCTTTAGTTAGACTAGCAGAAACATTTCCTTGCAGCACATTGTGGTGAAGCTGGAAGGGAGGGGTGCCTTGAGGGCAGAGATCAGCCCTAGTCACCTTTGGGCCTCTTGTAACCCCTCTGGGAACCTAAGAAATAGGTCATGAGTGTGAGGGTGGTGACTGGTGAAGGATTGAGGAAGGTTGTGTCTCTCCTGACCCTGTTGCTCCTGGAGTGCTCTGGCTGGTGGCTGGGGTGTGGGAGGGTACAGGCAAGCTACTGGGCATACCAGAAAGTATTCGTAGATTCTTAAGGTGGAAGTTTAGATGCGCTGTGTTAATTCCTCCTGGAAGTCTTCCCTCTGGCCACCCTGGGTTTCTGAAGGACTCAGCCTGCTGTTTCTATAGTGTCATAGTCTCTTGTTATTTGATGGGGTCCTGGAACATTCGGTAGCCCAAGACTGTTGAATTTGACCATGACAAGACTCGGAATATAGCACCTTCTCCTAGCATCTAAAAGGATGCATAGGGTATAGAGGCAGAGTGACTGCTACCTGTCAGAGGCCCAGGTCAGATGTCAGAGGCATCTTATTTTTCGGAGTGGAAGTGAGAGGGTGGGGTTCCCATCTGTAGTTGACAGTGAGGACATTGGTGGGTGCCTTTGCTCAGTCTGGTTCTGCTGCATTTCTAAGAAGGAGCATCTTTTTTCTGTTGATGCTGCTGCTGCTGCTCCTCCTCTGCTTCCTCCTCCTCAGCATTGCTGTTGACACAGACTTCCGCTGCCAAAGCTAATTGCGAGGTCTGATCTGTGAATGAAGGCAAAAGTAGTTCCCATGACAACCACAAGGAGTTTCAAATATAGGGGATGATGTGTGTGTGTGATGGGCTGCAATTACTTGGGTAGAAATTGATGCATGGACACAGGGGACTTCAAACATGGGCTCTGAAGGTGGAGGTGGTATTAGGTTTCTTTGGCAGGATCCTTTGTGTGATGTAAAGGAAAGGAGGTCACAGGCTTCCCTCACGGTTGATTCCAAGTACCTTCAGTGTTGGGAGCTTTGGAATGGCAGGGTTTCAGCTATTCTTGGTGGGGAGACTAGACACATGGAAGACAAACTCCAAGTGTTAAACAGGAAATGCTAGAAGTACCAAGGACCGGCAGCAAGCTGGAATAAGCAGAGAGGGCCTCCCAGAGGAAGTGGGCTTCAACTGAGGTTAGAAGGAAGGCCCTGTGGAGAGTGACCTTGTCAGGACAGGGGCTAAAGCAAAGGAAGAGAAGAAATGTGTCTGTGGTATGCAGCTCACTCTGAAAGAGGTAAGAGGACTTGAACATTGTAGGGCTATTTATAGTGACCCTGAATGTACCACAAGTGAGAGGACAGCAAGAGCCTGGGGGGTCATTTTCTAGCTGTGTCACCTTGGGCAAGGTGCTTAGAACTCTCTGTATCCCAGTTTTCGCCATCTGTAGAATGGGCATGGATAATTCCTGTCTTGTTAGTTTGGTTTAAGGTTTAAATAAGATACTCTGTATCATGTCTCCATTTGTGGAGTCCCACCTGGGCTCATGCTTGGTTTATTTGCAAGTTTCCTCCTCTCCTCAATGTGCCATGTATTCCCTCTTTATGTAGGGTCTGGTCTATGGATACCCATAGTTCCTGAGAGTCTGTGTGTGTTCTATAAGCAAATGAATTCATTCACCTTGCCCCAGTGTAGGGGACTATGGTCCCAGTCCTCCTGCTGCCAGTGCAGTGGGAACTAGGAGTCCAGGATAGAAGGTGGGGGAGGGATGCTCTGTCCTTAGGCAGAGGAGTCTCAAATACAGGCAGAGGAGTTGGTTGCTAGAAGTCTTGAATGTAGAAAAGAATGGCATATAGAGATGAGAGGAGGGTCAAGTGTGAAGTATTCTGGCTCAGTGGCCCAAACATCAGGTGCCTCCAAAGAAGGAAGGAGGCCAGGGTAGGATAAGAATGGGAGCAGGTAGGCTGCCTTGGGGGCCACAGGCTCCTTTGGTATAGCCATGAGCTTCTGGAGGGCAAGGTAAAGGCCTGAAGTTGGAGTGGCATTGAGTTAGAATAGGGAAAGAGGGGTCAAACTGGGCATTGAGGTGGGAACTTGGCTCACAGCTCCTGCAAGTTGGTGAGGAAGATGCATCATGCTGGCTGAACAAGCCTGGGACTGCGGTTGTGCTTTGGCAGGTCCTGTCCTCCCAGGAAAGCAGATGCTGTCCCTTTTCCCCCAGGCTTTGAGAACCTCATCTAGAAGGCTGACCAATGCCAGCCCCACATTCCTGCAGTAGAATTCAGCACAATCTAGTTCTGTGGGGAGCCTCAGAAAGTGGGGGAGACAGGGCCTCACCCTTTTGGGGAGGACTGTAAATAAGTAACTTCAACTGTATATGACTGATACTCAGAAGAGGCAGTATGCTGTTACCTAAAGCCCTAGAGGAGCCCACTGCTGCTCAGGGAGGCTTGGTGACTAAGAACCTGGAAGAGGGGGAAGACACTGTTTAGATTCAGCCTACCTCCACACAAGCTTGCTTTCCAGGCAGAAGCAGCAGTATTGGAAGTCTATTTCCAAGGTTAAAACATTACTATTCTCAGATCTGTCATTTTACAGGAAGTAGTCACTTCAAGTGAGCCCAGTTGTCTCTTATCTTTCAGGGGTTGGCAGAAAGAGGGGGTAGACAGAAGATGAGAAAAGTCTAGGTTTGAATTCCAGCCTACCACTCACCAGTTGTGTTGATAGGCAAGTCACTCAGCATCCCTAAAACTCTTTCCTTCTAGACAAGGTTGTATGTGGAGTAGGTCAGATGAACTGATCCTACAGTGCAGTTGGCACAGGGCCTGATGTGTAACAGGGGCTTGATAAATTGTGGCCACCAGAGTAGCAGCAATATTAATTGCTACTATCCAAGCTACTATCCAAGCTGTGTTGATCTTTCCTGCTCAACAGCGTTCTAAGTGGATGCAGGGGTACCGGTTTGATGGGGGTCTGGGAACCCAGATAAAGGGAGGATTCCATTTAGACTGGTCAGTAGTAGTAGTTAAGAGGCACAGAAGCTCAGGTTACCACTTATAACCATAGCTTAGGACATTGTCCCTTATCCTATCTTGTCATCTGCCTCCCTCCCTGCCCTGGGAGGGGCCCAGTAAAACTGCCCTTTGTCCCCAAGGGGAGGCAGGTGTGGGCCCTGGAGCTTTCTCACCAGAGGCAGGCTTGCCCCTCTCCTAAGGCAGCTTATCCAGTTCTGAGCACCCCCCTGGGGACCCTGGGGAAGGAAGCAATTAGGCATCTGTGGTGGAGAGGGTAATAGAACGAGTCACTGGAGCAGGGGCATGCATCTGAGTCACTTCTCACAGGCCTCAGCTTATTCATCTGTGAGAATAAGAAGCAGCACCTTGAGCTCTGGCAGAAATGTACAGTTCTGGATGTCAGCACCCACAGCACAGCAGGCAGTGGGCTCTGTGTCTTCTCAGGGCCTCATAGCTGTGTGAGATGGCTGCCTGGTCCATTCTGCAGATGAGCAAAGAGAGGCTAAGAGAGGTAAGCTACCACCGGCTAGGAACAGAGCCCAGATATGTGGGTACTAGTGTATGTGAGGTGGAGGCTCTGGATGTTCCACTTCAGAGAGGGGATGGGACAGAGGAAGGAGGTGTCCAGGGATGCTTGGGAATTGGATCTGAGAGTGTAGATCAGTAGGACCCCCACCCCCACCCCCGATCCCCGCCCTCTTTAGACTCCTGGTTGGTGCAGTCTTTACAAAAGAGGAGTCTAGGAACTAGAACTCTGGAGCTCTTAGGGTCTCAGTCACCTCTCCTCTGTTTCCTGGAGGTCTGGAAGTCTATGGAGTGGTTTCTTTTTTTGGGGGGCGGGGGGTGTTCACTTTGAGCCTCTTCAGGAGAGAGAAACCGGTGGTGTATATCAGCACCGGATGGCAGCAATCCTAGGATAAGGTAGGCGTTTGAGTGCCAGGGAAGGCACAGCTGACCTGGAGAGGCATACCCTGTGGTCTGCAGCCTGCTTTTGCTGCCGGGTGCAGGAGGGCAGGGCAATAGAGGAGCAGGATGGCTAAGAGTATGAGTCTTCAGAGCGGACAGACCTGGCTTGGAGCTTCAGCTCCGCTGTGTTCTAGCGGTGTCACCTTGGGTAAGTTACTCCACTCATCTGCAAAACGGGGTAAAGGTTCCCGTGTCCTGGATTCTCCTTGGAGGATTGGAGCTCCTCCAGCTCTGGCTGGCTAGAGTGGCAGGGATGGGAGACCCTGGCTCTGCCCTACCCCTGCTGCAGCCAGCTGGAGGTGCAGGGGACGCCTTCTGTTTGGTGCTTTCGGGGTGCCGCGGGATCCCCGGCCTGCCTGGGAGTGGCAGCGGGCCTGGGAAGCAGCCCTGGCGGCTCAGGGGCCCTCGGTGGAGGGCGCCCCCTCCCCCCCCCTGCTGGGCAGGGCCGGGCGGGGGGGCAGGGCCGGGCGCGGGATTGGCTGGCGTGCGTGCGCCGCCCTCTCGCACAGCAGCCCGGTGGGGCGGGAGCAGCCGGCAGCTGGCGGCCGCCGCCTCTGCAGTGCCTCCCTCGGTGCGCTCCCTCGGCGGGGATAATGGGAGGCCCGGCGGCGGCCGGTGTAGCGGAGGAGGCCGGCCGAGGTAGAGCGCAGGGCCGGGAAGGAAGGGCAGGCCGGACGGAGGCCGGGGAGCAAGGCGCGCTAGGATCCCCGGACTACCAGAAAGAAATGAAAACAAAAACACTGGGAAGGCCGAGCAGCCCGTCCACGGGCGGGCGGGGCGGCAGCTGGAGGCAGGAAGGCGTCCCTGCTGGCCTTTCTTCCCCAGGCCCCTTCCCTTCAGTGTGCGCGCAGGAGGGCTTTCCGCTTTCCTGCCACCAGCTGACCAGTGTCTCTGGCTTCTTTTGCAGGTGGAAATAAAGGCTGGTGAAGGAACGGGGCCCTGGGCACAAGGGGCGACTGTCAAGGTACCGTGGGTGTGTGTGTGTGTGTGTGTGTGTGTGTGTGTGTACACGGGCGCGCGGTAAGGGTGAAGTGTCTGACTGGATTGGATAAAAATAAAGGGTCCCCTCTGGTGATCCCTTAATCTCCCACTGTGTGTGTAGCAGCAGCTGAGGGGGAGGGGCGGCGAGAGTGTGGGCGGCCAATGAATTCTCAGGCCTGTGTGGGTTTTGTTTGGATTCTTTTTGCTTTCTCAGCTGGATGGATTGGGTGCAGTTGGGATTTGGTTTGTTGAACTGTTTTTTTTTTTTTTTTTTTTTTTTAAAGACATGCAACCCACTCCCCACCCCTGCCTTTGGAAATCTCTAGAGAATGTTCCTGGCACTGTTGGTTTGCATCCAATCTGCAGAAATCCCGGGGGTGTGTGTGGGGAGAGTGACAGAGGGAGGGAGAATTGTGCTCCTGCGTCTGAAGCTGATAGGGTGTCATGCTGCTGTCACCATGGAGATGACTGGAGAGAGGAGAGGAGGTGGTGGGGGTGAGGATATTTTGGGTCGGGTGGGGGCTGATGCAACATCATGGCTGAGAAGCCACCGAGCTTCTGCTGCTACTCTATGTGGTTTGGTGTCTGGGGGACTGGGAAGGCAGTGTTCCCAGGTGCAAGGGAAGCAGAGAAAGGAGCTTTGAGCTATTCCAGGTGGGTTTTCTGACAGCCCCGGGTGGTGTTATTTGGGACAGGGGGGATGGAGAGTCTGGCACAGAATCTGTGATTAAGAAGTCATGGCTAATCCTTCTAGGTTGGTCAGGACCAGATCCGTTGATTTCCTTGAATTTTTGCCCGTTTGGGGGCTGGAGGGGCCCACCTTAAGTTTGGAATTACTCAGCAGTATCTTTTGGCCCAGGAGAAAACAGTAGGAGGCAGCTCAGTATGTCACTCTCAAGAACAGAGACTGGGAGGGAGTGTGGGACAGGTGGGCAGGGCCAGGCCCAGTGGGGCTCTCCCTAGCATACCGGAAGCCAGAGGTGCCTGACTGTTTAGGTAGTAGGTGGATGAGCTGCAAGTGTCCCTGAGTGCTCTTAGACTTTGCTCTCTGCAAATCCACCTCCTGCTTCCTGGGAAAGCTGTGGGAAGATCCCCAGAGGTAGGTGCTGGAAATGGCACCCTGCCACCTCAGTGTCTGAGTGATGACACTGACAGGGAGGGGCTCTCCTTCCTCATGGCAGCATTTGGGGGCTCATGAGTTGCATGATAGAACTGGAGGACAGGGTTGTTCGCCTCTTTCCACGGAACTGCGTCGGGAAGGGATGGATTTTGCTTCTGAAACATAGCTTCTCAGGAAAGAACCAGATGGTCCCAGCGCCCCTGGGGAGCTGGCATGCCTTGGTAAGGCTGGGAGTTGTGGGCAATCACCTGGGATGGATTGTGGGAGACCCCCAGGCAAGCATGCATCAGTGATATTGTGTGTGTGTGTGTGTGTGTGTGTGTGTGTATGTGTGAGAGAGAGAGAGAGAGAGAGAGAGAGAGAGAGAGAGAGAGAGAGAATATGAGAGAATATGAGAGAATATGAGAGAATATGAGAGAATGAGAATGCGCTGGGGCTCATGCTGGCTCTCACTGCCTCTTCTTGGAAGCCAGGATCTCCTGCCCCAACTTCTTCCCTTGGCCACCCACTGCTGACTGGGGGAATTGTACTCACTGGGCACTGAAGATGTGAAGATCATGAGGTTGACCTCTTCCCCCAGCCCTAGGGAAAGCAGGACAAAGGGATGGGCACAGATGGGCTCAGGGAGGAGGCAGCTCCTCTCTCTGTACCTTCAGCCTTGCCTGCTTATTCCCCCAAGTACCCTGCCTACCTGTCTGCCCTGGTGATGGCTTACCCTGGCAGACCTGCTTCCCTTCCACTCTGCCAATGGGTCCTCCAGTTCTCCACCAGTGTTCTGCTGGCCTGGGATGAAGCCAGTTCTGCAGATCTTCTGGAGGCTTCCTGTCTAGTATCCCAGACCCAATGGTATGAGCATGTGGCAGGGGCTGCTTGAAAACCAGAGGAAGCCCTCCATGTAGATCTTCCCTGACTGTTCTTAGGCGCTGCATTCCTACTGCTGGAGTATCTCTGCATATTTACATTGAGTCACCTGAGAACCATAGCTTTCCCTCAGCCTGGGCACTGCTAGCATTCAAGTCTGAGCCCCTCTGCTTCTGGGTCTGTGTTTTCCCACATAGGATTTCCTCAGGTAGCCAGTTGGAAGTGACACAGCTTGCTCAATCTTCTATTCATCAGGTCATCATGGTATAAGAGTAAATATCTGGTGTGTGAGCTTCTTCTGTCTTCTGTGATCAGGACTAAGGGTGTATGTGCACGTGTGTGTGTGTGTGTGTTTATGTGTTCCCACGGGAACGGGTGCAAGAGGAGTAAGCCCCAGGGGCGAATGGTATCCAGCTGCCAGAGGAAATAATGCACATCTCCCTGTGTGCTAAGTGCTGCCTGTAATATCCTGATGTGTGGGTGTGCACAGTGCCTGGCACAGTCATAGAGCTGAGCTTGATGAATGCAAGTTGTTGGTTTGCTGTCTACTGTGCTCCATGTCTACCCATGATATCCCAGGGACCATGCCATAGTACACACTGTTGCCACCTCCTCGCCTTTGGCTGCCTGGACAGAAGAGAGTACCCCATTCCGAGAGCATCAGGCTGCCCTGCTTTTGGACTCCCACGCTCTGCCCCATGGGAACATTCTACTGGCTAAAGATGTCTGGAAACTATTTTGGTACTGTGCCCAGGATCTCTGCCTTCTGCCTCTCCTTTTGACCACCGCAGAAATGCCATGTTTTCAGGAATCTGCGATCCTCAACTTTCCGTACACTCTTCCTCCTGTTTTTTCTTGCCTGCTCTTCCAAGCTCTTTGCAAAGGTCCAGAGGATCCCCTTCTCTCTGAGGTAATTTATAAGTAGCAGTGAAGTTGGACAGGTGAGCTTGTCAGGCTAGAGGAAAGGAACTAGCCAAGAGGATGTCAGAATTGAGTCTGAGAATGGAGAAAGAGCTTCCCCATGTTTGATAGGAGCCGGAGTCAATCCCAGAGCTCAGTTCCACCTCCTTGGTGACCCCAGCCCTTTTGGAATGTCAGGGGAGAAGAGTGAGTTTGGTGAACTAGGCCCATAAGCCAAAAGGGGAGCCTTCCTGTTCATCACAGTGCAGGGGCCTGGGACTACATTCAGACCACCATAGTGGCTCCATAACCCTCTTGCTGGACCTATGAGGAGGTGCATGGGTGCTCCATTGCCTCCAGCTGTAGATGGCCATTTCTGCTAGAAATGGGCTTTGTGGTCTTGCCAAGTCTCCTCCCATACCCTGGAGGCGGTAGCAAGTGGTTTGGTTGGCTTGGGGATGGGGCCTGGGAGCATGGGGAGGGGCTTTGTTTTGGCTGGCTCAGCTTTTGGGTCTCCCAATCCTCTTAAGTCCTCTTTCCCACTCCTGACCTCTTGGGCTTTTGGCCTCATTTCCTCTCACACCCAGACATCTGGCAGTCAGCTGAGGACTCCCCCCTGTTCCCAGCATCTGAGCAGCTTCTGAGGATGGCTTTTCCCTCGAGTTAGTTTAAGAAGTCTGGACAAACGGGACAGAGATGGCTTGGATGATTAAAACTTACACGTTACCATGCTAACCAGAACTCTGCCCCCATCCCTATCCACTTGATCTCCCTTTCTTTGTGTCTTTTTACCATTTGCTGAGCACTTACATGTTTCAGTATTAGGTACAGAAAAATAGAAGAAATCATTATTTGAACCTCACAAAATCACTGGACTTAAGAATCATGGACTAAATTACCTACAAACATAAGTGGGAAAACCAGCATTGCCAGTTACTATTTTCGTGCATTGCATGCCTTTGATCTTCACTATGTGTTGGGGACTGTGAGCTTGTACACCACAGGCAAAACCCCTCACCCCATGCATACTCATACCTGATACTTTGTTTGGCTCATTGAACCTCATGGGACTTTGAAGAATCAACATGCCATGCCATCCTTGTTTCAAGGTTAGTATTTTCAGGATCTAATAGTGATGAGTTAGGGTAGTGTGTTCAGATATAGATCAGATGAAAAATGGAGCTTAGCTTTTAAAAATATTATTTTTATTTTATGTGTATGATTATTTTTGACTGCGTGTATGTAAGTGCACTTGTAATCAGTGTTGGAGGAGGTCAGAAGAGAGCATCAAATTCCTAGAACTGGAGTTACAGATGGTTGTTAGCAGTCATGTGGGTGCTGGGAACTGAACCTTGGTCCTCTGCAAGAGCAGCCAGTGCTTTTAACCTCTGAGCCATCTCTCCAGCCTTAGTTTTGAAAAGGAAGTGTTAGGTTTGAGATCCAGAGAAGGCTGGATAAAAATACTATGCCCAAGCTGTTTCCCTGAACCTGAAACTGCCTTCAACTCTAAGAGTGCAGGCGCATTGGGAATGGTGACACATACCTAATCCTGGCACTCAGGATGCAGAGGTAGACAGGTCTCTTGAGTTTGAGGCCAGCCTGGTCTACATAGTGAATTCCAGACCAGCCAGGGCTACACAGTGAGACCCTGTCTCAAAAAAAAGTATGGGTCTTGGAACTAAGGTGAAGAGCCCTTGCTTCATATGCCAGAGCTCTGGGTTCAATTCCCAGCACTGCCAAGAAAAGAAAGAAAAAGTAGCCTTGTAAATGTTCAGTTGGATATGATAGTACATGCCTGAATCCCGTATTCTGGAAGAGGATCAGGAATTCAAGGTCATCCTTGACTACATAGCTAGTTTTCAGACTAACCTAGGCTTTATCAGATACTTTCTCAACAAAATGGAAAAAAGTACAGGTCTTAACAGTCTTTCCTGCTTCTTGGGGCTCAGTAAGACCCATGAGCTGAAAGGGAGCAACTGGTACAGTTGTCCAGTTTCCCACCCTGCTCCAATTTGTGGGCTCTGTTATTAGCCATAAGAAAGTTGCTGAGTCGGTTGGCATTAAGTTTCCTCTATAAAGCAAGGGCTTGCCTTCCAAAGTTAGTTTTTCTCAAACTAAATCTAGAAAAGGACCAGATTTTTTTTTAATTTCTCTTTCTTTTTTTAAATTTCTAAGACATTGTTCTACTTTGTAGTGCTAGCTCACATCTTGTATGGTCACTTCCAGTGCTGTCCAGGGTGGCCTGTGTGTGTTCAATCTTTGGGGACTGTTCCACAATTGAGCTCTTGGAAGTTTTGTCTCCTGTGTTTATGTGGTACTGGGTCAGACCCTGGACAGCACTGCTTTTGAACTTGTGCTTCTGGCCTGCATAGGACTCTCAGTTTGGATGGTTCCCCACCCTTTCTGAACATGGCTTCCCCACTCTTCCTCACCCTCTATCTGGGAGACAAAGTAGTTCACTTGTAAGACCTGAGATCTTTGTGTTCCATAGATTCTGTACTTGTGCGTCTGCATCTGTAGATAAGGATGCCTTCTGCAAGTTCAGGAGTCTGAACCGGACGAGCCCCTGAAGAGTAGGACTGTGTGAGAGAGAACTGCATGATGTGCTTGTAGAAAGAGAACAATTCAGGATGAGGCCAGGGCTCCTGTAGATGCTGGTGTGTGCTTAAGCCATGCAAGAAATGAAAGCTGCATTGCTAGAGCAAGGCACCCTAACTTCTGAGCCTTTTCCATTTGCCAATTGTGTGTATTTCCTGGAGATTGAATTCAGGACCTCACCTATGCCAGGCAAATGGTCTACCACTGTAATATCATTGGCTCTCTTCTTACCTTTTTCTTTTTTTTGGTGAGACAAGATCTCACAGAGTTGCCCAGGCAGGCCATGAACTTGGGATCTTTCTTCCTTAGTCTTCTAGTAGCCAGGATTTCAGCCCTGAATTACCAAGCCCAACTTAATTTATGATTGAAAATTTTTTTTAGCTGGGCATGGTAGTGCACACCTTTAATCCCAGCACTGGTAGAGGTGGTGGATCTTGTGAGACTGAGGCCAGCCTGGTTTCCATAGTGAGTTCAAGGCCAGCTAGGGAGAGGTCTCAAAAAAGACAAAAAAAATATGAAATCTTTTTTTCCATATATGTAGTAGTGTTGCTGAGAATTGAATCTAGGACTTCATGCACGCCAGACAAGTGGCTAATGGGTAGGCTATACCATCTTGCCACAGAAATACTAAAAGGGCAAACATACCAAGTGTAGGAGGATTAGGGACTAAGCAATTCTGGTTGTCTGTGGCCAGGAACTCTTGTGCCCTTGGCACTTAAGTAATTGGATTTTTGAGCCCTACCTCCAGTCATCTTCATGTGTAATCCTAACCTCATAGGCTTTGCAAGGAAACAAAGGCATTGAAAGGGTTTACAACTTGTCCCTGACATTCGGCTCTGACTGACAGTCAGTCCCTGATGTCTGACTTCTGCTTTTCTACCTCTGCAGTATCCACTGCCTTCCCCCCAAAGCTTGTCCCCAAGAGATCTTTTTATTTTTTTTCTGTCCTGTACAAAGCAGAAGTTTACAAACGGGACTGTTGCCTGCCAGCCTACCTTCCTGTACCTCAGGGAGGCCCTGTCTCTGACTCTGCTGGTTGCTCTGCAAAGGAGGAAGGGTAGGGAGGCCAGAAACACCTGTCAGAGGCAGGCAGAGGCCCTGAGAAGGGTTCTGAGCTGAGAAGCCTTCTGAATCTTCCAACTCCTTTGGGAGTACTCCTCAGGCCAAAGCATTTCTCTGCTGGCTTGAACATGTTCAACTGTGATGCAGAGGTTGAACCTAACCCTCCTAGACTCAGAGAGGGAAGGCCAGAACTTCTCAATGTGGATCAGTGTTGCCCTGCATCCTAAGCCCTAGGGGAATGGGTTTTTGGTGACACCAGGAATGGTTCCTGTCAATGTAAAAAATACAGCTCTGACCTGTTCTGCAGCCAAATATGAGTGACCATGTCTCAGGAGCACAAGTTACCCCAAATTCCATGTTCCAATGTGATAACAATTTGGTCAAATTTTTATAGTAACCAAGTCATGAAAGACTTTTCAAATTCATTGATGGGAATAGCAGTTGGATTACAGCAAAGTGGGGAAATCACTGCTACAGCAGGTACAGATCTCGAAGCTATCTGATTACATTCTTAAGTTGTGGAAGCTCAAGGTCTGAGTATATTCCAAAAGAATTTACCTAGTAGTCATAGAATGTTAGATTACACAGAGGCAGGCAATACATGACTTTAGGGACCAAGGTAGCTCAAGATAATTTGGTTCTGGACCTACAACATTCCAACTCTCCACAATCTTTAAAGTTCTAATCAGTTAGCCTTATAGATTGTTCAGTATAGGTGTGGTTTCTTTTTTGAGAACTTCAGTTAATATGTCCAAGAGCTGCCTGCCTGTTTTCCCAGCCCCCACCTCACCTCTTTTCTTTCCATCCTAGGGCATCACTCTTCAGGGCCTCAGTCCATCCCTGTTCCTACCACTCTTGCTTTGAACATGGCTCTAACCCTAGACCTGAATGTGCTTTGTGAAGTATGGGTCAGGACTCCTTGGGTCAGAATGACCTAGGGAGTTTGCCCTGGAGCTGTCTGGCTAAGACAACCATGTGTTGGGTCCAACTTAAAGGTTTCTAGTCTGGAGTTAGGTGAGGGTGGCATGGGACCCCAAGTCATAGTGCTGGAAAGTCTGAGCTGGCAGACCACAGGGGATCCCCCTCCACACTTTGTCCCTGATCCTGGTTTTATCCGATGGTTGAATTCTGTGTTGACCTCTACCCTTTGGCCTTTCCTTCTGTTTCTTGTTGGTTTCCTGTTTTCCAGCTGTGGACTCCCAGAGGCATCATTTGGCCCCTGGGTAGTAGTTATGGCTTAGCTCTGAGGTTGTGTGGTTATAGTGGTGTGTGTCTTGGGGCTGTCCTGGCAAGTGGTCCAGCATAGTCCTTAATGCCTCGGCTAAGAGCCAGAACCCAGGGTTCCATGTCCACAGCTGTGTGCCCAAGAGCACCACACACACACACACACACACACACACACACACACGCACGCACACACATGCATATATACACACAAGTATTAGAATGATACTACCATGATACCTTTGCTCCTCACTAGGTCTCTGCCTGAGGTTTGGGAAATAGAATATGGAGGAGTAGCTGGGTTGGTGCCAGAACATGCCAGTTCTAGATACTTATACCAGGACAAGCAGGGGCCCTGCTTCAGCTTGCCTAGAGAGTTTACCGTGACCAGTCCCTCTGGTTCAACTAGTTTAGTGGCGCTCAGCTCCTACTGCACATTAGAATTATCTAAGCAACTTTTCAAAAAGGAAAGGTTCGTGTCTGGACCCCAGCCCCAGAGATGCTGATGTTGGTGTGGAGTGGAGCAGGTCCCAGCACTTTTTATTTAAAATATTTATTTTTATTTATGTGTATGAGTGCTTTGCCTGCATGGATGTATGTGCACCATGTGGTACATGCCTGATGCTACAGAGGCTAGAAAGAGGGTGTTGGATCCCCTGGGACTGGAGTTAGGGGTAGTTGTGAGCCTCCATGTGGGTGCTGGGAACCCAAGTGGGGTCCTCTGGAAGAATAGCAAGTGCTCTTAACCACTGAGCCATGTCTTCAGTGCTGCCCCAGCACTCCCCAACCTCTCTCCCTCCCTGCCAGTACTGTGTGAGGCTCCCTGGGCAATTAGAATGTGAGGTCAGGGTTAAGAGCAGTTGCCTTGTTAGTTCTGCTCTGTGACTCCAGTTTGTCTCAGAATGATAGCAGTCTGGCAAAGTTAAGATAGTCAAACAGGTCATACTGGATTGAATGTCCTGTCTCATGAGTCTGATCCATGAGCTTTTAGTGATTAAAACCCGAAGTTAAGAAGGAAACTCTGGAGCAAATCATAGAAACTGAATTTTCTTCTCTCAGAGTGTAATTAAGACTTTTTTGACTTATTTATTTTTATTTTGTGTATGAGCGTATTGTCTGCATGTTGTATAGGTGTACTATGTGCATGCAGTGCCTCCAGAGACCGGAAGAGGGTGTTGGATCCCCTGGAACTGGAGTTAGGGATGGTTGTTAGTGTCTATGTGAATACTGGGAACTGAATCCAGATCCTCTGCAAGAGCAGCCAGTGCTCTTAGACACTGAGCCATCTCTCCAGCTTCCAGCTTTTAATTTTAAAAGTTTTTTCTTTTGTGTATGTGTGGGTGCACATGCACATGTATCCATGTATGGAGCCTGGAGGTTGACTGTGAATGTCTTCCCCAATCTCTTTACTTTATATATTGAGGTAGAGCTCACCCACTTGAACCTCAAGCTTGCTGATTTGTCTACTGAGCTAGCCAGCTTGCTTCATGGTTTCCCTGTTTCCCCTGCCTGGTGTTTTAATGTTAAAACTTTTAACTCAAGTATAGCTCACACACAGGGAGAAAAGCATGGTATGTACAGCTTGTAAGTCTTCACCAATTCACTTACATAACCAGCACCTGGTTCAGGAAATGAGTACTCTTGCTCTATTCTCAGTGCTCAGTTTCTGTGGCATTTAGACAAAGTTGGAGCATGCCATGTAGCTTAGCAGTGTGCATTGGCTTTGGGCCAGGAGGATTTTAATTTGGCCTCTGCCAGGAATATCTTTAAGTCTTTTCACCAACCTGTGTGGTTACTCTGGCACAAGTAGGTATCACTGTGAAAGGGCCTAGGGCAGGGAACCTTATAAGCTCCTATTATCCCCTTCAGTGTGTAACCCTCTTATCCCCTTCAGTTCCTTTCCTACCTGTTTCTTTAAGGCAATATTGACCCTTAATCTTGAGTTAATAAAAGCTTATCCTTTTTTGCTATTTATTTATTTATTTTAATTATATGAGTAACACTTATTTGGAAAAAGTAGAGGTAGAAGGGGAGGTAATGGGAAGAATTTGCCTGTAATTTCCCAGTGCAATCAATCACTATTAAGTGGAGTACTTTACCTGTGTAGACTTCATCCTCTGACCACAGTGTGGTGATATTTAAAAATGGAGCCTTGCTGTGTTGCTACCACATTACTCTGGATGGCAACCAGTCACCATGCCGTTTGAATGCTCCACACGAGCAGGGTGAGCATGTGGGCCAGTGTTTCATAGTTCTCTCCATTAGTTCTTGTGGCAACACTGGGGCAAGTGGGCAGACGGAGTAGTCAGGATAAATCAGGCCGGCAGGTTGAGCAGGGGCTCATGTTTCATGGAGGGTAGGGCTGGGAGCATGTGTCCTCTGTATTAAATGAATTTACCAGGTATTTATTAAATTGAGAACATCCTTCTCCTTGGTGATATTTTCCCCCCTTCTCATTTTAATGTAAGTGGCTAGTGTTTTGCCTTTAAGCATAGTGTTGTGGATTGTTGAAATCTTAGGGCTGTTGTTTGGTTTCTTGTGAATCATGTGAAAGAAGTGATCTTGGGGGCTAGAGAGATAGCGCAGCAGTGAAGAACACTGACTGTTCTTGCAGAAAACCCGGGTTTGAATCCCAGCACCCACATGGCAGCTAACAACTGTCTGTAACTCCAGTTCCAGGGGATCCAATAGCCTTTCCTGTCCTCCGCAGGTATTGCACAATACGGGTGCACTTACCTACATGCAGGCAATGCACACATACACATAAAACAAAAATAATAAATAAAATATAAAGAAAAAAGAAGTGATCTTAACCCATTTTGTTAAATTTTTTCCCCACTAGTTAATTTTGCCGGGGCAGAGGGAGTGTTGGGGGGGAAGGTTGGAGAGGAGGGTTTGGGGGTAGGTAGTGGTGGCATGAGCGCTTTTAATCCAGCACTCAGGAGGCAGAGACAGGCAGAGTTCAAGGCCACCCTGGTCTACATAGTGAGTTCCAGGACAGCTGGGGCTACAGGGAGACCCTGTCTCAAAAAGACCAAAAAAAAAAAAAAAAAAAAAAAAAAGTAAAAGATAATTTAATTCTCCAGAAAGTATCAGATTTACCAAAAGGTGAATTTACTCTGACCAGCATTGCATGAGCAGGTGTCAGTCTTTAACTTTTGCCAGTTTGATAGCTTAAAATATTTTTTTGTGAAGTTGAGAATGTTTAAAAATACTAGTCATTGGCCATGTGTAGTGGTACACACTTTTAATCCCAGCACTCAGGAGGCAGAGGCTGCTAGATCTCTGACATGGAGGCCAGCTTGGTCTCCTTAGCTGTCCCAGGCCAGCTGGGACTACAGGGAGACCCTGTCTCAAGTACACACACACACACACACACACACACACACACACACACACACAGCTAGACATTTTGCGTTTATTCTGTGTATTACCTATTATATCCATTTCTTGCTCTTAAATTTCTATTGCTCCACAAAGTTAATGTTATTGACAATAATTTCTGACATATGGTTTTACAAATACATGTTTTTTTTGGTAGTAGGGGTTGAGCCCATGACCCTGCACATGCTAAACAATGTGCTGTAGCTCTGAGCTATCCCATCAGCCAATTCCTGACTTATTTTGTTTGAAAAATAAGTTGGGCTTCTGAGTTGTCCTTCACTGTGTCTGTCAAATGGAATGTAATTTTTGTGCAACCAGAACTTATTTCTCTCTCGAATATTTACTTTATAGTATATATAGAAAGATAATAGTAATCTCTAAGGTGAGATTTATTTTTATATATGGTACTAGACAAGGATTGAACTCAAAAAGCATATTGCTTTCTTCAGTGGTTCAGAATTCTGGAAGTGTTTCACGTATTTGTTCTAGAGCCTCTGTAGTTCTCGAGTCATCTTCTGATTCTGTTTATTTCATTGTTTTAATATCCACATTTTATTTTTATTTTGTGTACGAGTGTTTTGCCTGCATGTATGTAAGTGCATCATGTACGTGCAGTGCCTACACAGATAAGAAGGCTTTAGATTCTTGGGAACTGGGGTTACAGGTGGTTTTTAGCCACCATGTGGGTGCTGGGAACCAAACCTAGGCCCTCTGCAAGAGCAACCAGTGCTCCTAACCACTGAGCTATCTTTCCAGCCCCTAATTACCAGTTTTCATATAAGAGTTTGGGTTTTTTTTTAAAAAACAAAAAAAAACTTTTTCTGGGACTGGAGAGATGGCTTAGTGGTTAAGAATACTTACAACTCTTCCAGAGAACCTGAGTTCAGTTCCTATTACCCACATGTGGCAGCTCAAAATCCCTGTTTAACTCCAGTTCTAGGGGATCTGACCCCTGTTCTGTGGGCATCTGTACACACATGGCTTATAGGCACACACATATACATACAAGTTCCTTAAAATTTTTATTTAAACTGGGCATGGTGCATACACCTTTAATCTCAAGCACTTGGGAGGTAGAGGCAGGCAGATCTCTGTAAGATAAAGGCTACTCTGGTCTCCATAGTGAGTTCCAGGACAGCTGGAGCTTCAAGGAGTCCCTGTCTTGAAAGAGCCCCTGCCCAAAAAGAAAATTTGTTTAAAAATTTCCCCACATTTGTCCGATTATTTTTTTTTAGTTCTTTTTTGGTGTTGTCTTTGTATTTATTTGTCCAAATAAGATTATGAACAACTTATCAAGTTCTGTGAGAAATGTTTTTGATTGGAATCGCATAGGTCTTAGAGATTTGTTGGGAAAGGGAGCACAGCTTTACTGATTCTTCTCCAGGGAAAGGGAGGTCTGTTTATACTAGTCTTTCTGAGTTTCCATTGATGCTTTAAAGTACTCTTATAGTAGTTACACATTTCTTGGTCATTTTTGCTGTTGTGAAGGTGTGTGTGTGTGTGTGTGTGTGTGTGTGTGTGTGTGTGTGTTTAATTGCCTCCCACCATCCTGCAGTGCTAGAGATTGAACTTGGGACCTCACCCATGCCTGGCAGGCTGTCCCATTGAGCTACACCCTCAGCCGGTATTGGGCTTTTGTTCTTTGAGTGTGTGGTGTATGTGCACATGTGTGGGGACGTATTCCTGTGGCGGCCAGAGAGTGATGTTTGATGTCCTGCTCTATCTCTTTTCACCTTCGTCCCTTGTGACAGGGTCTTATCGAACATGGGGCTAGGCCTGTTTCTGCCCTCCACAGCACCAGTGTTACAGGCATGTATGGCCACACCCAGCTTTTTTATGTGAGTGCTAAGGAGTGAACTCAGGTTCTCATAGCAAGCACTCCTCCCTGCTGAGCCATCTCCCAAACCTCTGCTGGTGTCTTCTTTATTAACCCATTACTGAAAGTGCTTTGAAAATGATTCTGTTTTTTGTCATCCACTCTGTTGCTGTCTGACACTTCCCTGTCTGTCTCTTAGGTGTCCAGACTGTACTGTCTCTGTCTTGGTGGCAGTACTGTAGTGTTTGGGTTTCTTGTGGGGTGTTCATCTTGCCAATTTCATGTCCCAGTACCTGGCACAAAGCCTAGCAGTAAATCCTTTTAATAAGTGCTTGTGGAACCAAATTGGTGAAAGCCACAGTGAGCTTCACCTCTTCAAAGTGTGTCTGCCTGGACAAAGGCTAGGAGCACAGCCTCAGGCCACCTAGGTAAAGTCTAGGGGTTATGGTCTGGATAACAGATGGCCCTCCCCATCTCTGCAAGAAAAAGGGGGTCCTGGGCCACTTTCCCTACTTGAGATATCAGGGAAGAGTCTCCATAATGACTGCAGCCCATTTGTCACTCACCCGCCTTCTAACTCAGGGAGACCTTCATTCTCTGTTCCCAGATATCTGAAGGTAGCACAGAACAAGCATAGGTACAACCTCTCCTCAAAGAAGATCTGTTGGTGCAGGAAGCAGAGCTTGTGAGGCTGCTGGTGAAGTGTGCTCCACAGCTGTGTCCCGTGAGGCTTGCTCAGGCTACCCTTGCCTCCTGCTTTTCTGTTCCAGAGTCCATCTCTCCAAGTAGTTCTGAGGCCAAATTTATGCCTGTCAACATGGTAGTCTTTCCCATGGCCTTTGTATTTTAAGCTTCTGTTGGGAATTGGGGGAATGAAAAGTATCTTTTGATTACATTTTTACCTTTGTGTGCATGTATGTATGTATGTGCGTACTTCTGTGGAGGCCAGAGGACAGCTTGGCAGAAGTTGGTTCTTTCCCTCCACCTTGTGGGTCTTGGGGCTTGAACTCAGGTTGTTAAGCTTGGCAGGTCTGGAAAGGCACTATTTCTTGATGGTGCTGTACTATTATGGCAATCTGTCCCACCCCCTTGCTAGTCAGTCCAGGTCCTCAGGTCCTGGTCTCTGTTGTCCCAAGAGCTAAGGTAGTGATGGAGATGTCTGCTTGCCTACCAAGGCTAGGCTTCCTCAGGCACATTAGCAAGGGACCCTTCATCCCTAAGAGGATACATGGAGGCTGCAGACTTGGACATGTGGGAGGGCCCCATTGTTGTAAAGCAGGGGTCAGGATTTCTGCCTCTTAATGAACATAAAGTGAAAGTGAAGATGGAGGATGTACACTTGTCTTCTATCCCTCTGGCTAGGGCTGTGCTTCCAGTGTCTGGTGTGGTACTTCATGTTGCAATGAATTTACTGTTTCTGGGTTAGCCCATTGTTCTGGGCTGGGCCTGCCTTACTGTTCACTCATCTCTCTCTCTCAAGGCAGCAAAAGAAATGAAAAGGCTTCTCTGGCTTCTTTGCTCCTTTGTTTTAAATCTCTGGGAGCAGTGGAAGCAGAGGTACACTCAAGAAATGTTGGGAATTCTGAGGTTCCTCCACACTGGGAATTAATACCAGTGGACCAGAATTGTTAGGGAATTGGGAGGAAAGGTAGGATTATTGCTGTGACCCCCTACTTCATTCCATTCATTCTTGTTCCATATCCTGCTGGTGAGGCACTGTGTGCTAAGTGGTCCCAGGGCTGACAGAAGACCCCTCTTGGTAGTCACTGCTGTGTCTCTGGCGGCACTGGACGAGCTTCCTCTTCAGGGTGCCAAGCAGAACCTCTTGACAGGACCTCTGTGAACCTGTGGAGTCGTTCCAAATGCCTCCCAGAGAGAACATTCTGACAGAGACTACAGTGCTGGGGCCACTCAGGATGTAACTTACCTCTTGGACAAAGTTTGACTCTGTGTGTGTTGCCCTCTTTAAAGAGCAGAGACATGGACCTCTTTGTCAAGCCTGCTTGTACACATGGGAGATAGAGACTGCTGTCCCATGCCAGCCTGCAAGTTCCTGTTGATCTAGCTCATGAGCCACCTGGGGCTTGTCTGTGCTCATCCTCACTGGGCTATAGAAGGGGAAGTTTCAGAGGGTAGGTCAAGGGTCACTTGAAATCAGAATCTTCTCCCTGGTTAGACAGGGATAGTCTGGGATCTGGGAAAGGGCATCTGGAGCCAGTGGGAAGCAGGTTGACTGCCCAGTCTGGGGACTTGGTTAACAAAAGGGGCTCTGCTTATTTGGGGTTCCCAAATATAAAGCAGCCTTTAAGTGCATGGCTTGTGGAAAGATCAGCCTTTGTGAAAATACAGGGAGATTAAGTATGAAAGCTGTTACATTTCAGATACTGCCAAACTCTGGAAATAGTTAACAAATTGTCATTGTCATTGTTGTCTATTATAAAGAATGTAAATCCATTGCAGAAAAATCAGAAAGCTAAAATAAGCAGAGAATATAAACGTTTTTCATTTAGAATCCTATTAATATTTTGGCCATTCTGGAACAATTCTTTTTTTTTTTTAATGTGTATGAGTGTATTGCCTGCATGTGTGTGAGTGTACCTGTGTCGTGCAGTGCTGCAGAGGTCAGAAGAGGGCATCAGATTCCCCTGAAACTGAAGTTAAGGATGGTTTGTAGCCGCCATGTGGGTGCTGGGAATCGAACCCAGGTCCTCTGTAAGAGCAGTCAGTGCTCTTAACTGCTGAACCATCTCTCCAGCCCCAGAACAATTCATTTTAATTAAAAAAATGTTTTAGCATTGTTTTAAGAAGTAGCATAACTACATTGAAAGACTTTGTGTAGGTGGAGAATTTGGAAAGGGAGTGAGGCAAACTCACAGGATCCAGTGACGAATTTCACATTGTTGTTGAAGCTCGATAGTACAGTTTTGTCAGTGAACACTATTCAAAAATTATACTAGAGGGGCTGGAGAGATAGCTCAGCATTTAAAAGCACTGTCCTCTTGCAGAGCACCTGGGTTTGGTTCACAGCACCCACATGGAGGCTAACAGTTGTCCAGAACGCTAGTTCTAGGGGATTCAGCACCCTCTTCTGACCTCCATGGGCATTGCATGACATGGATGCACTTGAATGTATGCAGTAATACATTCATACACATAAAATAAAAATAATAAAATATTTTTTTAAATTATAGTAGATATAAAGCTGTGCATGGTGGTGCACGCCTGTAGTCCCAGCACTTGGGAGGCAGAGGCAGGTGGATCTCTGTGAGTTCAAGGCCAGCCTGGTCTACGTAGTGAGTTCCAGGACAGCTGGGGCTACAGGGAGACCCTGCTTCAAAAAGACAAAAGAAAAAAAAAATTATAGTAGATATATAGAATATTGAATTTACACTCTTAAGATCTAATTACATATTTTTAGTTTGAGAATTATATCAGTTTAGTTACAGTACTTTTATTTTTTAACTCGCCAGACTATGATTTTTTAAAAATAA
>NW_008355476.1:128237-128878 GCF_000622305.1 Nannospalax galili | reverse complement strand
GGTCTTTTTACACTAACTGCCTAGCCAATTCCTACCTCCTATTCTTTTTTTAAAATATTTTATTATTTTTATTTATGTATATGTGTGTATTGCCTGCATGTCGGTAAGTGCACCCATGTTGTGCAATGCCCGCAGAGGACAGAAGAGACTGTCAGATCGCCTGGAACTGGAGTTAGAGACAGTTGTTAGCTGCCATGTGGGTGTTGGGATTTGAACCCGGGTCTTCTGCAAGAACAACCAGTGTTCTTAACTGCTGAGCCATCTCTCCAGCCCCTTACCTCCTATTCTTATCATACCATCCTCTGAAGAGGTTACCCACCTTGCAGGTAGGGAATCAGGATGCAGACCACTCTGGCTTCTTCCCATGCTGAACAGGGACGCAGGGTGAGGCAATTGGAGTATCCCTTCAGTGGGTCTATCTAAAAGACTCCCAAATTGTATAACTCTTATCTGTAGGGGGACAAGAAAGTCCTTGACTGGTGAGTAGGAGATGTGAAAAGAGAAGTAAAGGCAAGAGTAATTAGCATTACAAGTTCTAGACAGGGAACTAGAAAAAAGTCAGAGCAGGGCAATTTTCAAATGTTCATATGAGTCCATTGGAATTTTTTGACAAGGGCTTCCAAAAGCATTCTTTATTGGGT
>NW_008355476.1:126505-127901 GCF_000622305.1 Nannospalax galili | reverse complement strand
CCAGTTTGGTACTTTTAATTATCATGTGCTATGTAGATAAGGCTTGGGTAAAAAACCAAATATTCTCAAATAAACCTTGACTAGATATATATTTTGTTCCTTAAACTAGTTGACTAAACTATGACCATAGAAATTTTAAGATTATGTGTATATTATTTTTGTCTGATTCTTTATATATCATAACAAACCTACACAGACCTTTATACTTGCTTAGGCTTTCTCATTTTTTCCTGTCTACTTTGGAAAATATCTCCATTCCCATATCCTTTTAATATCTTTTTCTTTCTTTTTTCTTTTGGTCTTTTTGAGACAGGGTCTCCCTGTAGCCCCAGCTGTCCTGGAACTCACTATGTAGACCAGGCTGGCCTTGAACTCACAGAGATCTGCCTGCCTCTGCCTCCCGAGTGCTGGGATCAAAGGCATGTACCACTACGCCCGGCCCCCTTTTAATATCTTTTACGTTCTCATTTTCTTTTTAACAATTATGAGACATAATAATATTAACAAATTTTCTGTCTGTTGTGAGAATTCTTTTCCTAGGGATACTAAGCAATGCTTAATTCCTTTTAAGGTTATAGTGTATGTTTGATGTTTGATTAAAGTTTTACTGGGGAACCAATGAATTTACTGAGCTTACCTACCGAGATAACTGAGGGGTTGCTGAGATGTATGTATGACCTGATGGTATGCACATTGGAAAGCCTTTACCCAGCATGGGTCATGCCTTCTCTTCCTAGCCTTCCCCAGATTGTATGCTTTAGCCCTCCCCAAATCTAGGAGACCATGTGTGATTTGATTAAAGTTTTACTGGGGAACCAATGAATTTACTGAGCTTACCTACCGAGATAACTGAGGGGTTGCTGAGATGTATGTATGACCTGATGGTATGCACATTGGAAAGCCTTTACCCAGCATGGGTCATGCCTTCTCTTCCTAGCCTTCCCCAGATTGTATGCTTTAGCCCTCCCCAAATCTAGGAGACCATGTGTGATTAGGGCCAAATTACATACAGTTGGCTGGGAAGAGTGTCTGGATACTTTGGTGAGGGTCCAATGACCCTGCTTGGCCCTCCTTTAATGAATGAGCACAACCATCAACAAGCCCAATTGTGATGATGATTAGTGATCAGGCTCAGCTGAAGTGATGATGGTAGTTATTTCATGCAGAAGAGACTGCTGTACAGGATCATCTTATTAAAAGGACCGGGAATTTTAGAAGATTTGATGCTAGGATCCACATATGAGGGAGAACATAATGTCATTTGTTTTTCTGAGTCTCTGTTACTAAGGTATAACAGTTTCTAGATCCATCCATTTACCTGCAAGTTTCATTATTTCATCTTTACTGCTGAATAGAACTCCATTGTATAAATATACCACATTTTTGCTAATTGCTC
>NW_008355476.1:125961-126434 GCF_000622305.1 Nannospalax galili | reverse complement strand
AAGTGTCTCTGCAATAGGATGAGTTCTTTGGGTATATGCCAAGGAGTGGTATAACTGGGTCATATGGTAGGTTCACTTTTAGTTTTTTAAGAGTTCTCTACACTGTTTTCCATAGAGGCTGCATGAGTTGGTAATACCACCAGCAGTCAATGAACTTTCTCCACATCCTTGCCAGCATTTGGTATCATTTGTTCTCTTGCTCCTAGCCAGTCTGATTGGGGTAAGGTGATACCTTAGGATGGTTTTAATTTGCATTTCCTTAATTACTAACGGTGTTGAACACTTTTTGAGATTTTTCTAGCCATACTTTGTTTGAGAACTCTCTGTTTAGATCTTTAGCCCATCTTTTCATTGGGTCATTTGATTTCTTGATTCTTTGTTTTTTGAGTTCTTTATATATTCGGGATGCTAAACCCACTCTGTGGGTTTTCTCTTCACTTTTTTGATTGTTTCTTTTGCTGTTCAGATGCTTT
>NW_008355476.1:123720-125760 GCF_000622305.1 Nannospalax galili | reverse complement strand
GAGGCTTTTGATCCATTTAGAGTTGACTTTTGTGCAAGGTGAAAGATAAGGATCTAGTTTCATTCTTCTACAGGTAGAGATTCAGTTTTGCCAGCACCATTTGTTGAAGATTGACCTGGTTTGTTTCTTCATTGCTGTGACAAAACACTCTAATCAATACCAACTTGGGGAGGAAAGGGTTTATTTAACTTACATCTCCCAGGTCACAGTTCATCAGGGAGCCCAGGGTAGGAACCTGGAGGCAGGAGCCGGAGCACAGGCCATGGAGGAACACTCTTACTGGCTTGCTCCCCTGACCCCTGCTCAGCCTGCTTTCTTATGCAACACAGGCCCACCTGCCCAGGGGTGGCACCACCCACAGTGGGCTGGGCCCTCCCACATTACTCAAAAATCAAGAAGGTGCCCCATGGACATGGCCACAGGCCAGTCCAATAGAGGAAATTCCCCAATTGAGGTTCCCTCTACCCAGGTGTGTCAAGTTGACACTAAAGCTATGCAGCACAAAGACGCTGTCTTTCCTCCATTGTGTGTTCTTGGCACCTTTGTCAAATATCAGGTGGCTGAAATTGCGTGTACTTGAGTTTGGGTTTTCAATGATGTTCCATTGATCTATGTGTATTTTTTGTACCAGTACCATGCTGTTTTTATGACTATAGATCTGTATTATGCTTTGAGATCTGGTATAGTAATCCCCCCAGCATTGCTCTTTGTACTCAGGGTTGCTTTGGCTGTCTGGGGTCTTTTGTGCTTCCATATGAATTTAAGGATTTTTTTTCTAATTCTGTGAAGTATGTCATGGGAGTTTTGGTTGGGATTGCATTGAATCTATATATTGCTTTTGGTAAAATGGTTATTTTCACAATATTAATTCTTCCAATCCATGAGCATGGGAGGTCCTTCCATCTCCTAGTGTCTTCCTCAATCTCTTTCTTTAATGATTTAAAATTTTCATTGTAGAGATCTTTGGTGTCTTTGGTCAAATTTATTCCAAGATATTTTTATTTTATTATTTGCAGCAATTGTGAATGGGAGCATTTCCCTGTATTCTTTCTCCAATTGCTTGTCATTGGTATATAGAAAAGCTACTGATTTTTGTGGTTGATTTTTAAAACCTGCCACTATGCTGAAAGTGTTAATCAGTTCTAGGGCTTTTCTGGTGGAACTTTTGGGATCTCTTAGGTAGAGTATCATATCATCTGTAAAAAGTGATAGTTCGACCTCTTCTCTTCCAGTTAGTACTTTTTAATTTCCTTCTCCTGTCTTATTGCTCTAGAAAGAGTTTCAAGCACTACGTTGAAAAGGAGTAGAGATAGTGGACATTCTTGTCTGGTTCCTGATTTTAATGGGAATGCTTCCAGTTTTTCTCCATTTAGAATGATGTTGGCTGAGGGTACATAGCTTTAATATATACAATTGGAGGAATGTTCCCTCCAGTCCAATTCCCTCTAGGACTTTAAAGATAAATATGTGCTGAATTTTATCAAAAGCATTTTCTGCATCTATTAAGATGATGATATAGTTTTTGTCTTTGAGTCCATTTGTATGATTAATGACGTTTATTGACTTGCGTATATTGAACCATCCCTGCATCTCTGGGATAAAGCCTACTTGATCATGGTGAATGATCTTTCTGATGTGTGTCTGTATGCGGTTTGCAAGTATTTTATTGAGAATTTTTGCATCTATGTTCATTAAGGATATGGGTCTATAGTTTTCTTTTTGGTTTTGTCTTTACCTGGTTTGGGTATTAGAGTGATGCTGGCTTCATAGAAGGAATTTGGGAGTTCTCCTTCTGTTTCTATCATTTTGAATAATTTAAGTAGTATTGGTTGGAGATGTTCTTTAAATGTCTGGTGGAATTCTGCTGTAAATCCATCTGGGCCTGGACTGTTTTAGTTGGGAAGCTTTGTATTACTGTTTTGATTTCCTTGTGTGTTATGGGTCTGTTTAAGCTTTAATCTCTTCTTGGTTTAGTTTTGGTGGTTCCCATGACTTTAGATGCCCATCCATTTCTCTTAGGTTTTCAAAAAAATAGAAATG
>NW_008355476.1:96936-122108 GCF_000622305.1 Nannospalax galili | reverse complement strand
GTGCCGTGGAGAGTTCCTGTTCTGGTCCTGTCTGTTTGGTGTTCTGTATGCTTCTTGTATTTGTATGGGCATGTCTTTCCTTAATTTCAGGAAATTCTCTTCTACAATCCTGTTTAATATCTGGTCAATACCATTAACCTGAAATTCTTCTCCTTTCTCGATTCCTACAACCTGTAGATTTGGTCTTTTCATGGTGTCCCACATCTCTTGCATATTTCATTCCTGTTTTTTTTTTAAATTTTCCATACTTTTTGCTTGAGTGGTCCAGTTCTTCAACTTTATCTTCCAGTGTTGTCATTCTGTTTTCCATTTCTTTCATTCTACTGGTGAGGTTTCCCCTGTTGTTTCAAGTTGGCTTATTGAGTTTTATACTTCCTTCTTCATTTCTGCCTGAGTTTTCTTCAATGTTTCTATCTCTTTTGTGAATTCATTCAGAAGTTTATCCCTATCTTCTTTTAGTTGTTTGATTTATTTGTTCGTGTGTTCTTTAAATCTGTTGAATTCCTTCGTCATGTTTATGATTGTTCTTTTAAATTCAGTGTCCTGGGTTATCTCTAGGGGGTTCTCCTTGTAGAACTCTTCTACAGGACTGGTGGAGTTTGGTGGGGACATATTGTTTTGGCTTTCCATTTTATTATTTCATTGTGATTTTGGCATGTGAATTTCTTTTATTTATGATTCTGATAGGAAAATTAAGTTGAAGTATGCTTCTCTTTGTATTATTGGGGTGCCTAGGTCCTTTCCTTATTGGTTATGTAAAGCTGGTTGGTACAGGGTTCAGGTTCTCTCAGGTTTAATTTGGAGGGAACTGATGGCTTCAGATCAGCTATTCAGGAGCACCGACAGAAGCCCAAGTCAGGTTCCAGTCAGGTACACTCAGGCTTCCTTCTAAGGTTTGGACCCCACCACGTGGAGGCAAGATATAGGTGCTCTCAGGCAGTCCCTTGGGTTCTCACCCCCTATGCCAGAGGGAGGCCAGAACCCAGCACTCTCTGGCTGTCTGCTGAGATCTCAGCTGCTACACTGATGGAGGTTGAACCCACCCTTCTCAGCCTGTCTGCTGGGATCTCAGCCTTAGCTTTCCAAAGCCAGGTCTGTCCTGGGGCCTTGGGAGGGGCCTCATGAAATCCCATGTAGGGGGATGGGTATGGTGCAATTAGGGGAAGCTCACCACCACGTGGAGACAGGATCCAGGTGCTCTCAGGCAGACCCCTGTATTCTTAGCCCCTATGCCAGAGGGAGGTTAGAACCTGGTACTCTCTGGCAATCTGCAGAGATCCCAGCCACTACACTGATGGAAGTCGGAACCCCAGACTATGATTTTTATCTCTAGAAGTTCAATTAAGGCATAGGTGATGGCACACTGGGGCTGTAGAAGAGTAATAGAAAAATAATGGGAAACCTCTTGATGCCTGGTAATGGGAGAGGTCCAACATCAAGTTCTGGATACTCAGGACCAATGTAGAGTGAGAACACAGCTGACCCTCAGAACGATTCTTTTAATTTCATTTTAATTTCTTTATTTTTACCCCACTAATAATACATGCTTACTATGTGCACTGTTCTTTAATTGGGATAAAAATTGTGTTAAAATTATTGATTTAGGCTGGGCGTGGTGGCACACACCTTTGATCCCAGCACTTGGGAAGCAGAGGCAGGTAGATCTCTGTGAGTTGGAGGCCAGCCTGGTCTACATAGTGAGTTCCAGGACAGCTGGGGCTATGGGGAGACCCTATCTCAAAAAGACAAAAAAAAAAAATCTTGATTTAGGGCTGGAGAGATGACCTAGCGGTTAAGAGCACTGACTGCTCTTGCAGAGGACTCGAGTTTGATTTCCAGCACCCACATGGTGGATATGAACCATCCTTAACTCTGGTTCCAGGGTAATCCAACGCCCTCTTCTGACCTCCACGGCATTGCATAACACAGGTGCACTCACATGTATGCAGGTAATATACTCATACACATAAAATAATAAAGTGTTTTCTTAAAAATCTTGATTTACAGATTTTTTATTATATTTATTTTGGGATATACAATTTTTTCTTTGTAAATATATATTGCTGTCTCTGTTTTTCTTTTGTGTTGAATTTCTTCTTTTTTTTTTTTTTTTTTGAGACAGGGTCTCCCTGTATCCCCAGCTGTCCTGGAACTCGCTATGTTGATTAGGCTGGCCTCGAATTCAGGAAGATCCACCTGCCTCTGCCTCCCAAGTGCTGGGATTAAAGGCATGCGCCACCATGCCTGGCTTTTTTTTTTTTTTTTTTGACTTTATGTGTATGTATGTATTGCCTGCATGTAGGTAAGTGCACCTGTGTTGTGCAGTGCTGGCGGAGGACAGAAGAGGCTGTCAGATCCCCTGGAACTGGAGTTATGGACAGTCATTAGCTGCCATGTGGGTGCTGGGATTCAAACCCGGGTCTTCTGCAAGAACAGCCAGTGTTCTTAACTGCTGAGCCATTTCTCCAGCCCCTTTTGTGGGTTTTCTGAATTCATAAGAGACCTTAATATATTGGGGGTGTTATTAACTCTTTACCATGCCTCAGGAAAATATTAAAGATCTTTAAATTTTTAGAGTTTGGTTTTGTTTATTCTGCTAAGCTTTTAAAAAAAATATTTGTGTATATGTAGGCTTGCATGCCACAGTACGCATGTAGAGGTCAAAGGACTACTTGTGGGAGTCAGTTCTCTCCCTCCACCATTTGGGTCCCAGGGATTGAACTCAGTTTGTCTGACTTGGCATCAAGCAGCTTTACACACTGAACCTTCATGCCTGCCCCTATTCTGCCAAACTTTTAAAAACAGGTCAAATCAAGCTCCATCAGTTAATTTTTCTCTCCTTTGGGTTGTACCAAACAGGTTAACATCATAAAATTTAATAGCAGTTAAAGGGAAGTTAGGCAAGTAGAAGTGGGATCAGCTTTGGCATTATAATGTTTGTCCAGGTAATCTGGGCTCTTACTTAGCGCGTTTTCTAGTTCAGGCCTGGGTGGGGGCTTGAGTTCTGCATGACTCACTTGCTCCCAGGTAAGGTGATAATGCTGGCTTTTGGATTACACTTTCAGGAGCAAGGGGCTAGAATTGTCCACATCTGGCTCATAATCAAAGCTGCCTCAGGGACATGTTGCAATTCATATCTAAGCTGTTTTCCTGGGGCTGTCAGGCTGTGGGATGAAGTCTCATGTCTAGCTGAGTGACTGTCAGTATCTAGCTGATAATAGCGAGGCCCTCTGAGTCCCTGAATTCCTTGTCTACTATTTACCTCCTAGAGGTCTGGGAGAGGTACATGGAAGGACAAAAAAAATGGGTTAACTCTTGGGCTTTGGTTGTTGATGTCTAAAAAATTTCCTAGAAAATTGCCTATTCATATTTTCAAAATTTTTGGTAAAGCATTTTATATTCATTGATAGTGATTCTTTTTGACTTTTTTTCTTTCTTCCAATTCATTGAGACAAGTTCTTGCTATGTGGTCCAGACCAGCCTCAAATTCACTATGTAGCACAGGCAGGCCTCAAACTCCTGGTGATGTTCTTGCTTCAGCCTTCCAAATGCTAGGATTTTAGGTGTGTGTCCAGGTAATCTGGGGCTCTTACTCAGTGCATTTTCTAGTTCACTCTACAACTATTTAGGAGACTTGCCTAAGATTTTCCAGGTGTGATACCTTGGGTTAGAGAGGGCTTAGTGGCTGTGCTCCTGGGCTACCACTTACAGCACTCCAAGCTGTAAATCTGTTGTATATGGGCCTGGATCTTCCTGGTTAGAGCCTTTTTGTTGATGAAACCTCGGGTGCTGATGAGAAGAGTGATTGCTGCCCTGTGTGTGGATGGGGAGGGGTCTTGGAATGGGAGGGGGCTCTGTTCCCTGGCTCTTAGTTTCTGATGGCCTAGTCCCTACACATCCCAGATACGACACAGGAGACTTCCCTCTCTGTACTTATCAGTGCCCGGCTGGGTGGTTCAAGAGCCCTCAGTCTGAGGAAGGTTTGAGGTGCAGTGGAGGGGAGACTTCTGTTGGAAAAGCGGAGATTTAAGCTCTTGTCACTGACAGTCCTTGTCTTTGACCATTGGCTTGGTCTTGTTTCTTTCTTTTAGGGATCTCCTGGTAACTTCTGTTTGTGGGGGAAAAAAAAAAGTGCATTTTTGGCATAGTTTCATAGTTTCCAAAAAGTTACAGGGAGACTATAAGGAATTCTTTCCAGTCACCTTCTCAAATGTTAACATTTTCCTCTGCTTGCTTTCCTCTTTCCCTTTTCTCCCTCACTAGTGCTGGGGATTGAACCCAGGATCTTAGCTGTTAGGCATGTGCTGTCCACACTCCTAGAAAATACGGCTACAGCTTCATCTGCTAACCTGCAGACCCCTTGTAAATGTTGCCAGTTGTCATCACCATTTTTATGGAAAAAAATACCACCAGATCACACCTGTATTCAGTGCTCAGGGTTTGTGGTTGTTGCTGTTTGGTTTTTTTGTTTGTTTTGACACAGTCTCAGTAGTTGCCCAGGCTGGCCTTGGACTCCTCTGTAGCAAAAGGACTTGGGCAGGACTTGAATTTGTGATTTTTAAGCCTACCAAGTAACTGGGATTACAGACTTGTACCCTAGGCCTGGCTTTTATGTTTTGTTTGATTCAGTTTATTTGGTCTTTCTTTTTTTTGTATTTTTTTTTTAATTTTATGTGTGTGCGTGTATTGCCTGCATGTAGGTGAGTATACCTGTGTCATGCAATGTCCACGGAGGACGGAAGAGGCTGTCAAATCCCCTGGAACTGGGGTTGTGGACAGTTGTTAGCTGCCATGTGGGTGCTGGGATTCAAACTCGGGTCTTCTGCAAGAACAGTTAGTGTTCTTAACCGCTGAGTCATCTCTCCAGCCCCTTTATTTGGTCTTTTTGAGACAGAGTCTCAGCATAGCCCTACCTGACCTGGGACTCACTATGTAGACCAAGCTGGCCTCAAACTCACAGAGATCTGCCTGCCTCTGCCTCCCAAGTGCTGGTATTAAAGGTGTGTGACACCACACTTGGCTTGTTTAATTTCAGTGTCCTGTAGTCTACATTGTTTCCTGTTTTTGTTGTTGTTACTGTTTTATTTTATTATTTTTATTTTATGTGTATGCATGTATTACCTGCACGTAGGTAAGTGCACCTGTGTTGTGCAATGCCAGCAGAGGTCAGAAGAGGCCATTGGCTCTTCTAGGACTGGAGTTATGGACAGTTGTTAGCTGCCATGTGGGTGCTAGGATTCGAACCTGGGTCTTCTGTAAGAACAACCAGTGTTCTTAACCGCTGAGCCATCTCTCCAGCCCCCTTGTTTGTTTGTTTTCTAAGAAATTCTTTTTAGCCTAAAGCCATCGTAGCCTGCTCTTGGCTCATCTCAAACTAAACTGGCTTGGTCCTGGTTAGTTCTTTGGTGGAAGGAATTCTTTTTAAGCTGATAAGGAAATCCAGACCCAGATCTGTAAAGTGACTTGCTCTGGGGTATACAGCAAGACAGTCTAAAAGGGGCTAGGGCAAGAATCTGGGTTCCACAAAGCTTACACCCTGTCCTCACAGCCTGGAGCCTGTCATCAGCTAAGTCCACAGGCAGAGGAGTGGGGCAGGGCCGATTCTCAGGAACTGCCTTTCCTTGCTTTCACCTTCTGCCCCAATGTCTTTGCAGTGCCAGGCCACAGCCCATGCCCCACCCCTTCCCTGGCTGGTTTGGTGTTGGCCTGGGATCAAGGCTAAAGCTGAGGAGGGAAGAACTTTAAAATGTGTCCAGCCACTGCCTGCCCCGAGATCAGTGCAGGAAAACAAGATCACCACCTGGGACATAGCTTTGCTTTTTGAGGTAGAACACCCTCAGGTTGGGGTATGAGTTTTAGCCACATTCTTCTCCACCCCCTCAATTTTGGGTCCTAGGTTGGACTTGTTTATCTCTAGCCCATGTGTCCACAGCACCCAGTCTTGAGCCAGAGCCTGAGTTAACAGGTTGCTTGCTCACCTGTTCCTGTCTTCCTCTGAGTGAGTGCAGGACATCTGGAACGATTCATTTGCATTACAAGGGGGATGCTTCACTCACAGTTGACCTGAAGGTTATCTTGCTGCAACAGTCTCCTGGATGGCAGGTGCAGATAGTTTTCCTTTGCTTTCTAACATGCATGCCCTGCAGAGAGGGCTTCCTCCCTTCAAAGCCCAGCAATGAAGTGTGAAAACCATCAGGGCATGTCTTTAGTAGAAGAGGAACTGCCCTCACAGCCCCCAGGATAGGACCCTTCTGTTTTCACTTTTGCTGATAGCTTAATAGAGAAATACCAAGAAGTTGAAAGAAGCACTTTCACTGATGCTCACCTGTCTCCACCCCCCCCCCCTCACTGCCAAGTCTTCCCACCACACTTCTGTGTTTGCCTTACAGCCTCTTACAGCATTGGAGAAGGTTTTCTTGAAAGTCTTTTTCTTACATTTATTTACATACATATTGTGTGTGTGTGTGTGTGTGTGTGTGTGTGTGTGTGTGTACTGTGCGCGCATATGCCATGGTATGCATGTGGGAGTCAGAACAACTTTCAGGAGCTGGTAATCTTCCACCATGTGCATCTGGGCTCATATTAAAGTTGTCATGCTTGGTGGCAGGTGCCATCTCATTGGCCTGACCTTTTACTTTTTTGTTGTTGTTTTTTGTCTTTTTGAGACAGGGTCTCCCTATAGCTCCAGCTGGCCTGGAACTCCCTATTTAGACCAGGCTGGGTTCTAGCTCAGAGATCCATCTGCCACCATGCCTGGCTCCGCCTTTACTTTTTAAAATTACACTTTTTAGGACTGGAGAGATGGCTCAGCGATTAAGAACACTGGCTGTTCTTGCAGAAGACCCAGGTTTGAATCCCAGCACCCACATGGCAGCTAACACCTGTCCATAACTCCAGTTCCAGGGGATGCAATGGCCTCTTCTGTCCTCTGCAGGCATTGCATGACACGGGTGCACTTACCTACATGCAAGCAATACATGCATACACATAAAATAAAAATAAATAAAATATATTTTAAAATTACACTTTTTAAAACACTATTGTATTATTTTTATTGTATGTGAGTGTATGCCTACCTGTATGTAAGTGCACCCGTGTCATACAGTGCCCACAGAGGTCAGAGAGGGTGTTGGATCCCCTGGAACTGGAGTTGCAGACAGTTAGCCGCCATGTGGGTGCTGGGATCTGAACTCGGGTCCTCTGCAAGAACAGCCAGTGGTCTTAACCATTGAGCCATTTCTCTAGTCCTTAAAATTTCACTTTGAGATGATTCATGTAACATGAAATTCATTCATTTAACCCTGTTCAGTGGGTTTTAGTAGAGTCTTGCAGCTAACACTACTGTATGTCATAAAATGTTCCTCATCCCCAAAGCCCTGTGGCAACAGCTCTTAGGTCCCTTGGGCATCCCCAGCCCCCTTGGCACGTGACAGACACTATACTCTGTCTGGATATGCCCAATCTAGACATTTCCATATAAATGAAATCATTCAGCATGTGGCCTTTCATGTCCCACTTATTCGACTCTGCGTGTCTTCAAGGTCCACACCTGTGTGCAGCATGCCAGCACTTCACCCCTCATAGCGCAGACTATTCTGGCAGATGAATAGACCACACTTTGTTTCCCTATTCATCAATGGATGGACATTAGGTTATTTTCCCTTTTTGACTGTAAGGAATAATGTTGATATGAATAATCATATGCAAGTTTTTGTGTGAACGTGACATTTTTGCTCTGTGGCTTTTTTTGAGACAGGAGCACACTATGCAACCCGGTCTTATCTTGAACTCTCAATATTCCTTTCAACTAACCTCACGAGTGCTAGAATTTTAGATGTGGGCCACCACGCCTGACTAGCATGCCCATTTTAAAATTGGCTTGTCTTTTTACCAAGTTGTAGGAGTTTTTATACAGTCCCTTATCAGATATGATTTGTAAGTCATGCCCCCCTTCTCGTGGCCCCACATAAACACATGGTAAATGTATTCCTTTGAAGCAGAGAAGTTTTTTAGTTTAGGTGAAGTCCAAGTTTCTTTGTGACTGGTTCTTTTGGTGTCATATCTAAGAAACTATTGCCTTGTCAAGTCAATGGAGACTTATGTCTGTCTTGAGAATATTATAGTTTTAGTTCTTACACTTAGGTCTTTGATTTTGAGTGAACTTTTGTATAGGGTGTGAGGCGTATATTCAGATTCTCTTGCATGTGATGTCTCATACTGTTTCTTGAAAGGATGATTCTTTTCCTATTGCATCATCTTGGTGTACTTTGCAGCTTTTCTTTAAATTTTTTAAAAAAATATTTTTATGGAGTTTTTGGGCATTTCATGTAATAGATCTTAATCAAATTTAGCCCCCCCTCCCCCATCCACACTCCCTTACATAGCTCTCCCCACTGGATTTCATGCATTCTGTTATATATGTTAAGTCCTATCCAGTCAACCATTGGTACCCAGATGTCCCTTGGTGCAAGTTCATCCACTGGAGTCTAGTCAGCCTATCTAGAGTCACTCCCTTAAAGAAGATCTACTCTCCCTCACCCTGTAGTATTCAGTGGCCATCAGTTCCTCTGCTAGGTAGGGTTGGGGCCTTCTGACCATTTTCCTTGTTCTATACCGGGTTTTGTCTGATTTAAGTTGGCATGGGTCTTGTGCATGCTGTCAACATTGTTGTAAGTTCATATGAGCAGTTCCTAGGGGCCTCTGTTTCCGTATGTTCATGCACCAACCCTGGCTTTTACAATCTTTCTGCTCTCTCCTCCACAATGATCCCTGAGCCATGTATGGATGAGGTTTAATATAGGAATCCTATCCAGGAATATGCACTCTGCAGTCTCTTACTCTCTAAAACTTGGCCAGTCGTGACCTTCTGTGTATATCACACTCTGTTGTATGAGGAAGCTTTGCTGGTGAGAGTTGCGGGATGTATTAGTATTCTCTCTACCCCCTGTTCCGCTGTGCTCCATGAGCCTTAGATGCTGAGGTTCCACTGTAGATATGTCACTTAGGGCTGGGCATTTCTCATATATATTCTGTGTGTGACCAGTTGTGGAACTCTGAAATCCATTTTTTTTGTTGTTGTTGTTGTTCTTTTTGAGACAGGGTCTTCCTGTAGTCCCAGCTGTCCTGGAACTCACTATGTAGACCAGGCTGGCTTTGAACTCACAGAAATCCACCTGCCTCTGCTGGGATTAAAGGCATGCGCCACCACACCTGGCCGAAATCTTTAAAAAAATTTTTTTAATTTATTTTTATTTTATGTGTATGAGTGTCTTGCCTGCATGTATGTAAGTGCACCCATGCATGCAGTACTCGAGGAGGTCAGAAGAGGGTGTCAAATCCCATGGAACTGGAGTTATTTATTAACCACCATGTGGGTGCTAGGAACTGAACCCAGGTCTTCTGCATGAGCAGCCAGTACTCTTAACCACTGAATCATCTCTCCAACCCCATTTCTTTTTTACATTTATTTTTTGTGAGGATAGGTGTTCAAGGGCAACAGCACATAGATGGAGTTCAAAGACCAACTTATCAAGTGGGTTCTTTCCTTCAAACACTTGTGTCAAGGGAATTGAACTTAGGTGATCGGGCTTGGTGGCAGGCACCCCTTCCTGATGAGCTGGCACCTTTGCACCTTTTTTGAGATGTTTATACCAAATGCTGGGTGAAGGTGGAGTTCAGTGACTGGTCAGAGCTATTTTTTGGTAGTTGCTTAAAGGTTCTTCTGTTTGTGTATTCAGGTGTGTGGAGGCCAGAGGACACCCCAAGTATCATTCCTCAAAATCGATCCACTTTTCTTTTTTTGACACATCTTTTTAAAAAATATTTTATTATTATTTTTAATATTTATTTTTATTTTATGTGTATGAGTATATTGCCTGCATGTAGATAAGTACACCCGTGTCATGCAGTAGCCGTGGAGGACAGAAGAGGCTGTCGGATACCCTGGAACTGGAGTTACGGACAGTTGTCAGCTGCCATGTGGATGCTGGGATTCGAACCTGGGTCTTCTGCAAGAACAGCCAGTGTTCTTAACTGCTGAGTCATCTCTCCAGCCCTTGACACATCTTTTTAAGATTATTTTTATGTATATGTGTGTTCTGCCCATAGAGACCAGAAGAAGACGTCAAATCCCCTGGAACTGGAGTTGTGGGTAGTGGTTAGCTACCACATGGGTGCTGGCAACCCAACTTGGGTCCTCTATAAGTGCAGCCAGTGCTCTTAACCATTAAGCCATCTCTCCAACCCCTACTTTGTTTTGAGATAGGACCTCTCACTAGCCTGGAGATAGCTGTGTAAGCTAGGATGGCTGGCAGGGGAGCCCCAGAGATCTGCCTGTTTCTACCTCCCTAGCACCTCACATCTAACTTTTTTACATGAGTTCAGGGAAATGAACTCAGATGTCATGTAAGCACTTTACCAACTGAGCTTTTTCTCCAGCCTCCCCACTCCCAAGGAAAAACATGACTCCACTTGAATCCTTGAGAAAGGAATACACAGAGGGTCATCTCACACACCGGGATAACTGTTGGAGTTCATTCTCCCAAAGAATTAGAAGTTGGTAGCAGGGAGCCCATGGACATCCACATCACTGCTGTTGACGTTGGATTTGATTCTTACCACTTGCCAGTTTTGAGCTTGATTAGTCTTGTGCCCCATTTGACTTGTCTGCCAGAATCAATGTGGAGTGGTTGGAAGGATTGTGTAGTTAACCTCTAAGGGCAGAATTGCTTGCTTCATTCAGAGTTTGCATCTAGCACTCAAAACCGTTAACTGCTCACTTTTCCTCCTCCCTAATCCTAGTCTCTGACACACCTGAGACCCCCACCCCTGGGTTTTGAGGGATTTGGGTCCCCTTCAGGAAACATTCTTGGGACCATTCACCAAGGACTGGCTCTGTCAGGGAACCGCAATGCTAGCCTGTTTGCTTGCTGGTTTCCTGAGATTTTTAAGAAGGCTTTTAGGATGAGGGGTAGTGGTGAGACTGGATGTGAGTAGTGTTGGGTAGGGCCTTGCTGAGCTGCAAGGCATCCCAAGCTGAGGCCATGTCCTGTAGGGCCCGGATGCCATCCCCCTCCCCCAGGCTGAGCAGTATGTTCACATGGCAGTGTGCACTGTGCACAGGAGAGGGAGACATCTCTGCTTGGGAGCTGCCTGGGCGGCCTGACCTGGTTCTTGAATGCTGGCGACTTCGCTTTCTGCCAGGCCTCAGATGTGGTCAGCTCTTGTTTCCTCTCTGCTGGCCGCAGGCTGCTGGAGATGGATCCTGGTCTGGAGAGCCAGAGGCAGGAGGCCTCTCTCTTCATCTGGGGGCTGTGCATGACTGTTCTGTGTGGGGCTGCAGGTTGGGACTGGTGAGAGTTTCAGATTCCCTCCAGGGAACTCTTCATCTGGACACTGCCCTCTGCTTTCTTCCTAGAGTTCTCCTGGCACCCTGTCAGTGTGACCTGTAGAGTAGACCACTCTGGAGGAACATAAATAGCAAGGAAAGAACCCACGAATTCTCATCTTAAGTTCCCTTTGCATGTGTGCAACAGTTCGCACTTTTTTTGTAGGTGCTCTATTCTTAAGCCTTTTTTCCCCAAAGAAAAATGAAGTGCAATAAGCCATGAATAAGAATTTTCCTGGTACTCAGGATGCACACATGTGCACGTGTGTGCGCATGCACGCACACACACACATCATATACAGTAATAAAACTATTAAAACTTACCCATTTGCCTAGTCTGTGTCACTCAGAAATAAGCATTATTCATATATCTGTGTTGTGGGTGTCCATTGTTAATGGAATGGATTATTAAACTGGGGCAACATTTTGAATCCTGAATTTTTTCCCCTCTCCACTTCAAATAAAATCTTTCCCTAAGGGCTAAGGATGAGTATAACTCAGTTGGTAGAATGCTTAGTGCTCACCTAGTATTTTGGATGCCTTGAGTTTGATCCTTAGTACCCCATAAAACTGGGTGTGGTGACACATGCTTATAATCACAGCAGTCATGATGTGGAGGCAGGAGGATCAGAAGTTCAAGGTTACCCTCCCTATAGCAAGTTCAAGGCCAGTCTGGTCTACCTGATACCCTGTCTCAGTTCTTTTTTCAGCAAACACCCATGAGCACACACACGAGGAATCAATTTTTGACTGAACATGTTTCCCAGTGGTTTTATGTTTTATATTTTGTATGTTCCTATTTATAATTTTAAAATATATCTATTACTGTTTAATATGAAACAAGAAAAATTATAAGACAATATATACGTTTTCTTATATATACATGAGTATATGTATATGTATATTATGTATATTAAACAGATCATGGTTTGTGAGATCCATTTAGTCCTGTGGTTTTGTCATTCCCACTGTTACATCGACTCATCCGGTCCCTGGGGGACAGGCAGCTTGCAAAGCTGCAGGTTGCCTCCAGGCCTGGGCCCATGCTTCCCAGTGCTGGCAAAGTTTGCCTTGACCTCTCTCCCTACTAGCCCCTGCCCCGGGTGCTCTGATCCCAGGCCAGGCCTCCTGGAACCAGAGGGCAGAGGCGGAAAGCTAGCTGGCCTGGGGAGGGACCAGAACTTCATAGAGGCTGGCTGGAGCTTGGAGCCACCTCTTTGTTGGGCCAGCACTGCAGTCAACTCATCCTCCTTTCTTCCTTCGGGGAGTAGACATGGACTTCGACTAGTACCAGTGCTATTTCTATGACTGTGACTGCAGGAAGGATTTCTATTCCACAGCACCCAGAAAGGACATTTGGAAGTAATCCAAACTGGTGCTATCATCCTCCAAGTTGCCATCCTGAGGCTTGGGTCTTGGAACCAGGGATCCAGCCTCTGGGATTGGTCCCCCAGAGCCGTGGCCCAGAGGTGGTGTGAGGGACAAGGCAGAATCTCGGGGTTACTCAAGCTTGGGGCAGGAATTATGCTTCCATCTGCAGTGACTGCATATGGAGTGACTTCTCCACCCAGGAGGACTGGAGACAGCAATGAACTATTCGTTTGCCCCTGGTGCACCCCCTGAAAGCCCACCCAAAGTCCTGATTACCCAGAACTGCACTCCCAGACTGGAAGCCAGTAACTCAGTGCTGGCCAACCCCTGCCAACTGGGTAAGACCAAGACCTAGGCCTACTCAGGGTCTGAGAGCCCTAGCAACTCAGAAGGTGAAAAAATCGGTATCCTAACAGAGGAAAGAGGCAGTCTCTGGATATATGGAAGCTGGTTGCCAGTCACTATCACCATGTGAGCAGACCCACAGGACCTTACCTGAAACACTTCCACATCTCTGTCCACCAGCAACATCATAACCAGGCCACATGTTTTCCTCCAAGAAGAGGCTCCGGAGAGGAGTCCTCAGGAAAAGTCTCTGGAGAAAGAAGCTCCCAAGGAGGAAGAGGAAGAAGAGGAAGAGATTGTGAGTCCCCACCTATCAAAAGGGAAGCTTTCCCAGTCCTGCCACCCCAAACCTGATAGTGAGGTTGTGACCAAGAGGAAGAAACATAACTTCTTGGGACAAAAAACGCAGAATGACCTTTGCTCTAGGTTCTTGGCTCTGAGGGACCGGGTACCCACCTTGGCCAGCCACTCTAAGGCCCCTTAAGTGGTGATCCTAAGCAAGGCCTTAGAATACTTGCAAGCCCTGGTGAGGGCTGCAAAAAGATGGCTACAGAGAAAAGGCAGCTCCAGTGTCGGTAGCAGCAACTGCAGAAAAGAATCGCATACCTCAGTGGCAGCTAACCAACCCAAAAAGCCCAACTTTTCTGTCTTAGAGACACAAGTTTATTTTTCAGCCTTCCTCTCCCTTTTAGTAATTTGCACATTTTGGTTACAGCTCACAAGCTGAACAGATCCCAGAATGCATTGCAGTCAGTACAAACACTATAAGGACTTGCATTCTTGGAAACCTTGAAACCCAGCTCTCCCTCTGCCCTGACTCATGGGAGTACTGTGTCCTCTCTGGCACCTTTGGCTTCTCAGCAGGCAGCTGACAGGAGCCTTGGGATCTGCCTAGCTCACTAGCTCCAAAGAAAAGTCTGACTGATGCTATACAACAGGTGGTAGATGAATTCGGGGACTGCACCCTGCATGAAATCTCACACCGTGCTGGAGCTTTAGGCTTCCACTGGTGTCTCTGGGGGTGATGCAAGGACAGCTAGGCCTAGATGCAGTCCCTGAGGCTCCTTTTTCCAGGAGACACATGAGTTGTCCCAGTTGAAGACAAGTTTACAGACTTCATCAGCATGAACCTTACCCCACTGTCAGATGCTTTACAGTAACTGAGAAGTGGAAACCTTTAAGATATTAGGATGTTGGGCCACACCCCTCCCCTACTCTCAATGCTAAGACTTAGAGAACATTTAAAGAGCTTGGCCCTTTGATTCTTTGTCTCAGAGCCCCCTGGGCCTTCCCAGAGAGGAACCTTTTTGTCCTCACAAGGGACTTTGCACTGGGCACTGCAGCACCCTTTCCCACAGATCAGAAATCTTTCTTCAAGACATATTTCAAATTATTTTCAAATTCAAAGTATTTCTTCTAGCCTGAGGCCTGAGGAAAGTTTGGAGTCCTAGCTTATGAACTTGTTCCCTTGCCCATATGTTTTCTCCACTTGAGGCCTGTATTAGTCACTTTTCTGTTGCTGTGATAGAGACACTGACAAAAACAACTTATAAAAGGAGTTTATTTGAGCTTATGGTTCCAGGGGAATTACAGTGCTTCTTGATGGCGAGGCATGGCGGCAGAGGTGGCTGGAGGAGGAGCAGTGGAAGCTAAGCTCTACATCTTCCAGTAGGCACAGGAAACTGGAGATCCAGCAAGGCTTAAGAATTCTGTAAGCCCACCCCCAGTGATGTGCTTCCTCCAGGATAGCCACACCTTCTAAGACCTCCCCAAACAGCACCACCATCTGGGGACGAAATGTCCAAATATTTGTAGCCTATGGGGGACATTTTCATTCAAACCACCACATTTATCCCCTGGCCCCTGTAGGCTCATGACCATATAAAATGCAAAATACATTTAGTCCAACTTTAAAAGTCCCCATAGTCATTATCAGCCTCAATATTATTCAAAAGTCCTCAGTTCAAAGTCTCTTCTGAGACTCAGGGAAATATCTTAACTGTAAGTCCCTATAAAATCAAAAGACAAATTACATACTCCCAACATACAGTGGAACTGAATACATATTACCATTCCAAAAGGGAGAAATAGAGGCATAGTGAGGAAAATACCAGACCAAAACAAGACGGAAAACCAGCAGGGCAAACACCAAATCCAGTAGCTCCATGTCCAACTTCTGGGACTTTACTTCCATAGGGCCTAAGTCTCTCTAGCTTTGCTGCTTCTGACACACATCTCTCTCTCTCTTGGGCTGGTACCACTTCCTGTATGCAGGTCTTGGCAGATGCCTCACAGCTCTGGCATCACAAACATCATCTTGAGGTCTCCATTGCCAACCAGGCTTCACCTTCATAGCTTCACACAATGGCCTGTGAGGGCCTTCTTTATGCAGAGAAACCCCTGCTGCATGCTGCCTGGCCTCAGCAACTCTGAAATCTTGGAGGAAGAACTGACGACCCCTTCACTCTTGTATCTTTCATGCCTCTAAAGCCAGCAACAGGTGAACGACACTACCAAATTTGACTGCAAGTTTGGGATGGTCTCCAGCCTGCTTTATCCATTTTAGGAGTTTTTCTCTTCAGTGGTTCCTGCAGCATTTTCCTTTCACAAGTTGGAGACTTAACTGGGTGTGGTCTTGCCTTGGAGATACTCTCTCCATTGTTTAAGTTTGAATTTCTAGGCCCCTCCTTAATCCCTTTCATCTCCTTATCAAATGTTGGCCAAAGCTCCAACATTTATCTTCCTAGTGCTCTTTTTCAATCCAAACTATTTCTTTCTGCCCCATTTGCTCTTTTTTCTTTTTCATTGTAGATCTGCATAATATTCATCATTAATAGCCATGCATCATTTCTACATTAGCCTGTCTTGATATTTCTTCCACCAGAGAAATTAGTCCATTGCTTTTCAATTTAGCCTCAGGAAAGCTTTTTGGTCAAGGGCAGGCTCCAGCCAGACTCTTTGTCAAAATATCCCAAGTGTTGCTTAAGTCCTTGTTTCCCTCTGGAACTACATTGTTCTCAGCACTACTTTCTTCCAGGAACTTACTAGAATGGCCTGTTAAGCTCCACTTACAGCAATCAGCTGCTTTTCTAGTCCAACCTTCCAACGTCTTCCACATTTCTTCGAAACCCCACATGGTCAGGTTCTTCACAGCCAACAGCCCACTTTCTGGTTACCAATTACTGTATTAGTCACTTTTCTGTTGCTGTGATAGAAACACTGACCAAAACAATTTATAAAAGGAAGAGTTTATTTGAGCTTACAGTTACAGGGGAATTACAGTCCATCTTGGTCGGGAGGCATGGTGGCAGAGGTGGCTGGAGGAGGAGCAACAGAAGCTAAGCTCTACATCTTCCAGCAGGCACAGGAAACGAGAGCAACTGGAGATCTGGCAAGGCTTAAGAGCTCTCTAAGCCCACCCCCAGTGACATGCTTCCTCCAGGATAGCCACAACTTCTAAGACCTCTCAAAACAGCACCACCATCTGGGGACAAAATGTCCAAATATTTGGAGCCTATGGGGGACATTTTCATTTAAACCACCACAAGGCCTATCTTGGGCCCTTTTCTCAAGGTAATACAAGGCACCTCAGAAGAAGTGCTGTACGTCCTCTTTCACACCAGCTTCTCATCTCAGTTCTTGATTCTGAGTTTTCCTGGAACCCTACAGAATACTCCTTTCTAAAGTAACTCGAAGGAGCGCTCTGCAGCCAGCACCCTGCTTCTCTGCCAGCCTGACGAAAGTCAGATCCTTTTCCCAGAATCTGGGCCTACTGAGACTCAGAGGAGAGCCACTTGGATTCATCCAGTGCCCCAGAAGGTAGACTTATTTCTGGAGGGTTGTAAAGGTGTCTCTAGGAGCTCTGCTTAGCCAACCATGATAGATTTTGTCCCAACTAGACTCTACAGTTCCAGGTTCTAGATACAGCCCTCAATCTAGGAACGCCACCCAGTCTGGCAGCATGTGGGCATCCTCAAGAACTCCTAAGCCTTGCCTGGAAGAACAACCAGCCCTTCCAGAACTCTACCCAGAAAGGCAGAATCCAGATGGCCTTGGGTTTTGGAAGTAGGTGAGGGGGCAGGTAACAGTAAGTACTGTTCATTATAGTCTCTGCAGGGTTGCTTCTGGCCTCAGAGAGACCTTGGAAATAGCTGCTGTATTTTCTAGAACAGGATTTTCAGGTACCAACAGACTTGTTGAACTGTCTGTGGAGGGTAAGTGCAGAACAGGCTATGAATTCTCACATGAATAGCTTGTGTTTTGTAAACTGCTGCTGGATGATGCGCTGGGGGAAGGGGGGGCAGTTAATACTGTATTTGTGTATGCTTTTTGCAAAGTGGTATTAACTATTTTTGTTCATACCATAGAAAAAAGAAACCTGTTGCAAAGGTTTTATTTTGAAAGGCAAGTTAGCTAACATTTTTTATTTAGTTGTAGTTACTGATTGCTTGAATTTTAAACTGTTGCCTTGTGGGACTTCTAATAAAAGATTTTCAAATATGTAAAAAAGAAAAGAAAAAAAATGTGGCAGGCTGTTCTGGATGGCTGTGAGATGCAGAAACTTTTCTGTGCTCAGGGCCCTTATGTCTGGTGCCTATAGAGTTAAGTGATGATTAAATGAGACAAAAGTGTGAGATGATTGCATGATACTCAGCCCATCTAAGTGTGCTCCAACAGAGCTCTATAGGCTCGTGTCCTGGTGCCACCTCTTTTCCTTTCTTCCTTGAAGCCACGTGAATTGCTATTAGGTCAGAGGGAAGGAATTCCTAGATCTGTACTTTTGCCAGAAGTGACAATCTCAGAATTTCAGCATCTTCCTGAGCATCACCTCAGTCACTGAAAGATCTGGTTTTCTGTTCATTTTGAAATAGGAAAAAACATCAGGTTTTAAAGTGTTTTACTGATATCTTCACAGTAACTATGAGAGCCACTTCCACCCCTCCCCCACAAGAATCAGGTTTGCCAATGTGTGAGAGGTCAGGAAGTTAGATGACATTTTGGGTTTGTAGTCTGCAGAGGGGACATCCAGTGTGCACATGTGTACACATACCCTTCTGTCAAAGTATATAGCTATGTGCATCCTCTGCAACGGTCCCCTTAAAATCTCTCCATCAGCAAACCCCAGGAAGGGAGGATCCTCTTAAGAGATGAATAATTGATCAGCTCTGGATAGAATGTGCCATAGCCAGGATCCTTGCACTGTTAGAGAAGTGAAGCTGGTTTTCATTTGTGGAGGAGGAAGGATTCTGCCTCCTCCTATGGAGGCCTGAATTCCAGGGCTGAGGGAAAGAATGGGGCAGAGAAGTTTAAGCCCCTGAACAGCTGCTGGCTTGGCTGAGTAGAGGAGCTGAGCAGGGAAACCTACGTGGGGAGGCAGCCCCCATTGCCTTGAAGTCTGGGAGAATTCACCTCTGGAGATTTCACTGTGGCAATGGGCCACTGGCCTCTGGAGGTTGACAGCAGCTCATTCTTCCTCGTTGCAAACACCTTGGATAGTGTTGTGTGTAATTACTAACTACAGCAGCAAGCTAGCTTTGTGCCTTGTTCCTGGTCTAACTCAGCCTTTCTCAGAAGCCCTGAGAAGGGATGGGCAACAGAGACTTTGCTTTTTCCTAATACTGCCTTTCCCTAACCACCTCCCTTCTGTTTCCCTTCAGTAAAGCAATATAGAGCTGGTGTGTATGTGTTGTGGCTATGCAGAATCAGGAAAAACTTGGGAAGCTGGTATCACATCTGCAGCTCTCTCTGATGGTGTTGACTGAATGAATTGGGGAATAGAGTCCCACCCTTTCTACCCCTCACCCGACTGACATCTGGGCCTCTGGCCTGCCTCCTGTGGAGGATGGGGCCTGACTAGTGCTGTCGAACCCCTGCAGCTCTCTGGGAGCAGTGTGATTAGGGACCCCCAAAAGAGAGTTTGCTGTAGAGATGGTGACAGGTGGGACCTGGAAGTCCAGGATGCAGAATCATATTTCAGAAGAGGCTCCCAGAGCCCTGAGGGAGATGGACAGTGCTACAAAAGCGAGCTCTGTTTCTGGGGGGCACACAATTCTTCAGGAAAGAGAGCAAAGGCTTAGGTCTCATCTTGGTGCCAAGGACATTTCTTTGCCCCATCAACGCTTACATATAGTCTTCTGGGGGTAAGTCTCTGCTGCCCCAGCCCAGGGGAGCATACCCCAATTCGGGTAAGACCCAACTTGGGGGAACTGGAGAGTTGTGACATTATGAATCAAAGAGATGTCCTAGGAATGGGAGGGCCCCATGAGGGCTGGGTGGGGGGCTCTACCAGAAGGAGCTACATAGGGCTTTGTTGGGCTTTTCTGTAGAGGCTTCTCTCCTCATGATATGGACCAGTGGAGCAGGGCTGTCTCCTGTCACCAGGTCTTTGAGTCCTTTGGAGCAGAGGCATTCCTGATGGAATTCAGCAGCTTTTGCCAACCTCTCCCACACATGTACTGTGACACCCTGCTGTAACAGAGATTATCAACTCCCTGGAGATTCCAAGGGTCTTCTCAGAGCCTAGGGAGGATGAGGCATGAGGCAGCCAGCCAGCTCCTTAGGAGGCTGAGGCAGTAGATGTTTCAGAGCTCAATATATTAATGGTTTATCCCTCTTGTTTTCAGTATCTTTGTCCTCTCTATCTTTATTGATGGATATGCTCAACAGAACAGTTCTGAGAATAGCCCTATTGTTGCTGGTGGTCAGGGTCTGAGCAGGGTGTTTCCAGGTGCTTGGCCTCTTATTTCAAGGAATTGAAATGTAAAGGGTCATACAAACTGCAGAGAACTTTATTCAAAGGAAAGTGATAGAACAGGTCACATGAGTGAACTTTATTCAAAGGAAAGTGATAGAACAGGTCACATGAGTGAACTTTATTCAAAGGAAAGTGATAGAGACAGCCGGCCACATGAGTGAAAATCCTCAAGGCTCCAATTATTGTGTGCAGCTTCCCTTCAAGAGAAGGAGGAGTTTGGTTACCAGGGGACGTGATTTGGGTAGTTTTCTATTTTGATTGATGGTTTTCAAGTTATAGAACCACTCACCTACCATGCATGTCTCTTCCCATAATACATCTGATTTTAATAATATACACAACCAATATGCATAAGATGGTTAAAAGGAGATGCTTCCTTAAAAGTTCACTTTGAAGACAGTTTGCCTTATTGTGCATGCCCCCAAACCAGTTTAGGCTGGAACTGTCTACCATCTGTACCTCAACACAACTGGGATATGATTAAAGGTGATCTAAGTTTGAAGGTCATTAAGGGGAGAAGAAATTTGTTCCATTATTCAGAGGGGTTTGTGTGCAGCTTGGTACAGATAGGTTGCTGGCAGCCTGCTAGGTTCAGAGATGTGTGCATAATATGTGCAGGGAAAGGGCAGTGTCCAAGTGCCATCTATGCTATTAGAAGAGGGGTGTGTGCATAGTCCAAACCAAGTGGAGTCCCAGGTTGCTAGGCTCTTCCCTCTGCTTGCTTGCCCCTCTGTAATAGACCACCAGACCATACCCTGTCAGTTGACTCACCACTTGTACTCTTTGAGCACAGCTGTCTGGCCAGCGGTGATGGCCCTTACAGACCAGCACACCCTATAGCTGGCCTCAGAGGGTTGACAGCAGACCTTTTGATACTTGAACATCTTCAGATACAGTTGCAAAAGCAAAAGCCTATAAGGGCTTCACAGGTAGTGCAGGTAAATGGAGTGATAATTAATTCAGGCAGTGAGTAATTAGTCTCTGGCCCTTGGCCTTGGTTTCAGAAGGCTGTGCTAGTAAGGTGGGGGGTGAGCTGAACAGCTGCGTTCTGTGTAAAGCACAGTTCTGTGTCTGTGTCAGCTACTCTGACATAGACAAATTTGCCAGGTAGAAGCATGGACTTTCAAGAAAATCTAGGTTTCATGTGCAATTTGAGCTTTGAAATTTGTCAAAAGATAAATAACACTGTGTGCAGGCCAGCTAAAATGAACCTGTGGCAGCTATGGCTCCTTGTCTGAGTTTCTGACCTGTTCGTCATGATATCTAACCACCTGGTCTGTAGCCACATGACCCCAAATGGTAAGATGAGCTGAAAGTTGTTGGTTTGGTGGTCTACTATGAAACCTTACTCCTTGTGGTCCATCCACCCATTCAAGAATCCCATCAGCTTTTAAACCTTGTGGACTGAAAGATGGACATACAGTTGCCTTTAGTGCCTGTTGACATTTTCTGCTGGTAAGTTTGCCCCAAGCTCACTGGCAGGTGTTAAGAAATGGATCAATGGGTCCCTTGACCAGGAAACTGGAATTTGGGTTTCCTTAACACTTTAACCCATGCTGGCTTCATTGCCTTCCCTGTGTGCCTGTATCTACTTTTCCCTTTCTTCTGTTTTTGTTCTGAAAGGCATTTTTCCCCCCTCAGGGAATTGAGAGGCACACAGCCTTAGTCCTTCCTTGTTCTGTTCACACACGAAAAATAACTTTTTAAATCCCTTTTCGTTGTCTTGATCATTTTGGGGAAGCCTCGGCTCATGCAGCAATAGTCTTCCTGCCGTCGTTTTTGCAAATCTATGCTACTCTCTCCTGTTTCTTGGTTATGCATGCTCCTCCTGTCTTTTCTTCACATAACCATGTAAAATTTGAGTGCTCTAGAGGATCCAGTAAAATTTGGATCCTCTGTGAGTGACACGTAAATTTCTAAAAAAGCTTTGCTAAGCCATCAGACACATTCTTAGGTATCTGAAAGATAGTTTTCTACCAGACTATTACATGGCTCTCTGAGTGAGCTGCTTCACCAGCTGCGAGTGGGAAGCGCAGGAGTCCTTAGGCTTTGCACATTGCCTTGCAGTAGCTACCACATGGTGGGGGAGGCAGCTGCTTAAACATGTAAAGTTGCAGCATGTTATAAGTAGGAACCCGGGGAAAGGAGCCACAGTGTACAAGGTTCCTTGAGAACCCAGGAGAAATAGCCACAGATAATTCTGCAAATTGGGTGGGAGAGGAGGAGATGGAGAGGTGGTACTTGAAGATTAAATTAGAGTGACCATCACTTGGAACTCTGGAACCGCATGCTCTGAGGCATTAGAGAAGCATGTGGGTCCTTTGTGGCCAGAACAGGAACAGTAAGGAGGATGAGGAGGGATCTCTAGGCTGGGTCTCACTTCCACAGTAGTGATTTGCAGGTCTGAAGTTCTGGCACCGTTTTGAAGCCTGTGATAGCCATGTCTGATAGTCTTGGGGGCTGGCATTGTCTTAATTTTTTTTTTTTTTTGAGATGGGATTGTTCATTGTGTAGCCCTGGCTGGCCTAAAACTCCAAAACTCCCTTTGTAGATCAGGCTGGCTTAAAACTCAGATTTGCCTGCCTGATTCTTCCTCTGCCTCCTAAGTGCTGGGATAAAAGACGTGCACCACCATGCCTGGCCTTAGCCATCTTTTTAAAGCATTTTGTGTTCTACCGAAGGAACTAATTTATTTCTTAGCTTCGTACTTTGATAGAATTTTAAGACTTATTCAGAACTTTTGAGAGTTGTACCTGGGATTCCTACATAACCAAAATGTTTACATTGGTCTCATTTGCTTTAGCATTTTCTATTCATACAAGTGTTCTGTAACCACCTGAGATTAAGTTAGGAATACTGTGTCTCTTTGCTGCTAACTACTTGGCTATGTGTCTTAAAAACAAGGACATTCTCTCTCTTAAAAATCTTGGTGTATCTGTGTATACGTGCACAAGTGTATGTGACCATTGAGGCCAGATAGGGGGAGGGGGTCAGATCCCTTGGAGCTGGAACTACAGGCATTTGTGAGCCATCCAATATGGGTGCTTACTCTTCTGAGAGCAGTAAGTGCTCTCAACTGCTGAGCCATGTGTCCAGCACCAAAATTGGATTCTTTAGTTCTACTTATTACCCTTTTAGGGGAGGGGGTAGCAATACTGAGCATTGAACCCAGGACCTCACATAAATTGGGCAAGTGCACTACAACTGAGCTACATTCCCAGTGACATTACATTGTCTTACCCAATTTTTAGTCTAACAATCCAAGTCAAAGTTAAGATGCACATGACATTATTTTATCCATTTTGATATTCAAGTTGTATCAGTTGTGCCAATTGTACACTTTAATGCTGTCTTTTCCTAGTTCAAAATCTAGCCTATAAATGTGTATTTTGTCTCATTTAATTTGGAAAAGGTTCTTTCTTAACTAAAGGTTTTGAAGAAAACATTCAAGTTATTTTGTAGAACACTGCAGTTTTTGTTTGGCTGGCTGGTATTGCCTCATGAAAACTCAGGTTCTACACTTTTTTTTTTTTTGAGATAGGGTCTCCCTGTAGCTCCAGCTGGCCTGGAATTCCCTATGTAGATCAGGCTGGCCTGGATCTCACAGAGATCCACCTTCCTCTGCCTGCTGAGTTCTGGGATTAAAGGTGTATGCCACCATGCTCAGCTAGGGTCTACATTTTAGCAGGGGCTCTGTGAGCTGTAGTGAGACCTCTGTATGTCCTATCCAGGCTCACAATGTTAATTTAGCCCAGTATTGTAATAACTATGATGGATAATTTTGACTGGATTAAGAAACACTTGGAGGGGCTGGAGAGATGGCTCAGCAGTTAAGAACACTGGTTATTCTTGCAGAAGACCTGGGTTCAAATCCCAGCAGCCACAGACAGCTAACAACTGTCTGTAATTCCAGTTCCAGGGGATCTGACAGCCTCTGCTGTCCTCTGTGGGCATTGCATGACATGGGTGCACTTTCCTATACACAGGCAATACACGCATGCACATAAAACAAAAATAATAAAAGCTCTGCTTTCCTGGGCCTGCAGGACCCACAGGCCTCTCTCTGGGGTAAGTCCATCGTGCCCTCCGCACCTTGACTCCCCCAGCCTCATTCACCCTCCCATCTCCCCCACTGATCTCTCCTTCTAGCTTGGGTCCTGTCCCATTCCTTGTCTTGGGGCCCCAGGTGTCTGGGGCACCAGTACTGCTCCCTGATCCTTTTCATCCAGACCAACTCAGTGCCTTCTCTGGTCCCCAGGAGCACTGCTTCTGAGCCTGGCCTCTCCCTCACCTCCCTCTGCCTCCCTGGGCCTGCAGGACCAGCAGGCCTCCAACCCACAGGCCTCTCTCCAGGGTAAGTCCATCACGCCCTCCCCATCTTGACTCCCCCAGCCTCACCCACCCTCCCATCTCCCTCTCCGGTCTCTCCTCCTAGCCTGGGTCCTATCCCATTCCTTGTCTTGATGCCCCAGACACCCAGGGAAACACCACTGCTTCCTGATCCTTTGCATCCAGACCACCTCAGTGCCTTCTTGGGTCCCCAAGAGCACTGCTTCTGGGCCTGGTCCTGCCCTCACCTCCCTCTACTTCCCTGGGCCTGAACCACCCGCTAGCCTCTTTCCAGGACTCTGGGTCTGACCTTTCCTCTTTCTGATCCTTTGCATCCAGACCAACCCAGCTCCTCAGTGCAGTCCCCAGGAGCCCTTGGGGCTGCTTCCTGCCCCCATCTGCCTTTGCATCTCTGGGTGGCACCTTCCCTGGGCCTGAACCACCCGCTAGCCTCTTTCCAGGACTCTGGGTCTGACCTTTCCTCTTTCTGATCCTTTGCATCCAGACCAACCCAGCTCCTCAGTGCAGTCCCCAGGAGCCCTTGGGGCTGCTTCCTGCCCCCATCTGCCTTTGCATCTCTGGGTGGCACCGCCACCAGCTGCTCTAGACCAGCATCTTTCCTGGGCCTGGCTCCCAGGCCAGTCCAACCCCCAAATTCCTGAGGCCAAAATCGTTCCTGGAGGGATCCAGACCTTAGGAGAAAGCCTGAGATCATTTGACCCTCATCTGATTTGGGCCTCTGTGGGAATTCCTGAAGACAAAAGCAATCTGGCCACTCCAATATAAAATCAAAGAGAGAACAGGAAGCTTAGATGAACCACCTTTTCATGCCCAAAAAGTAAACCACAAAGGCACATAAAGTTACAAAAAGAAATAGACTGAAACTTGAAGACTTGAGTCTCACACAAGAATCAGAAAGCACAAAAGAAATTCACATGTCAAAATCACAGAGAAAAAATAACATGAAAAACCAAAATAACTTATACT
>NW_008355476.1:95445-96188 GCF_000622305.1 Nannospalax galili | reverse complement strand
ATACATCTTTCAGTACCTTTAAACATTAATGTGCTCAACTCCCCAGTCAAAAGACACAGACTAATTGAATGGATAAGAAAGAAAACCCATCTTTTTGTTGTATTCAAGAAACTCATCTCACTTTCAAGGATAGACACTATCACATGGGGTAAAAGAATGGAAAATAATATTCCAAGCAAATGGCCCTGAGAAGCAAGCAGGTGTCACAATTTCAATATCTGACAATAGACTTCAAATTAAAACTCAAGAAAAGAGATAAGGAGGGTTACTTCATTCTAATCAAAGGAACAATTGACCAAAAAGATACTACAATTACGAATATATATTCACCAAACTCCAGTGCACCTAACTTCATAAAAACAGCATTACAGGACTTTAAGACCCAGATTAACCCCAACTCATATTAGTAGGGGACTTCAATACCCCACTGTCTCCATTAGATATGTCAACAGGGCAGAGAGGTTAACAGAGAGGCAACTGAATTAAACAGTACCACATATCAAATGGACTTAACAGACATCTACTGAGTAGTCCACCCAAGCACCAAAGGACATACTTTCTACTCAGCACCCCATGGAACCTTCTCCAAAATCGACCATATACTTAGGCACTAAACAGAGCTCAGCAAATACTAAAAGATTGAAATAATTCCATGTGTTCTATCAGACCACAATGCAATAAAACTAACAATCAACACCCGAAGAAGCCAAAATCACCACACGAACACATGGAGATTAAACAAC
>NW_008355476.1:92907-94375 GCF_000622305.1 Nannospalax galili | reverse complement strand
AAAACAACATGTGGTTCTTGTCATAAATCACATAAATGGGCTCAAAGACAAGAACCACATGGTCATCTCAATAGATGCAGAGTAGGCCTTTGAGAAAATTCAACATGCATTTATGTTCAAAGTCCTAGAGGGAATTGGACTGGAGGGAACATACCTCAACATAATTAAAGCCATATATAACAAATCCACAGCCACCATCATTCTAAATGGAGAAAACTGGAAGCATTACCACTGAAATCAGGAACCAGACAAGGCTGTGCACTATCTCCACTTCTCTTTAACATAGTGCTTGAAAATCTTGCAAGAGCAATAAGACAAGAGAAGGAAATTAAAGGAGTAATAATTGGAAAAGAAGAGATCAAATTATCCCTTTTTGCAGATGGTATGACATTATATCTAAGGGATGCCAAAATTTCCACCCAAAAACTCCTAGAAATTATTAACATGTTCAGTAAAGTGGCAGGTTACAAAATTAACCTATAAAAGTCTGTAGCCTTTCTATATGGAAGATATCAGCAGATGGAAGGAAGTTCCATGCTCATGGATTGGAAGAATTAATATTGTGAAAATGACCATCCTACCAAAAGTTATTTATAGATACAATGCAATGCCAATCAAAATCCCCATGATATTTTTCACAGAATTGGAAAAAAAATCCTAAGATTCATATGGAAGCACAAAAGACTTCAGATAGCCAAAACAACCGTGAGCACTAATAGCAATGCCGGCAGGGATTACTATACCAGATTTCAAGCTGTATTACAGAGCTATAGTCATAAAAACAACATGGTACTGGCACAAAAATAGAGCCATAGACAATGAAACAAAATTGAAGACCCAAACAGAGTAAATATAATTACAGCCACCTGATATTTGACAAAGGGGCCAAGAACATTAACTGGAGGAGATACAGCATGTTCAGCAAATGGTACTGGCAAAACTGGATTTCCACTTGTTTAAGAATGAAACTAAACCCCTATCTTTCACCATACACAAAAGTCAATTCCAAATGGCTCAAAGACCTCAATGTAAAGCCTGAAACTCTGAAACTATTAGAAGAAAACATTGGGAAAAACCTACAAGATACAGGTGTAGGAAAGGGTTTTCTAAACCAGACATCAATTGCTCAGGAAACAAGGGCAAGAATTAACAAATGGGACCTCCTTAAACTAAAAAGGTTCCGTACATCAAAGGAGGCAACCAAGGAAGCAAACAGAAAACCCACAGAATGGGAGAAAATCTTCACCAGTGACACATCCGACAGAGGTTTAATAACCAGAATATATAACGAACTCAAAAAAACAGAACCAAGAAAAGAAGCAACCCAATTAAAAGATAGACTAAGGAGTTGAACAGAGAGTTCTCAAAAGAAGAGGTAAAGATGGCTAAGAAGCATTTTAAAAGATGTTCAACATCACTAATAATTAGGGAAATGCAAATTAAAACCACTTTAAGATTTCACCTTACC
>NW_008355476.1:36342-92598 GCF_000622305.1 Nannospalax galili | reverse complement strand
GATAATGAAAATGTGGTTCATTTATACGATGGAGTTTAACTAAGCATTAAAAAAGATGAAATCATGAAATGTGCAGGTAAATGGATGGAATGAGAGACTGTTATATTAAGTGAGGTAACACAGACTCAGAAAAAAATCAGCATATGCTCTCCCTCATATGTGGATCCTAGAACCAGACTCTGATAAGTAAGTATGTAACCAGACATAACTACAGGAACCAGGATAATGGAAAGGAAACAGGGAGGTAAAGGAAAAGAAAGGACCTGAAAGAGAAGAACAGTAGGAAACAGGCCTTAATAAAGGAGATACAGATAAAAATTGGATTACTTTAAGGGAGGGGGGAGGGAAGGGTAGACAAGGAACGTAGGGGATAAAGGGAAAAAAGGAGCTCAAGAGAGGTAAGACCATAGGAGAAGGGTATTATTAAGGGAGAAAGTGGGAAAATGGCACATTAAGTGGGAAAACCATGATGGAGGGGTGAGACAATGTGAGAGATAAACAATGCCTAGCTAGTTTTAAAAACCAGAGGGAACCATATTACTCCTACAACCTACTGACAAATTATACATAGCAGATCAAGAAATATATGTCTAGGTAAGGTTGATCTGAGAACAACTGGTCTTTGCCCAAGATTTATCTACATGACACACAGTAATTAAAGTACCAGAGTAGTGGAACTAACTATCTTGGATGTTTAAGAGACATACTTTGAGGCCTGTAATAATTTGGTCAGAGGGACATCAAGGACACTTTTTGCTCCTTGCCCTCCTAGGTCGACTAGTTCCAGGGGACTATGAGCATCTCTCAAAATGTCCTGTAATGGTGGTGGGTCACCTGTCCTCTTGATCAAGGAGCCGAGGAGACCCCACCAGATGGACTTGAACCAGTGTCCATTCTACAAAGAGGAGGGTCAACACAGAGGAATCATTTCCTCCATGCTTCCAAGCAAAGCCAACCATGGTTGAGCAGGACCTTTGACTTATGTTTACATAGGTGGAACTGGTAAAAGGAGCCAAGGGCTCCTCCCAAGCCCATGTGACCCCTGAGTAACAGATCCTCAAATGACCTTAAGAGTAAAAATAAATTGGTTTATCTGGGCCAACTGTATGGCCTTAAACACCCAAAAGGAAAGTATAGCCAAAGATTGAAGGGGTCAGTATAATTTCTTGAGTCCATATGCATAGCTAAAGGCTACATAACAAGCAACAATGCCAGACAGGCGATACCTTCTTTTGAGTTGTTGGCCAGAGTGGCCAAAGGGACTCTCAGGTAGTAACCCAGCATAGAACTTGGAAAATAAACAGCAGAGCCCAATCTTATCTAAAGGAATATTGACAACTGATTACTGCTAGATGAGGAACAGCTGACCCTCCTAAAACAAAGACCTCTAGATAGGCTGACTAGACTCACCAGAAGAGCAAGTAGTGGGGAATGGCTGGGGGTGCCAACAACACAGCAGACAATAGGGATTTCAGAGTATAAGGGCTCTAGTGGGGTGAGGGAGGCTATGGGAGGGTGCTATCTGGGAAGTGGGTGTACAGTCGAAAGAGATGGTTTGGGATGTTCTGTGTGATATACACATGCAAAAAAATCAAATTTTTAAATCTAAGGGAGGGGGAGAGGGAAGGGTATATGAGGAACCTAGGGGATAAGGAGAAAGAAGAAGCTCAACAGACATCGGATCATAGGAGCAAGGGTATTAGTAAGGAAGAAAGGAGGGGAGTGGGGACACCTTATGTGGGAAAACCATGATAGAGGGGTGAGACGATACAAGGGAGATCTTTTTTAAGGGTTAAAAACTCATCCAATTTTGTGGGCTTATAAATTACAGGGCTTATACTGAGTTCAATATTGTATAACTATATTAATTTAACTGTGAACCTAAAAATTTACAGCCACCTTTAAAGAAATGTATCCTTGCTCTGGAATGTGTTACTGAATATGTCAAAGCTGAAATGAAATGCTTCTTCTAATCATGTGGTTATTGAATTTTAAAAAAAATTTTAAAGTATAATTCTTCAAAGCATAAAATTTGCTCCTTAATAATTAGTAGATGTGAAAAACATTATTATTGAAATCTACCCGATGACTTTATATCCGTGCTCAGATGCCAAGGAGGTCAGAAAGTAACCGACTATGACTAGTAATAATCTGATATATAGAGATTAGAAACGCATGTGCAAACCTCTTAATGTCATTGCATTAAAAATGAAGTTTTCTATATGAAACTCTGTATTTTAATAATGAAATGGAGATCTTTTTTAAAGGTTAAAACCTCACTCAATTTTATGTCTTATAGGGTTTATACTGAGTTCAATATTGTATAACTACATTAATTCAACTGTGAACCTAAAAATTTACAGCCACTTTTGAAAGAGATATATCCTTGCTCTGGAAATTGTTACTGAATATGTTAAAGCTGTAATGAAATGCTTCTAAAAAAAAAACCTTGAAAATAAAATTTGAAAAAAAAAAAAAAGAATGGTAGTATGTCAATGCTGATGTAATGAAATGCTTCTTCTAAGTATATGGTTATTAATAAATAATTAAAAATAAATAATATTTTTTTTTAAAAAAGCAACACTTGGAACATTGAGTGAGACACAGCCTTGGGTGTGTGTATGAGGGCTTTTCCAGAGAGGAGGTATTTGAGGGGGAATATGGGGGTGAAGGTCAGCTAAGTACCACCCCCCCCATTTCTGGTCTGCTGAGATGTGAGCAAGTCGCTTCATACCCCTACTGCCAGAGTGTGCCTTCTTCACTACAGTGGGCTGTAGTCTCACACTGGGGGCCAAAATAAATTCCTTCCTTCTTATTTTTAATTTTTTTTTTTTGTCTTTTTGAGACAGGGTCTTCCTGTAGTCCCAGCTGACCTGAACTATGTAGACCAGGCTGGACTTGAACTCACAACAATCCGCCTGCCTCTGCCTCCCAAGTGCTGGGATTTAAGGCGTGCACCAACACGCCCAGCCCTTATTTTTAATTTTTATGCATATGCATGTTTGCCTGTATGTATATAAGTGCACCTATAGTATGCATGCAATGCCTGTGGAGGTTGGAAGAGGGCATCAGATTTCTTGGAACAGAAGTTGTGGATAGTTGTTAGCTACCATGTGGGTGATAAGAACTGAACCCAGGTCCTCTGCAAGAACAGTTAGTGTTCTTAACCACTGAGCCATCTCTTCAGCACCCTTAAGTTGCTTCTTGTCAGATGTTTGGTCACAATGATGAGAAAAACGTTGTAACTAATATAATAGTCTTATCATTTAGTTAGGGTGGTGTCTACTAAAATTCCCCACTGTTGAATCAGTCAGCTCTCCAATGCTGTGAACCAAACAAACAACTGAGAAAAACATCTTTGCCAAAACAAATTAGCAAACAAATCTAACAGTTTCAGAGATTTCAGACTATAGCTACTTGGCTTCATTACAGTGTACCTGCAGTGAGCAGAATGTCACAGTGGAGAGCAAGGGTCAGAGCAAAAGCTGCTCCCCTCATGGAGGCCAGGAAGCAAAGAGGAAGGTGCCGGGCCCCATTAAGGCATACTCCCACTAACCTTCCACTAACCTACTTCCTCCAGCTGTGCCTCACTTCCAATTTCCACCGCTTCTCAGTAATGCCAACCAGCTGGGAACAAGGCCTTCAAGACCTGAGCCTTTGGGGGGATATTCAAGAACTAGACTGTAGCAACTAGGCAGCAGCACACTCGTCTTTGAGGAGAGGTTCTCAGTGGGTGTGACTCATGAAATCCGTCATTCCTCTCGGTTTTTCCTTACCTTTGTAAAGGGTTAGTCTTGCAAACCCAATTTCATGTGTTTGTATTAGTAATACCTTCCCTTTTGTGTTCTTTGTGGGTATCAAGTATATATTGTTTCTGCGTGAGAGGCTTGACTCTTTCCAAGCAGGAACTCGCATGTTATCGGTATGACTTGCTCAATATGGTGATGAATGTGCCCTCAGGTCTGGGACTGTGTATGGGAATGTGATCTGTCATTAGCTCTGCCAGTTCAGCCTGGGCTTAAGGGCGCTTAACATGGGGAGAAAGGAACTGTGGGTTTTATTCCCAGTAGGAAACAGTAGCTGACTCCTGCCCAGGCTGAGAGGGAAAGTTGCTTCCCCCGTCTCCTGCCCATACCTGCTTTCCACATACAGCACATGATTACATGCTGGACTTGGTTAGCTTAACCTGGCAAAAAACAGTAGACATGGTCCTAGAATGACTTTTGTCACTTAGTTTCAATGTGATTGATCTGAGCTTCCACAGGGCTCAAGTGGCACATAGAATTCCACATAGGACCTGTGTGTGTGTGTGTGTGTAGAGGACAGCCTTGGGTGGTGTTGCTCATGAGCAACTTTTGTAATGTGGTCTCTCACTGGACGTGCAGCTCACTGATGAGGCTAGTGTAGCCAGTGAGCCCCAGGGATCCACCTACTTCTGCCTCCCCAGCACTGCAGTTAAAAGTATATACTGCTACTCCCTGCTTTTAAGATTTATTTTTTTACATGTACATTGGCATTCCTGCATGTATGTGTGTGCACCTCCTGTGTCTGGTGCCATGGAGGCCAGAAGAAGACATTGGATCTCCTGCAACTAGAGTTACAGGCAGTTTTTTGTCACCATGTAGGAGCTAGGAACTGAACTTGGATCATCTGCAAAGTGCAGCAAGTCCTCCTTCATTGCTGGACTTTCTCCAGTCCCCCCACCCCCTTTTAATGTGGGTTCTGGAACCAGACTCAGATCCTTATGCAAGCATCTTACCAACTGAACCATCTCCCCCACCTCACATTAGTATCTCTTAAAGGCCTTCTATTGCTGTTGGTGGAGCCAGCTAAGGAGTGGAGATGCAGGAAGATGGGCTGAGGCTTAAGTACCACCAGGGAGAGACTATGCACAAAAAGTAGGGTTTGAGATGTGCCTGAATGGAGTCAATTATGGGGCAATGATTTTCAAATAGTGTGGTTCATATTTTCCTTTTTTCCTCTCCTCTCTCTCCAGACAGGCTCAAAGCTCAGCCCAGTTGATGGACCTGTTCCAGGTCAGATGGACTCAGGGCCAGTGTACCATGGGGACTCAAGGCAGCTAAGCACCTCAGGGGCGCCCATCAATGGTGCTAGAGAGCCCGCTGGACCTAGTCTTCTGGGAGCTGCAGGTCCTTGGCGGGTAGACCAGAAGCCCAACTGGGAGGCTGCCCCAGGCCCAGCCCACACTGCTCGCCTGGAAGATGCCCACGATCTGGTGGCCTTTTCGGCTGTGGCCGAAGCTGTGTCCTCTTATGGGGCCCTTAGCACCCGGCTCTATGAAACCTTCAACCGTGAGATGAGTCGAGAGGCTGGGAACAGCAGTAAGGGCCCCCGTCCAGGGCCTGAGGTCTGTTCTGAAGGCAGTGAAGACCTTGACACGCTGCAGACGGCCCTGGCCCTTGCACGGCATGGCATGAAACCACCCAACTGCAATTGCGATGGCCCAGAGTGCCCCGACTACCTCGAGTGGCTGGAGGGGAAGATCAAGTCTGTGGCCATGGAAGGAGGACAGGAGCGGCCCAGACTTTCAGGGACTCTGCCTCCTGGTGAGGCTGGCCTCCCAGCCCCAAGCACCAGACCACTCCTTAGCTCCGAGGTCCCCCAGGCACCTCCCCTGGAGGGCCTACCTCTGTCCCAGAGTGCCCTAAGCATCGCCAAGGAAAAAAACATCAGTCTACAGACAGCCATTGCCATCGAGGCCCTCACACAGCTCTCCTCCACCCTCCCCCAGCCTTCTCATTCCACCTCCCAGGCTTCTTGTCCACTCCCTGAGGCCTTGTCCCCTTCTGCCCCTTTCAGATCTCCCCAGTCCTACCTCCGGGCCCCCTCATGGCCTGTAGTTCCCCCTGAGGAACACCCATCTTTTGCTCCTGATAGCCCAGCCTTCCCTCCAGCAACTCCAAGAACTGAGTTTCCTGAAACTTGGGGCACTGATACCCCTCCAGTGACACCCCGGAACTCCTGGCCCGTGCCCCGCCCAAGCCCCGACCCTATGGCTGAACTGGAGCAGCTTTTGGGCAGCGCCAGCGATTACATTCAGTCAGTATTCAAGAGGCCTGAGGCCCTCTCCACTAAACCCAAGGTCAAGGTTGAGGCACCTTCTTCCTCCCCAGCTCCAGCCCTGTCCTCCATTCCCCCGAGGGAAGCTCCCACACCATCATCAGAGCCTGGCACCCATCAGAAGGCCCAGACTGCGCTGCAGCAGCACCTCCACCACAAGCGCAGCCTCTTCTTGGAACAGGCCCATGATGCCTCCTTCCCTGCTCCAGCAGAGCCTCCAGCTCCTGGCTGGTGGGCCCCACCAGGCTCACCTGCCCCACGGCCTCCAGACAGACCACCCAAGGAGAAGAAGAAGAAACCCTCAACCCCAGCTGGAGGTCTTGTGGGAGCAGAAAAAATCACCCCTGGGATCAAGCCCAGTGTCCGAAAACCCATTCAAATCAAGAAGTCCAGGTCCCGGAACATGCAGCCCCTCTTCCTGCCTGTCAGGCAGATAGTCCTAGAAGGGCTGAGATCCCCAGCCTTGGAGGAAGTGCAAACACCTCCACCTGCCCGGCTCCCTGCCCCACCCTCTGCCCCCCAGGGCTCTACCATCCCTCTGCCCCCAGAACCCTCTCTTGCGCTATTTGCACCTAGTCCCTCTGGGGACAGCCTGCTGCCCCCTACTCAGGAAATGAGGTCTCCCAGTCCTATGGCAGCCTTGCAGCCAGGCTCTACCGGCCCCCTTCCCCCTGCTGATGACAAACTAGAAGAGCTCATCCGACAATTCGAGGCTGAATTTGGGGATAGCTTTGGGCTTCCTGGCCCCCCTTCAGTGCCCATTCAAGATTCTGAGAACCAGCCAACATGTCTCCCAGCCCCTGAGAGCCCTTTTGCCACCCGATCCCCAAAGAAGATCAAGATTGAGTCTTCAGGGGCTGTGACTGTGCTCTCTACCACCTGCTTCCATTCAGAGGAGGGAGGCCAGGAAGCCACACCCACCAAGGCTGAGAACCCACTCACACCCACCCTCAGTGGCTTCTTAGAGTCACCTCTTAAGTACCTGGACACACCTACCAAGAGTCTACTGGACACACCTGCCAAGAGGGCCCAGGCCGAGTTTCCCACCTGTGATTGTGTCGGTAAGTCTACCTGGATGTTGGGGAAGGACAGAGGGCAACATGGTGGGTTGGATTTCAAGACTCTTTCATTTGGCGGATGGTTTGCTGTATGCCTTCTACTATACTGGGTCCTGAGAACACAGAAACGAACTGACAAGCTAATGGAAAAGACCCCAAGGGAAACTGATAATGATACTGTGTGGTACTGAACCCCAGTGGAAGCCATCATGGAGATTGTCTTGGTTTCTTTTGTTCCTATGATAAAATACTCTGATGAAAGCAACTTAAGGGAGAAAGGGTTTGTTCTGGCTCACAGTTCAAGAATATAGTCTATTGTAGCAGGGAAGTCAAAGAGACAGGAGTTTGAACGAGCTGGTCCCATCACATCCACAATCAGGAATCAGAGCAATAAATGCATGCTGCTCAGCTCCATGTCCCCATTATGCATCACAATCCCAACAGGGAAATGGTGGCATCCAGAGTGGGCAGGTCTTCCTACCTCAACTAACATAATCAAGATAATCCCCCACAGGCATATCTGGAGGACCATCTCTCAGCTCATTGTGGATTTTGTGAAATTGACAGTAAACACTAACCTTCAGAGGCCTTCCTGCAGGAGGTGGTGCTATGCAGAGTCCTGAAGGGCCTTCTGCTAGAAATGAGCTATTCTAGGAGTTGGGAACAGCTGGGACTGAGAGAAAGAGAGAGAGGAAGACCTGTTTGGACTCTTCTTGGCTTAGCAAGAATAAAAAGATGAAGGAAAGGTAGCATGAGGACTGGGCAAGATCAATCAGGACCCAGGGAGCCAAGTCGGGAGCTGGACTTAATGGGAGGTGGGGTCGTAGTGACTTTATTCTAAGGGATTGAAAGTAAGTGATGTCCTTGTCACCTTGTGCATTTGAAGGACCTTTCTCCTCTGTGGTGGGAGAAGAGACTGGTTGGGGACTATAATGAAAGGTGCCATGAGCCAGGTGAGAAATCACGGGCATGCTTGAGGAGGGAGGTAGAAGGAGGGAGGTAGAGGGAACAGATGGCCGATCTTAGAAGAGGAAGAGGCAAGGCCCACTTGGGTCATGGCCATAGCAGTGGTATTCACTGAGGACAGATTTGAAGTGTCCTCTGGTTGTACAGACCAAGTCTCAAGTGACTGCAAATGGAGCTTGGGTCTGGGCAGTATGTATCTCTGTGCTGCAGGCCAGAGGCTGAGGAGCCCAATCAGCTTGTAGGTCTTGCTTTCAGGGGCCTTAGAACTGTCATGGATGTGACCATTGCAGAGGTAGTCCTTGGTACAGTGACAGCTCTGGCTCCTGTGGTCTGCTGCTTATAGAGCATTCTGTGACTGGCATGTGCATCTAAGGTGTGACAGAACAAACACATTGATGCCAATGATAAGCGTGTTGAATCCTTGTGACTTTATGGCGATCTTTATGGTCTTGGGAAAAGGATGTCTTATTAAAATGTGCAAATAGCAAGTAAATAATGATTTGTGGGGGTGCTTATCCCAGTCAGTAAGGAGGGGCTGAGCTGTTCTCCCCTCCAGCCATTCTAGAGGCCGGGTACAAGGAGCCAGGGATAGAACTTACTTGGGGAACACAGAGTTGTGTTTCTGTCAGGATGAATGAATGTTCCATGAGCCCTTCTTGTTATGACTGATGAGAATACATCCTCGAAGACCCTCTTATCTCCCAGTATTCAGTGGAAGCTTACTCAGCTCACAGGAATTGCCCCCTCCCTGCTCCTGCCCTTTTTAATAAATTATTTTTATTTTAGGTATATGAGTGTTTTGTCTGCATGTGTGTAGGTGTACCATGTGCATACAGTGCCCACAAGAGGCCAGAAGAGGGAGTCAGATTCCCTGGAACTAGAGTTATGGATAGTTGTTAGTTGCCATGTTGGTGCTGGGAACCAAACATGAGTCCTCTGCAAGTGCAGCCAATGTTCTTAACCACTGAGCCATCTCTCTAGCCCATCTCTTGCCCTTCTTTGTATGTTTGTGTGTCTGTCCCACGCCTTACTTAGCCTTAGAAAATGTTTTAGTTGTTGAATCCCATTTTATGGCTATTAGGGTTGGTCAGAGTTTTCTAATTTGAATTCCAACCCCATAGCTTACTAACTTCGAGAGCTTGAGCCCTGCCTCTGGCCTCTCAGTGCTTCACTTTTCCCTAGTACACAGCAAAAATAACAGAATCTATTCACAGTGCTTCAGGTTAGCTAATCCATGCTAGTATAGAAAGGTCCCATCAACAAGGAGGGAAATGTGTGTGGCAGGAGGGACACTGCTGTTATATTTATCATGAGTCATTCACTGATCGCTTAGCCTATTGTAGCTGCCACTAAGGGTAAAAGTGCAGAGACAGTTCATCACTGAAACACTTTGTGGCTCACTTGAAGAGATAAAACACCTAGGGGTTCAGTCAGTAAGGTCTGCCCTGGGTAGCCTTCCCCCAGTTGCTGTCACATGAAAGTGGCCCCATGGTGAGAGTACATTAAGTCCAGGCTTGGTCCTTACCACAGAGCGTAATGTTTTGAAAAATGTGGTGAATACAGGCAGGAAGAAGTGGGCAAGTGGTCTCTTCAGAATGCACAAACCCCATGAGCCTCCTGCTTCCAAGAGTATAAAACGAATGGTGTAGAAATGGCCCTGAGACCTCAGTGATCTCTTGTGTCTCTTGGCCTGAGGAGACGCCAGGGAGGGTGCATCCTAGCTTGAGGCCAGTGAGCAGAGGTGCAGGCGGCAGTGGCTGAGAAACCCAGCAAGGCACTGCCCTTGCTGCCTAGGCAGGTTGAGGAGAGCCAGGGCAAGAGGCATGGGGAGCAGAGTCCAGGCACTGCCATTTATTTATTTGCTCCAGCATGTGTTCTATCTCATTCTAGACAAAGAACTGCAACCAAACTTAGCTTGTGGTATTAAGCATTTTCCTATAATTTTACATTTGGAGGAAACAGAAACAAATGGTATCTAAAAAATCATCTCACCTAGGTGGAAATCTTTCTAAGACTGGAAGGAATTTATACCAAGAGATTGTTTCTGAGACTTTTTTTGACTTAGGTTTCCTGAAAAGTTCTGTGATAAAATGTGTATTTTATCACCACCACGCCTGGCTAGTCATGTATTTTTTAAAGTGCAGCCTAGTAATAATACATGTATGGAGGTCAATAGACAATTTTGCAGAGCCAGTCGTCTCCTCTGGGGATCAAATTCAGGTCATTAAGCTGTGTTGTATAAACCTTTACTCACTGAGCCATCTTGCTGGACCCCCCAGCACACTTACATTGTAATTGAAACTAGTTTGTTGAGAAACAAGCCCTAACTGACACAAACAGGGAGAGGAAAAAAGGGATCTGCCCTTAGTTTCTGAATGCTCTGAGGTGTCTGTTAGGAGTAAGATATCAGTATTCTAGAGGCATCCAGAGCCCTGAGTCAGGAATGGTGCTTCATCACTTGCTCTGGGTAGAATCTCTGTGAATTTAGGCTCGGGAAAAGGTTTTCCACCACAGGTGCTCACTCTGAGATCCATGACAGATGGGGATCATCCCACATTCCAAAAACTCATTCCCACCTATGGTAAGGAGAATTTGCATATTTTTATATGAGAAGTTTGCAGAGATGTGAGGGGAAACTCCACTAAGTGTTCATGATAAATGCCTGATAATAAACCTGTATAAAAACAGTTCCTGGGGCTGGAGAAATGACCCATCAGTTAAGAGCACTGGCTGCTCTTGTAGAAGACCTGGGTTTAGTTTGCAGCACCCACATGGCAGCTCACAGCCATCTGTAACCCTAGTTCCAGAGGATCTGATGCCCTCTTCTGGCCTCTGTCAGCATTGCACATTCATGGTGCACTTATGTACATGAAGGCAAACATTCATACACATAAAATAAAAATAAATAAATCAAACAAAATTCAAAGAGCATTCGTTTGATTCCTAGCACCCACTTGGTGGCTCACAACCATCCATAACTCCAGTTCCAGGGGAGTCTGACACACTCTTCCAGCCTATGGCACCAGGTATGTATGTGGTACATGTACATACAGGCAAAAAAACACTCATAAAAGTTGCTAAGTCTTGATAAATATGCAATTTGGGCCAACATGGGCATCACTAGGTAACCAAAACCCTAGCTACCAAGATTTACTTCACCCATATGTAGCACTTGTGAAGCAAGCTGTGGTGACACACATCTGTAATCTTAGCACTTAAAAGACTGAGGAAGGAGAATCAAGAGTTTGAGGCCAACCTGGGCTATATAACAAGTTATAGGCTAGTCAGTGCTATATAGAAAGACCATCTTAGGAAAAACAAAAATAAAAACCACTTTGGATTTCTGAGTGTCTGAAGGATGAATGTAAGTTTGTCCTCTGGACATACAAAAATTAAAGGTAGCCATGAAACTTCAAAATAGATTTAGACAATATGAAAGGAATTGACTCCCCTCTGAGAGTTTGTGTGAACTATTACAGGTGGTGAATGGGTGTTGAAATATTTCTACTAATTTGAAGTATGCATTGGAGATCTCCTGTGGTCCTTAACCATCCTGTGACCTTTGGCAGAAGGGGGTGGGGCACTGGGCTGCAGGGATTCATTGTGTCCCTGCTTAGTTGGGAATGGAGAAATGCCCAGAAGAGCCAGGATAGGACAGAGAATGAATCCAAATGACTTTATAGTGGGAAAGCATCTTTAAGATCTGTTCATCATTTTGTAGATGAGAAAAGGGTCTGGGTTAGCTTTTAAATGTCCTGATATCTCTGGGGATCATCCAATAGGAAGCTGCAGAGGCTAGACCAGAACCCAGACAGGAGGTTAGGGGTGTATGGTATTTCATATAATGGCTACATTTTAAGCCAGTTATCTGCTCTAAAGTGGCCACAAGAAAAACATCTCCTTTGCCTGGAGCATTGTGAAAGTCTAGGCAAGGTACTGATATCGTTCAGCGCATGTAGCTGGTTGTGGTATCTGCCAGGTGTCTTAGGTGGGACAGTCCAGGGACAGAGGGGAAGTGGGTGCTAAGCGATCTTAGTTTATGGTCATGCTAAGTCTATTTCCTACAAATTTTATTTTTATGAAAATCTATCCCCCTTTCCTGGCATTCAGTTTGATATGAAGAATTTTCCATCCTTCAAGTATTTTTTTATTGAGCTTTTAAAATTTCATACAATATTTCCCACTCACATCCAGACCCCCTCTCTCATCCATGCCTCCCCCTATCCCCCCACCAAACCCTATGCACTCTGCCATACATGCTGAGTCCTATTCATTCAGGTGTTTGTACCCAAATGTCCTTCAGTGTAAATGCGTCCACTGGAGTCTAGTCAGCGTATCCAGTGGTTGCATGTAAGTCATACTCTCCCTCACCCAGCATGCAAAACAGAATATTTAGATACCAATATAAAAGTGGAGAACCTGGTGCAGAGTAGGAGGGTCCGAGGGAAATTCCTGGAAGGGGTGATGTCTGAGTGAGTTTTGGAGGCCCAGTAGAAGTCTAACTAGTAAATAGGGAGAAGGTTATGTGTGCTAGGAAGAGGGATGTGGAGATCAGGGAGGTGGAGGGATATGCAAAGTCACTCGGAAATATGATGATGAGAGGCGAGAAAGGCAAGCCATTCTGGTGTGTCTGGTATGTTATGAAGGATTGGGAGTGACTGAAGAGCAGTTTCAGGGGAGGAGAGATGACACTAAAAGCGGAGAAGTCAGTTTCCAAGCTCAGGTGACAGGCAGGCAGGAAATAAGGATGTGAGAGTTAAGTGAGTGAATAGGGAGGGGAGGGGAAAAGAAGAACAATATCAGCCGCAACTGGCTGTTGGAGTAAGAGCAGTTGCAGGAGGCGCCTGAGATTCCAGATTGGATGGATGGGGGATGGGGAATGGTAGAGGAGGGCAGCAGGCCAGCCTTGCGTGTGTGCAGGTTGGTTCTGTAAATTAGAGATTCTAGGATGATTGATAAAGAAGGCTGAGAGTAGAGGAGCCCACCCATATGGGAGAGGGCTCACGCAGGAGACTCTGAAGGGCATGTGAGAAAGGTGGAGGAGGAGCAGGGTAAAGCACTCAGCCATGAGCGTCAGTGCAGGAAGTCTGGATCTGCTGCTGGAGTTTCCCTGGCTGGCCGTGTTCTGTGTGTGCCTGCCTTTGAGGTTAAATTCTAGGCTTCTTAGTGACAAGACTACCTCTTACAGTTCTGAAGCAACTTGGCTGGCAAGTACCCTACCTGTTTTTTGGTTAATTGGTCAACCTTTTTCCATTTCTGTATTTCGCTTCACAAAGATGTCAGATAAGCTTAGGCAGAACTCTTCACCTTTCATCTTTGTGATCCTCAAATGGGCCCATTATAATAAAGGTACTTAGATCTGTTGCCAGTAAGCCCAGCATGCCTCCCTATGGGAGGCAGGTGAACTGATATTTTAATGGTAAAATCACCGTGTTGCATGAGGAAGCTTTGCTGGTGAGAGTTGAGAGATGCATTAATATTCTCTCTACCCCCTATTCCGCTACATTCCCTGAGCCTTCGGTGTAGAGGTTCCATTGTAGATGTGTCACTTAAGGCTGGGCATCTCACACTTCCTTTGTATTTTTACCAGTTGTGGAACTCTGCAATAGACTCCATCTGTTGCGAAAAGAAGCTTCTTTGATTAGTGATGAGAGGTATACTTGTCTGTAAATTTAAGGATACATATTTAGCATGCAGTAAGAAATTACATTTGCCTAGGGGTGTGACAGGATGAACTCACACTGAGGGAAATCTGGGGCCACAACACTTGACTCTGTAGGTCTTAACATATAACAGAATGAATGAAATCCAGTCAGGGGAGGGGGGAATCTAAATATAAGATATATTGTATGAAATGCACAAAAATTCAGTAAAAAAAAAAAAACAGGTGCACTTACCTACATGCAGGCAATACATACATACACATAAAATAAAAATAATAAATAAAATTTTTAAAAAAGAAAAAAAATGGTAAAAATTTCCTCCTGCACTCCTGATAGTCAGGCCGGGTCCCACCTGCTTACCCCTGCTGTGAACTGACAGCTCCCAAGGGGCATCAAGCATTGAGTCTAATTAGCTGTGTACCCAAGCTGCCCACTAACAAGATTTTAAAAAACGGAGGCCTTACAGAGGATTGTTTGGAAAGAGAAGAAGGTGCAGATAAACCCCAGTGTGGTCTGGGTCTCCACTGTGCAGTCTCTCTATACCTATTCTCATAGAAAGAAGTGCCTCACTGTGCTTCCACATGCTTTCTACACTCGGGTTTCCATTGCTGGGAAAATGGAAACCCTAGGGGTTGGTATGGGGTGTGTGTGTGTGTGTGTTACATTAAAAAAAAAAAGTCTTTTTTTAAGCTGGGCATGGTGGCGCATGCCTGTAGTCCCAGCACTTGGGAGGCAGAGGCAGGCAGATCTCTGTGAGTTCAAGGCCAGCCTGGTCTACATAGTGAGTTTCAGGATAGCTGGGGCTACAGGGAGACTCTGCTTCAAAAAAAAGACCAAAAAAATTTTTTTTAATTCATTATTATTTTTTTATGTGTATGCATGTATTGCCTGCATGTAGGTAAGTGCACCTGTGGCGTGCAATGCCCGCAGAGGTCAGAAGAGGCTGCTGGATCTCCTGGGACTGGAGTTACGGACAGTTGTTAGCTGCCATATGGGTGCTGGGATTTGAACCCAGGTCTTCTGTAAGAACAACCAGTGTTCTTAACTGCTGAGCCATCTCTCCAGCCCCACATTTAAAAAAAATTTTTTTATCTTAATTTTTTTCAATATAAATTTTTAATTGATTTTTTTGCATTTCCTACAATATATTTCTCATTTAGACCCTCTCCCTTATCTGCACTCTGCCCATAGCCCTCCTACTGGATTTATCCAGTCTGTCATACATGTTAAGGCCTGTTGAGTCAAGTTTGTGCCTCTAAATGTCTCTTGGTATGAGTTCATCCACTGGCGCCTGGTCAGCCTATCTAATGTCACTCCCTTAAAGAAGACCAAGTTTCTCTCTCTCAGAAGTGATCAGCTGCCAGTAGTTCCTCAGCTAAGATTGGGGCTTCTTACCCACTTCCCTAGTTCTATGCTGGTTTGAGTTTGTGTGGGTCTTGTGCATGCTGTCACCATTACTGTAAGTTCGTGTGATGAGCCAGTTCCCAGCTACCTACCTAGGGACACACGCTCGGCAATCTCTTATTCTCTACATTTTGGTCAGTTGTGGCTTTCTATGATAATCACCATTTGTTGTATGAGGAAGCTTCTCTGGTGAGAGTTGAAACGCATTAATATTCCCTCTATCCCCTGTTCCACTATGTTCCATGAGCCTCAGGTGTAGAGGTTCCATTGTAGATGTGTCATTTAGGACTGGGAATCTCACAGACACTGATTCTGTGTTTGACCAGTTGTGGAACTCTGTAATAGTCTCCATTGGTTTCAAAAAGAAGTTTGTTTGATGAGTGGTAAGAGGTATACTTGTAAATTTCATGATTTTTTTTTTCTTTTTATGAGTGTTTTGCCTGCATGTATGTAAGTGCACCTGTGTACACAGTGCCCACAGAGGCCAGAAGAGGGGGTTGGATCCCCTAGAACTGGAGTTACAGATGGTTGTTAGCTACCATATAGGTGTTAGAAATCCAACCTGAGTCTTCTGCAAGAGCAGCTAGTGCTCTTAACTGCTAAGCCATCTCTCCAATCCCTACATTTTTATTTATTTAAATGCATGTGGGGGTGCATGTGTGTCACAGAGTACATGAGGACAGCTTTCAGGAGTTGGTTTTCTCCTTCCACCCTGTGGGTCTTGGGGATAGAACTCAGGTCATCAGGCTTCAGCAAGTGCCTTACCCACTGAGCCACCTTGCCAGCCCCGTGTGTGTGTGTGTGTGTGTGTGTAAGAGAAGTGGGAGGTCATTCAGAAACTGAGGGTTCCTCTTTCTGCTCTTCATGAGTAGTTTCATGTACGTCTGTTGCTATGGCAGAAGACATTTCATTTTTCTCCTCTGCCTAGTGCAGAAGTAGAACAGAGCATATTTTTTTCCATTTTAATGAGTATAAAATTAAGTGCATGAGGTTAAGGAAAATACCTCCAGCCATGTAGGAGGCTTTTTCAAAAATAGTTATGTTACTCTCCCTAGCTGTCCCCAGAGCTGTTACACATTTTAGAAAGAAAGAAGGGGAAACCCTGCTTTACTTGTCTCACCGTCCAAAGACAGACAGGAACAACTTCTTCTTCAGAGTTGAGCCACTTCTCTCACTTTACTTCTTTGGACAAGGAAGAAAGCTCACACTAGGGACTTGTGTGGGAAAAGCTGTGGCCTAATATCCAAATAGCAAAACACTCCTTTTCTGAAACCTGGAGAAAGGAGCTGAAGGGAACAAAATGGGAAGAGAAAACTTCATTGCCTGAAGTTTGGGGAAACACATGATCTTAAGCCCTGAGTACCAAGGACTTGTCTGCCAGCACAGGAGCATGTTCAAAGTAAACAATAAGGTATGCCTAGTTTAGGGAAACATCCTGGGGGCTCAGAGGAACCCCACAACTTAGAAACTGGAGACGACCTGTATAGAAGGCATACCCCGGGGACAGTGGGGAATACATGTTAGGGACTTTCCCCTCTCCTCCAGCATCTGGTGGGGTAAGGTCCAGGTTGGCTGGCACCAAGGCAGATCAGACACTTGGCTCTGTAGGTGACAGCCAGCAGCACAAAGCAAGGGCCATTGTGCAGAAAAAAAGCATTCACTGAACCACCGGACAAAAATTCTGCCCATTGCAGGGCTTTTAAAAACTTGATGGAATAAACAAAAATCTCCAGATTCCATCCTCACCAGGACAGCTTCCAAATCAACCATCCATACACAAAGGTAGACACATATTTCGAGGTATTTGCTCCATCGAACCTGGAGCCTGGAGCCGAAACTCTCCATTTACATTTTTCCATACCAGCTCAGGCCGTCCTGTCCCCTCCCAGCCTGCTGAACTGTCAGACTAATAATTGAAACTCTACAGCTCTAGTTCTCTAGCTTAATTTCTAAGGGAAGAATTTGAGCAATGGCCAGATAAAACAAGCTAAGATTCTATTTTGGGCAAATGAGTCTAGAACCATGGCTTTTAGTGGAAGGGGAAGGTTATTTTGTTCCTCTGATTGAGGGCATTAGGCAGAGTTTGAGGATATTTTTGGTTGTTGCAGCAGGTGTAATACTGCAGACATCCAAAGGCTGTGGACGCTAAGCCTCCTTCCACATAAGACAACCACAACCAAGAATCCTCTACCTCACAATGTCTGTGAGAAGCTGAAGGTGAGAGGCTTTAGAAATAAGCGTCCCCAGTTAAAAGACAGGCTGGTGATGCAGGCCTGTAATCCCAGCTGCTTTGTAGCTTGGGGCAAGAAGATTACAAATTCAAGGCCTGCTTGGGCTACCCAGTGAGTTCAAGACCAGCCTAGGCAACTTAACAAGACCCTGTCTCAATAAAAAATAAAAACAGGCCTGGGGAACCAGTGAGATGGCTCAGTGGGTAAAGGTGCCAGACCTGACAACCTGAGTTCTATCCCCAGGACCCACGTGATGGAGAGTGGGAACTGACACACAAGAGATTGTCCTCTGGCCTAAGCGCATGTACACACACACACACACACACACACACACACACACACACACACGCTACAATAACCTTTTTAAAAAGGTGCGTGGAAATAAAGCTCAGTAGTAGCATGACAAGGCCCTAGGTTCAGTCCCTAGTATCACACACATACAGAGTAAATGGGTACCACACTGGATTTTTTTTTTTAATCAGTGTGTGGGAAAAGTGAAGAGATTAATGTAACATTTAAACATATAAGACTTGGGGGTCAGTGAGATGACTTGGGAGATAAAGTCATCTCCCACTTGGCACAACCTGGCCAATAGAGTTCAATCCCAGGAACTCAGGTAGAGGGGGAGAACCAATTCCACAAAGTTGTTCTCTGGCCTTCACACATACTGTGTGGCACATGGAGACCCTCACTTACATATACATCACCAATAAAAAATAATAAAATAATAGTAAATAACATTAAAAATGTAGGGGAGGCTGGAGAGGTAGCTCAGTGATTAAGAACATTTGCTTTCTTCCAGAGGACTCTGGTTCAGTTCCCAACACCCACGTGGGGGCTAACAACCATCTGTAACCCCAGTTCCAGGGAATCTGATGTCCTCTTCTGACCTCCATGGGCATCAGGTACACACGTGGTGCCCTTATATACAGGTAAAACACTCATATACATAAAATAAAACCAAAATCTCATATGTGTGTATGCTCAAGAAAAGTTGAAGAAAATGTTCACTGTGAAATCAGAAATGAAAGATGAAGTGCAAAAGTTACAAAATATGACTTGCAGATTAAGTTCTAGAAGAGCTGTGTTATAAAGCACTTAGAATTGCATTAGAAACTCCAGAAAGCTGAATTAGAGTTACAGGAAAAGCAAGTCAGTGAGGGACACTCATGAACAGTCAGGTGTGTGTGTGTGTGTGTGTGTGTGTGTGTGTGTGTGTGTGTGTGTGTATACAAATAGGGAGTTAACACAGGGTGGAGATGAGGGCCTCTGAAGGAGATAGTGAGGGGTCTTGCACACAATCTGTTGGAAATACAGAAACAGTCGCTGGTACAAATGAGCATAGAACAAACTGAGGAAAGATGAGAGCCAGAAGAAAAGAAAACTTTCTCTTTTTAAAAATATTTTATTTCTTATTTTTACTTTATGTGTATGCATGTATTGCCTGCATGTAAGTGAGTGCACCCGTGTCGTGCAATGCCCCGGAGGTCAGAGAAGGCTTCAGATTCCCCTGGAACTGGAGTTAAGGATGGTTTGTAGCCTCCATGTGGGTGCTGGGAATCGAATCCGGATCCTCTGCAAGAGCAGTTGGTGCTCTTAACCACTGAGCCATCTCTCCAGCCTCAAGAAAACTTTCTTAAATGAAAGCTTTATAATTAGAATTTATATCCTGGTGAAAATGAGTGAAGATTAGCAAATAATGATGAACTTAGGATTTCAAGGATCAATTGCTTACAAATTAGCCCACCAAAATCAAGCTGGTCACAACATATACTCGGTTTTTTTGAAACAAGCTTTTTTTTTTTTCTTTTTAATTTTTAAAAAGTGTTCGGGGCTGGAGAGATGACTCAGTGGTTAAGAGCACTAGCTGTTCTTGCAGAATACCTGGGTTCAGTTCCCAGCACCCACATAGAAGCTAACAACCATCTGTATCCCCTAGTTCCTGGGGATCTGATGCCCTCTTCAGTCCTCTGTGGGTACTGCACAACATGGGTATACTTACGTACCGGCAGGTATAACATTCAGGCACATAAAATAAAAATAAATAAAATTTTTAAATAAAAATGTTGGATTTTTTTTAAGGGAGTGGAGAGATGGTTCAGTGGTTAAGAACACTTGCTGCTCTTCCAGAGGACCCTGGTTGTTTCCAACACCTACATGTTTGTCCCACAACTGCCTGTGACTTTGACTTGGGAGTCTAACACCCTCTTCTGGCCTTTGTGGGCTTCTGCATGCACATGCCCATACACAGGGTCTTACTATGTATCTCTGGCTCACCTGGGACTCACTACATAGATCCAGGCTGACCTTGAACTCAGAGATCAACATGTCTCTGCCTCTGGATTGCTAGGATTAGGATGTGTGTCACCATGCTCAATTTAATCAAATCCTTTTTTAAAAAGTTCTTTTTAATAAAGTAGGAAAGTATGAAATGCACACCTCCCCTCTTTCCCAGAGCTGGGGGTTGAAGCTAGGGCCTTGCACATGCTAAGCAAATGCTTTACCTCAGAAGTGTAACCCTAGCTCTTACCATGTAAGTCGTAAGTGCTAATTATTTTACAAAAAGCACTGCTTTGTGTAACCAGCAGAACTGAACTTTACTAGCACCCCAGAATACTCCTCATCCTCCTAGCCTGATTCTTATCACCCTGTCCCCTAAAGCAAGGGTTGGAAAACGAGCTGCAGACCAAATCTTGCCCACATGTGTGAGTAAAAGAGTCTGTCTTTAAATAGTTGAACAAAATATTAACAAAAGAATATAATTTTATGACTCATAAAAATTATGAAATTCATACTCCAGGGCCCATAAAGTGCTACTGAAACAGCCCTGCTTGTTAATTTATGCATCCTCTAAAGCGCTTTTGCTGTACAAAAGCCCAGCAGACTCGTTGCCACTCTGCTTACATGCCCTGAAATCCTACAGCATTTACTGTTTGGATTTATTTTTAAAAAATACTTTATTTTTATTTTGTGTGTATGAGTGTATTATCTGCATGTAAGTAAGTGTACCCATGTTGTGCAGTGTCTGCGGAGGTCAGAAGAGGGTGTCGGAGTCCCTGGAACTGGAGTTACAGTTAGATGCAATTGGGTACTGGGAATCAAACCCGAGTCCTCTGAAAGAACAATCAGTGCTCTTAACTGCTGAGCCATCTCTCCAGTCCCTTAACTATTTGGATTTCAACAGGAAGCTTATGATCCCTGTTCTAAGATAACTATTCTAACTTGTCACTCTGGTCAGTTTGGCCTGTTCTGAGCTTGGTGCATGTAGAACCATGTGTGTATGTGTCTGTGCTCTCATCTTCTAGTTTTCACTTCATGGTGATGAGCTCTGTCTATGCTCTATGTCTCAGTATCTGCTATTCATACTTGCTGCGTAGAATTCTATTTATGAATATGCCACTGTGTAGCCCCTACATCTTAGGTGGTCTTTTGTATCATTCCCAATTTGGGGTTGTTATAAATCATGCTGATAGAAGTCTCTTGGTACATTTCTATTCTGCTGAGTTTGTTCCTGGGTGAAGTTGTATGTTCACCTTTAGGAGGTACCATCACTTTACCAAGGTAGTTGTAATGATTTACACTTATACCAGTGTGACTCCACATCCTCACTAGCAAACAGTGCCAATCAGTGATAAGTATATAATAGAATCTCATTGTGCCTTTATGCATATTTCCTTAACGGCTAACGAGGTTAATGGCTTTTTCCCGTCCCCTTTTTGGTAGACTACATATGTATTTACCTGTTTCTCTTTTTCATTGATTAGTAGAGGTTTTTTGTGGCGGGGCAGATATGAGTTCTGTTTGATATATCTATTGCAGTCCTCAGAATATTCATGAGTAACAGATCAGTGCAAAATTGAATCACCATTCATGCATGTAAATGCTTTATTAAAACAGCTCCACTACACAAGACCTCAAATTTTTAGGCGATGTATCATGGGGAAATTGTGATATGAAGGGATCAGCAGTGAATGCTAAATATGTTGAATTATAAAGAATAATTGATAATTCTTCTAAAACAAAAGTTATACTAGGTATGGTGGCACATGCTTGTAATCCCAGCACTTGGGAAGTAGAGGCAGGAATATAGAGTTCAGGGTGACCTTTGGCTACATAATGATTTTGAGACCAACTTAGTCTACATGAAACCCTGCCTCAAAAACTAAAACAACGAAAAATATGTAAATAAACAAAAGGTACTTATGTTTGAAGTAAATTATTTCTATTTCAAGCATCTTATAATTGAGAAAGGGAAATATACCAAGTGTTAAATTAAAGAAGAATATTGGAGACATTGTAGAGGCACTAACTTCTTCCTCTCTAAAAGTCCTATTAATATTATCAAAAACTTGATGGAGATTTTCCAAGTTACTCTGGGTGGTGCTGTTGGAGGAATACAAAAATCTATGGCAAAAATAGCAAAATAAGGAAGCAATACATGGAAAACTAAATTTCAGAAGCCCAAATGTTACAATAAATGCAAACAATCTATTCACCTGAGGAACTGAAGATTTGTTGCATTAGACAGCCCTCTTCCTCCCAAGCTGCTAAACCTTGTTTTGCTGTGGGGAAGACAGCACCATGTATTGCTTACTGATTCAGAGCATGTGTTGCATATAGCATGTTGTTACTCTAGCCTTGCGAGAATCATCCCCTCTCTGGTACCAAAGTCGTAAGCCCATTGGCATATTTTGTTAGTCGCAAAGTGAGTTCCAATTGCAATTCTTTGCAAGGTACCATCATGCTGGCTACATGATGTAATTCCACAGGTGGTAGCTTGGCAGGGCAGGCAAATCTGTGTCCAAAGTGTACTGTTGAAGAGACCAGGGCTAGCTGTCCTCTTTATCGCCACAGCCACATTCTGAATTTGTGATACTGATTAATGTGTGGACTCCTTGTGTTTCCTCTGGACTGAAAGTTAGATTTAAGGACTTGGCCTAGGTCCTGGTAAGACCTTTCCCCCCAGGGTTCTGATTATCCCCTCTGTTAGTAATGCTGTATTGGTCACCAGGTTAAGGTGGTGAGAGCCAGATCTTGTCATTGTAAGATGGCATCCAGTAATCAATCTTTGGATTGCCAGTGTGTGGTTGACCAGATCCTCATGATCTTAAGGTGAATCTTCATTAGGGATCACAGAGTAATGATTTTGTAATTACCTTCATTCATTCTTATATTTAATATCTGACATTTTTCTAAATGAGGAGAAAGCATTAAGCTTGGTAAAATAGGTCAGTCACAAAGATATGTACTGCATGATCCCACTTAGTAGAGGTATCTAGCAGTCAGTCTTGAAAGATTAGATGATAGATAGAACAGTGATTATCAGGGGATGGGAATGGGGGAAATGGGAAGTTGTCCAGTGGGTATAAAGTTAGTAATCCATCATGAATAAGTTCTAGGGGCATAGCATCTATGGTCATCAACACCATATTCTATGCTTGCAAATATGAGAGGGCAGATCTCACATGAAGTGTTACAAGTACTTTTATTCCTCATACAATTTCTTCAACCAGAAATCCAAGATAACCCATAATTCCCCTTTAATGACATTGTCAGAATAGAAGTGGTCACTTAATGCACATTTCACCAGTTGGAAGATGTGTATGTGTGTGTGCAGGTACACTTTAAAAAAAATCCTTATCTCTGAAGTCAGAATATAATATATCAGTGATAACACACAGGTTGTTAGCCAAGCAGCTGTTAAGATACCTAAACTCACTTGAATTTGATCTTAGCTTTTCATGCTATCACTTTAATTAAGCAAAGAGTATTATTAGTATTCCATGTGCTCAGTTTAAGTGCTGTTTAAAATGGCCTTAAAAAGTATGTGCTGTGGGGTGGAGAGATGGCTCAGCAGTTAAGAGCACTGACTGCTCTTGCAGAGGACCAAGGTTTGGTTCCCAGCTCCTACATGACAGCTAACAACCGTCCAAAACTCCAGTTCCAGTGGATCCAGTGCCCCCTTCTGACCTCTGCAGGCATTGCATGACATGGATATTTGTACACATGCAAGCAATATACTCATATACACAAAACAAAATTAATAAATAAATAAAAATATATTATAAAAGTATGTGCTGTGACTCAGTATTGAAACAAGAAGTTACTATGTACGGGGCTGGAGAGGTGGCTCAGCAGTTAAGCACACTGGCTGCTCTTGCAGAGGTTAAGGGTTCAACTCCCAGTACCCACGTGGCAGCTAACAACCGTCTACAGCTTCATTTCCAGGGGATCTGATACCCTCTTATCTCCATGAACATTGTATGACATGGGTGCACTTACATACATGTACACAAAACACTCATACACATTTCTAAAAAGTTTCTGTGTATGTAAAAAAAAAAAAAAAAAAGCTATGTAGGGACTGGAGAAATGGCTCAGCAGTTAAGAGCACAGGATGGATGGTCTTTCAGATGACTCAGGTTTGATTCCCAGCACCCATATCAGGTGGCTCATAACCACCTGTGACTCCAGTTCCAGGGGACCCAATACCTTCTTCTGGCCTCCACAGGCACTGCACACACACATAAATGCAAACATAATTTTAAATCTTTTTTAAAAACATGTTACAAACTCAGGGCATAAATAAGATGTTTCCTATATAGCAGTTTATTCTTGGTCAAGGGGACACAGTGCATGTGCTCTTGAAAAATGACAACTGTTTGTTTTTAGCTCTTGTTCTCTCTGTGTGTGTACTGATATATAAGATGGGTCCCTGTGTGTGTGTACTGATACATAAGGTGGGTCTCTGTGTGTGTACTGATACATAAGGTGGGTCTCTGTGTGTGTACTGATACATAAGGTGGATCTCTGTGTGTGTGTACTGATATATAAGGTGGGTCTCTGTGTGTGTATACTGATATATAAGGTGGGTCTCTGTGTGTGTGTACTGATATATAAGGTGGGTCTCTGTGTGTGTATACTGATAAGGTGGGTCTCTGTGTGTGTGTGTGTACTGATATATAAGGTGGGTCTCTTTGTGTGTATACTGATATATAAGATGGGTCTGTTTTAACAAATCTAAAAGCTTTTTAAAAATATTTATTATTTTTATTTTATGTGTATGAGTGTATTGCCTGCATGTATGTGAGTGCACCCATGTCATGCAATGCCACAGAGGTCAGAAGAGGGCTTCTGATTCCCCTGGAACTGGAGTTAAGGACAGTTCGTAGCTGCCATGTGGGTGCTGGGAATTGAACCCAGGTCCTCTGCAAGAGCAGTCAGTGCTCTTAACTGCTGAGCCATCTCTCCAGCCCCTCAAGCTTTTTTAAAATATGAATTTCAAGTGATAGAAAGTTTACAAAGCAGTTTTATCTTTTAATGGTACATATTAAAATTGCACATAGAACTGCAAGTGAATAGTCATTTCCAGCAGTAGGAGGAAATGACTTTTTCCTCATGAATTATACATTCACTAACATTTATGTTTAACGTATTTTTGCTACAGTTACCTTCTTTTTGCTCAGCTCATCCCAAATGTGGCAGTGGGAAACCCTTCAGGCCAGCTCTAGTGCTAGCACCTTTGGACATACTCCACTCTCCCAGTCACTCTTTGAGCACTAACTTGATTTTTCTGCAAGATGTTCAAAGCACACGTTGTACTTTTCTGGCCTTAGACCTTGAATCAATAATTTCTGAGCCTGTCTAGTCTTTTGGTGGATAATTATATTTAGAAGTCAGAATCAAAGAGCTAGGAATGTTCACAGTTCCTAGAGGGTTGTTGCTCTTATGTTCTATCAGTAATACAGAACCTAAGTTCATAGTGATTGCTATAGTTTGGATCTGAATGTCCCTCAGAGGCCCGTGTGTTGAAGGCTGGGTCCCCAGTTGGAGACACTGTTGAGAGGAAATGGAACCTAATGGAAGAGAGGTCTTTAGAGATGTGTCCTTGAGAGGGATATTGGGCCCCTGGGTCTCTGTCTCTCTATGTCTCTGTCTCTCTATCTCCCCTCCCAGCTGCCATGTACCCTTGCCATGCTGTCCTGTGACACCACAGTCCCACAGCAACAGGACCAAGTGACCATGGACTGAAATCCTCTAAAACCATGAGCTAAAGTAAACCTTTTTGTTGCGGGTTCTCCTCAGGCCAGCTGTGAAGACCCTGACCTGGATCGGGTCTCCTACCAATTAGGGGGGCAAGGGGCGTGGAGTCATGACACACAGACCCCAGGAGGAGGCAGGCCTTATATTTCCCTATTCTCTGCCCCCAAGTCCCTTTAGTCAGCGTATCATTTTCTGAGTGGTCTGCGCCATGCAATCTGTCAGTCACTGGGCTCACGAGCAGGGTACGGAGGCATGGGCTCCTTTTGGCGGGCTATTTGCGGACCAAGAAGTGAAGTGAATTCTCACTGACTCCCAGGGCTCTGGGTCCGCTCCATCTTTGGAGGCCTCCTGCTACATTTCCACCCTTTTTCTTTAAAAATGACTGTCCAGTGAGAGCCTGTAGGCAGCTCCACTTTGGGATGATCCCAGGATAATGGACTGTGCCTGTCTTAGGTTGTCCTATTCAGGCATGAACCTTACCCATCATTGGAGTATGGGCATACACATCCATGTCCTGGCCTGATTGCTCTGCTGCCTTGCGGATAAGAACGAGGTCAGCAAGTGGGGTGGGCAGCCATGGACGCTGCGCCGCATCAGGGCTGATGTTAACCGGAAATGCGGACAAAGGCGGGTGAGGGTTTAAGGAGGACAGCCTAGGAGGGAGGGGCATGGTAGCAGGGGAAGAGGCGGGATGGTTACTGGTGGGGGGAGAAAGTAACTCCTTCCACGGGTATGGGGTGGGGGAGTTTCTAGGCATGGTAGCTCTAGGAGAGAATCCTGAGATATAGGCAAAGGAGTTCCTTCCTTATTGGAAGTGGACACAGAGGCGGCGTCCACCTCCAGGTCCGGGAGGTCCGGGATCGAGGTAATAGCCAGATCTACACTAGATTGCTCCTGGCAGTGTTTGTTGTGGGCTGAGATGACTTCCTCAGGAGAGGAGGATTTAAGGCTAGCAATGATGGCTAGGAGGATTGGTACGAATGATGCAGGGGGAGTGATCCCTGACCTGACCTCCCTTTTTCAGGCCAGGAAGAGGACCAGCATCCACGTGTCAGGGTCCCACATGTTTTCAGGGGAGACCCACGGAACCAAATTAGTGGCTTCATCCCAAAAGTGCTCGATATCTTTTGGTTTCACTTTCAACCCTCTAGTTTTAAGGGGAACCTTGAGTGCTGCCGTTTGTGGTTCCCTGCATTGTGGTGGTAAATTGCCCATTGTGGGAGAGTCTCGTGAAGGGGAATCACCATAAAAGTAGAAGATGAGTGTGACTACTAAGAGGGCACAAAGGAAGCAAAGAAGCACTGTGAGCCACTCGGATGTAAACCACCCCAACATGTAAAGGTGTATCGGATCCAAATGTCTTGTGCTCAGTGAGGGACTTCTGGAGGCCGTGATCCCGCCAGCCGTATGCTCACACGGTGTCTCTGGGACAGGCAACAGGGTGACCCAAAGCCTGGGCTCTGAGTTCGGGGTGGATCAGCCCTTATGTGAACTCACCAGGACGAGCCAAGAGGGGGGAGGTACCGATGTGGGCTTTGGGACCACATGGCGGAGTGTGCCTCCCTGATCTAACAAACTAGTCCAACAATAAAGACGACAGACAGGGTGGAGGGGACAGAGGAGGGGGCTACTCGCTTACCCTCGAGCAGCCAAAGAAACAAATCCAGGGGCCTACTTACTGAACGAACCAAGGTTCTGGCTGTCGCCAACACCGTGGGCAGGGGTCCCTGTTTGGGCGCCAGGTGTTGCGGGTTCTCCTCAGGCCATCTCTGAAGAACCAGACCTGGATCGGGTCCCCTGCCGATTAGGTGGGGCAAGAGGTGCGGTGTCATGACACACAGGCCCCGGGAGTCAGGTAGAAGCAAGCACTAGGTGAGGTGCTGCAGGCTCGTTTAATGCAGGAGGGGGCAGGCCTTATACTTCCCCTTTCTCTGCCCCCAAGTCCCTTTAGTCAGCGTATCATTTTCTGATTGGCAGTCTGTCAGCAGTCACTGGGCTTGTGAGCAGGGTACAGAGGCATGGGCTGAATCCCAGGGCTCTGGGTCTGCGCCATCTTTGGAGGCCTCCTGCTACACCTTTTCTCATTATAAGTTGATTTTGCTCAGGTATGTGCATCACGGTGATGAAAAGCTAAATAACACATTCAGCAATTCAGATTTAACAGTCCAGGGTTTTCACATGATTTTCTGATTTTTCTATTTCTGTCTCTCCTTACACTTACAATGTTAGTGCCTAACTCAAGAACATATGAAAGTACGATATGTATTGAATATATAGAGCAAAAACTGGGCTGTTCAGTGGGCAAAGGAATTTAGTAAGCAAGCCTGGCAACCTGAGTGTGATACCCAGAACCCACATAAAGGTGTACAGAGAAAACGGACTCTGTAAAGTTGTCCTCTGACCTCTGCATGAGCATCATGGCACACACACACACACACACACACACACACACACACACACACACATTTTTTTAAAGCAAAAACTATGAAAACTATGTTTACATAACAAAAAATGAGCAATGTTGCATGTATACATGAATTTTGTAATTAAACATACCTGTTGGGTAAGATTCTCCTTATAGAATACACCCCTATAGGAGAATAGACTCAAGGAAAGGGATGCAATTTAAAGAAATAGTGCAATTAAGATGTGCCTGGGCTGCCTTGTCAACTGCTTAGAAGTGGCTTTGGGTTTTCTGGGCTCTTGGCTTGTGTCTTCCCCAAGTGTCAGCAGCCCTTCCAGAGAAACCCAACCAGCTAGTTTCCAAGTTGACTTTGGTTTAGGTCTTCATTTCTTCCTAGCTACGGGATGGAATTGCTAAACTTTAGTTTGCAGCTTCACCCTGAAAGTCTCCTTTCTCTGTCATTAACCCTGTGGGTTGGAGTTTTTCAGATTTGGGGCAGAAGGTAGCCACCAAAAGCTACCCTGTGTTGCAGCTGCTGTGTAAGACTCTGTGGTTGGTTCATTTACTTTGAATTTTCTCTACATAGTAGAAAACTCTAGCAAAGCCCAAAAGTTCTGGCATATTCTTCCATTCTATTTTCTGAATGCCATGATACTACTGTCTCCAAGCACCTATAAAGAACATTCAGACCAGTGACTTCACCCCCTACACATCCCTGCTGGTCTTCACTAGACTCCTGGACCAGTGACTCCAACCCACATGTCCCCACTGGTCTCTCCTGGCCTTCTGTAGGCTTCATTCTCCACTCGCACCCTTTTGTAATCCTCTTATTTTGTGTGGTTCAAATAGGGTGTTTTGGGGAGCAGGTTGTTCTTTAACTGTATGGTTGAAACTGTTCATGAAATGTTTAGGCCTTGGCATCATACAGCTCGTCTAATCCTTGACTGTTCTATAATGCATAAATATCATTTAATTACTTTGAGGTTTATGAAGTTTGCATAATTTACTCAGTCACACAGTTGTAGACAGAGCCCGAACAATGGCAGCCTGTTGAGTTCATGTTATGTGCCAAACACTGAACTAAGCCCTTTATTTTATACACGGAGGCATGGGGATTCAAGAGGTTGGAAGCATAACCATCATGGTTGCCGAGGTTTCTGTCCATGAAATCCATGTTTGCTCTCGGTGCCATTAATAGTTACATACTAGAATAACATCTGTTCCTTAATACTGCTGGTGTGTACAAGGTGCTCTGAGACAGTCCATTAAGGCCTCACAGAACAGGGAGCATATGAACTAGGCCTTAAAAGATGAGTTTTGCTGGGCATGGTAATGCACACCTTTAAGCCCAGCACTTTTAAGCCCTGCAGAGGCAGGCAGATTTGAGTTTGAGGCCAGCCGGGGCTACACAATGAAACCCTGTCTCTGTCTCCAAAAAAAAAGAAAGTGTTTTGAGCTGAAGAGATGGCTCAGTGAGCAAAGTGATTCTATGCAAGCATAAGGACCTAAATTTGGATTCCCAAGACCCATATAAAAAGCTGGGCTGAAGCCAGGCGTGGTGGCGCACACCTTTAATCCCAGCACTCAGAAGGCAGAGGCAGGAGGATCTCTGTGAGTTCAAGGCCAGCCTGGTCTACGTAGTGAGTTCCAGGACAGCTGGGGCTACAGGGAGACCCTGTCTCAAAAAGACCCCCCAAAAAAAGAAAAAAAAAAAGCTGGGCTGAGTGGTACATGTCTGTAACTCCAGCACTGGGGGGACTGAGACAGATGGATCCAGGGGTCTCTCCAGACCCGTAGTCTAGCCAAATGGCAAACTCCAATTCAGTGAGAGAGTCTGTCTCAAAAACAAGGTGGAAGAATGGCTCATTAGTTAAGAGGACTTAACTGCTCTTGCAGAGGACCGGAGTTTGGGTCTCAGCACCCAAATTGGGAAGCTCACAGCCACTGATAGCTCCAGCTCCAGGATTTCTGACACCATCATCTGGCCTGGGAGCATTACACTAAACACACACACACACACACACACACACACACACACACACATATATTAAAAATTAAAATAAATTAAAAATAAGGTGGAGTATTGAGTAGATGGCCCAGTGGTTAAAGAGCTTGCTATGCATGAGGATTGGAGTTTGGATCTCCACAACCCATGTAAATAAATACCAGGTGGGCCTGGCAGCCTGCCTACAGTTGTAGTTCTCAGAAGGTAGACACAGAATCCCTGGAGCAGGCTGGCTGTCTAGACTAGCTGTATTGGTCAAATCTGGGTTCAATTGAGGAGACTTCTGGTGTCAACCTCCGGTCTCTGAATACATGCACACCTACACACATGAGCATACATCTACACACACCACGCACACAGATAAGGTGGAAAATGATAGAGGAAGACATTGTGTTAACCCCTGCCCCACCCCCAACACACATACACAATGAGTTTCCAGAGAGAAGTAAGGAAGATACTGTTGTCCATGAGAAAACACATAAGGATGTGGAGGCCTGTGCAGTTGTGTTGCAAGAGGCTGTGGTGATGATGCCAGGTTGGGAGGCGTGCTGAGATGGTATGTTGAGATGATGTGGGGGAGCTTTGCACAGTGTACTGAATTTGTGTTCTGTCTAATGTAGAGTCCTCAATGGGAAGGGGTATGAGCAGGTTTCTGTTTGGGGAACATAACTGGTAGTATTGGAGGGATGCCTTAGGATAGGGGGAAACCAAGCTTTAATCAAGGACAAATGACACTTCTCCTGACCTAGGAGAGGAGCAGGGCTGGAGAGCCTTCAGGAGCAGAAGACAATTGCTTGGTAGCACACAGCAATAGCTAACAATTTTTCTTTTTAAATCAGAAGCACAACTGAGTTTAGTTTAGCTTAATCTTACTCTGATTGTTATTCTTAGAGTTGGTAATAATCTGTATACATCTTTATGCTGACTTGTGTACAAATCACTTGTGTGATTGTGGATTCTAACTACAGCATATTATATAAGCATGATTTTTCTGTCAATAATCTAATTCCAGCTGTTTAATATACCAACATATATCTATGCCATAATGTATTTAACCAGTCCTTAGTAGTAGAAAAGAATTGTCTCTGATATTTTCCCATTACAAACACTAATGCCATGAGTGTGCCCCCCACCCTGCCCCAGTTAAGATAGAATCTCACTATGTAGCCCAGGTTGGCCTGGAACTTGCTATGTAGCCCGAGCTGGCTTCAAACTCAACACTTTTTCCTTAGCCTCCTGAGAGTTGAGATTACCGGTATATGCCACCACTCCTGACTTGTATGTACTTATTTTTATACATATGCAAATACAACAAAATTCCTACAAATAAACTGCTGCATCAAATTGTGCATTTGTTGTTTTAATACATGTCTAAGTTACTCTCCACATCTCTAGTTTCCTCTATCCTCCAACCCAGTAACTTAGTAGAGATTTTGATAGTGACCCATCTGAAAGGAGGAATAAATGGTTTTATGCATGTTTGAGCCATATATTACTGACCTTGTTTAGCTGTGGTAGCTCTTGATATTAAGGAAATTGTTTTGTTTCAGACAGTTCTACCCAGAGAGATGTTTGATTTCAGCCTAACTTGGGTCAGTTATTATTGTGAAGTTCACTTTCATTAAATCTATCAAGATCCTTTTGTTTTCCATCAGTGGCTTCTGGATTTTATATCATGGTTTGAGAAGATCTCCCCTACTCCATGGATATTTGGAAAGTCTTCAGTTTGTTTTTCTTTCACATTTGTGTGTGTTTGGGAGTGGGGGATTAAAGACAAAGTCTCACTGTGTAGGCCTGCTGGCCTGGAACTCAGAGATCCACCTGCCTCTGCCTCCTGGGCAGTGGAATTAAAGGTATGTGCCACCACACTCAGCCTAAACCTTTTAACCTATAGGTTTGTGTGTATGTCTTTGTGAGTCTGCCACCTGTGTGCAGGTGCACATAGAGGCCAGAAGAGGGTGTCGGATACCCTGGAACTGGAGTTAGAGGCAAGTTATGAGTCACCTGATATCGGTGCTGAGAACTGAACTCAGGTACTCTGGCAGAGCAGCAAGCTCTTAACCTCTGAGCCATCTCTCCAGTTCTGTGATTTTTTTTTCCTTTAAATTTTTAACCATGAAACAAATTATTCCTCCCAGTTGTCCCAAAATCATGTATTGAAAATGTCATCCTTTGCCTTGATGTGAAAAACCATGAGATAGCATCTATATATCCAGTAAGACGATGCACTCACTCCTTAAAGGGAGTAGTTATATATTCTGTCTAATATCCTCCATAAAACTAAGCATAAATGGGTATGGACTTAACATTTTACAGATACAATGTTTTGAATTCTTCACATGGTACAGTACACAAGGCATTCATTTACAGTTTAGTAAAAAGTTATAAAACGATCACTCATGTCACCACCATCTACTTCAAGATAGAGGCCATGTCCAGGCCCTAGGACTCCTGTATTCCCTTGCTACCCATTCCTCTCCTGCCTCCCAGTGGAAACCATTTCTCTGTGACAATGGCTTCCTTGCTTTTCTTTGTATTAGGGTTGGCCCATATGAAAATGGCATTTTCAGTAGGTCAGACCTGAGTATCTGTGGTTTATCTCTCACCCTCCTCATTTTGACCCCTTTGGAGTTCTAAGCAGTAGTTTAGTTGAACCTGCCTTTGAATAGTTAAATGGAGTCTGGTTTTGCTGGCATGGTCTTGGGCTTCTTTCACTCGTGTGTTGACAGGCCTGGTGCAGCGGTTGAAGATGTTAATTCTGGCTGTGTCCCAGTGTGTGACTGCTACACTATTGCTAGATCATGAATGTGTGTTAGTGTGGGCTGTTATGACACAAATACCATGCACTAGGCAGCTTAAACGTTTCTCAGCTTGGCAGCTGGGAATTATAAGCTGCCCAATGTGGGTACTGGGAATCAAACTCTGTCTGGTCTTCTGAAAGAGCAGCCAGAATTCTTAACTGCTGAGCCATCTTTCCAATCCCAGGGCTCGTACTTTCGTGGCCTAATTACTTCTCAGAAACTTCACCTCCCAGTGCTTAGTACATTGAGGGTTAGGCTTCAGCTTATGACTTTAGGGGAGGAAACACACATTCTACGCTTAGCATGCTTCCAGTTTTGGCTTGATTTTGATACTATGAAAATCTTTTCACATGTTTTTGATATGTGTGACCAGAATTTCTTATGCTACAGATCACAAATTACAGATTTGCATGGTTTTATTTTTAATTTTTTTATACATTTATTCCTTGTGTGTATGTATGTTCATGTGCATGTGGGGTATGCATGCCACCTCATGCATGTAAAGGTCAGAGGACAACTTGCAGAAGTCAGTTCTCTCTTACTGTGTGGGTCTCCCAAGTCATCAGGCTGGGTGGCAAGTATCTTTACCCACCAAGCCATCTCACTGCCCCCCCTTTACTTAACCCACAGTTTAGTTTTAATAATTTTACATTTGTAGGAAAGCTGTAACATTGGTACATTAAGTTCCTGTATATATCAGCATACCTTCTTTCATGTAAATTGCCTTACATAATGATGGTACAATTAAAAGTAAGAAGTTAACATTACTATAGTGGGACTCATGAGACTTTTAAACCCATCAATGAGTTTCCATTAGTTTCCTTTTTCTATTGCATGTTGTCATGTCTCCTTTGACATGAACCACATTTCCCAACTTAGAGTATATGTGGCATATGTATGTAGTCTACATTAGTTTTAGTTTAGTTTCATAGTATCCTGTCATAACACTTACTATTGCCTTTGAAGTCTGATTTCTTTCACTTAGAAAAATTTATTTAAGGTCTGGAATGATGACTCAGCAGTTAAGAACACTGGTTGTTCTTGCAGAAGACCCACGTCCAAATCCCAGCACCCACATGGCAGCTAACAACTGTCCGTAACTCCAGTCCCAGGGGATCCGACAGCCTCTTCTGACCTCCTTGGGCATTGCACGACATGGGTGCACTGACCTACATGCAGGCAATACACGCATACACATAAAATAAAAATAATAAATAAAAATTTCTTTAAAACTCAGTTATAAAGTTACATGATTCAGCTGTTCTTTTTGTTTTGCTTTGGTGCTTTGTTTTGGGACAGGGTCTCCCTGTTGCCCCAGCCGGCCTGGAACTTGCTATATAGACCTGGTTAACCTCCATCTCACAGAAACCCACCTGCCTCTGCCACCTGAGTGCTAGGAATAAAAGTGTGTGCCCCAGCTTGTTTTGTTTTTCGAGATAGGGTATCATTGTGTAGCCTCGGCTGGCCTGGAACTCGCTTTGTAGACCAGGCTGGTCTGAGCACACAGAAATCTACCAGCCTCTGCCTCTGGGATTAAAGACGTGTATCACCCATGCCCTACCTAATAGTTTTTGGGGGTTTTTTTGTTTTTTGTTGTTGTTGTTGTTATTGTTTTTTTACAGTGAGGTGACCCAACATGTTCCATGTATTTGTTGGCCATTTTTATATCTTTTTTGTCTTTTTCAAACAGGGTCTCCCTGTAGCCCCAGCTGTCCTGGAACTCATCTATGTAGACCAGGCTGGCTTCGAATTCAGAGCTATCCACCTGCCTCTGCCTCCCAAGTGCTAGGACTAAAGGTATGTGCCACCACACACAGAGAAATTAGCCATTTTAAAGCAAGCTGTTCAGTGGCAGCGACTGCATTCACAACATCGTGCAACCATGTCTCGTCTAATTCCCAAATATTTTCAGTACTACCAAATTGAACCCTATAGTGGTGAAACAGTTATATCTCCTCTCTTCCCCCAAACACTACTGTTGAAACACCCATTTGCTTTCTGTTGCCATAGATTTGTCTACTCAGGATGCTTCACATGAATAGAGTCATGGAGGTGGAACCTTTCCGAATTTGCCTTATTTCACTTAATGTAATGTCTTCAGGGCTCCTGCATGACATAGCATGTGTCAATATTTGATTTCAAATATTTATTAATTTTTTAAATATTAAATTTAATTGGGAGGAGAAGGCATGCATGCCTCAGAGTGAGTGTGGAGGTCAGAGAAAATCTTGTGGGACTCTTTCTACCATGTGGGGCCTGGGGATCAAGTTCAGGTCTCCAGGCTTGCTGGGCATGCACCTTTACCCACTGAGGCATCTCATCAGCCCCATTTCTATTTAAAAAATTTTAAGATATATTTATGTTTATTTATGTGTATGGATGTTTTGCTTATATGTATATAAGTGCACTCATGCATGCAGTGCCCACAGAGACCAGAAGAGAGCATTGGATTCCCTGGAACTGGAGTTATGGATGGTTGTTAGCTGCCATTTGGGTGCTGAGAACCAAACCTGAGTCCTTTGCAAGCACAGCCAATGCTCTTAACTGCTGAGCCATCTCTCCAACCCCCCTAACCCATTTCTATTTTTGAACGATGGTTTTACATTGTAATCACGTATAAATGAGCATGCAGTTTAGTGGCATTAATCATATGTGCAATATTGTACTACTGTCACCCATTTCCAAAACTTATTTAATCACCATAAACAGAAACTCTGTATCCATTAAGCAGTGATTTCTCCATTCCTTATTCCTCCAGCCCTTGATAACCTCCTGTCTGTTTTCTTTTGGCCAATGAATTTGCCTCTTTTAGATAATTCATGTAAGTGAAGTCTTATAGTATTTATGGTTTTGTTTTTGTTTCCATTTTTGAGATGGGGTCTCATGTAGCCCAGGTTGGCCTTGAACTTGTTGTGTAGCTAAGGCTGTCTTTGACTCCTGATCTACACAGATGCTGGGCTTATAGTCATGCAGCACCACATCTAGCTCAGTATTTGTCCTCTTGTGTCTGATGTAGTTCACTCAGGTTCGTCTGTGTAATAGCATTTATAACTTCATTCCTGATAGGCCTGGTGGCACAGTTCTGTAATCTCATTCACTCTGAGGCAGATGGACTTCAAGTGCAAATATAATCTAGTGATACCCTATCTTAAATTTTTTTGGGGGGGCGGTCTTTTTGAGACAGGTTCTACCCTGTAGCCCCACCTGGCCTAAAACTCACTATGTAGACTGGGCTGGCCTTGAACTCAGAGATCCGCCTGCCTCTGCCTCCCAAGTGCTGGGACTAAAGGCATGCACCACTGCGTCTGGCTTCTTAATTTTTTTTTAAGGGACTGGGGATAGCTCATTGATAGAGTGTTTATATAATATGCATAAGGCCTTAGATCCAATCCCCAATACTGCAGCAAAGAACTTCATTCTTTCTTGGGGCTCAGTGATGTTCTGTTGAATGGATATGGGTATACCAAATTTAATTTACCCTTTCATCTGTTTCTGAGTGCTGCTGCTGTGAGTGTTGGTGTTTGATGCTTTTCTGTGATATCTAGAGAGTAGCTTTCTGAATCCTGGTCTAGAGTGTATAGAGAAGTGGAATGGCTGGCCCTGCAGCACGTGACTCCAGCTTTATTGGCTGATGGTGAGCTGAGTTCTAAAGTGCTTAGGCCATAGTCTTGACAATACTTAACAGATTTCTGAATTTTGGTTCATTTGGTGGTTGTTTTATTGTGAATTTATTATGTTTCTTGATTTCAAAACGGATTGAACACATTTTATATGTTTATAAGCCATTTGCAACATGCTTATTAATTCTCGTATTAGAGGTTTGCCTTTCTAAATTAGTGTTGACTGGTCTCTCCAAATAATGATTGCTCTTGGTGTTTCTACAGAACAAATAGTGGAAAAAGATGAAGGTCCATATTACACTCACCTGGGATCTGGCCCCACAGTAGCCTCTATCCGGGAACTCATGGAGGAGCGGTGAGTGTTGCACAGATATCCAAGGAGGAGTGGGCGTGTTGATGGAATGTTTATGTTTAGCACCTGTGTTTATTGCTTTGCACTAGATTGAATTCAGAGTGAACCCCTACATCCAGATGGTGGCAGGTTGAATGTGGGTTCTCACTTCTAGTCCTGGCTTTCATGCCCTCTATTGGTCTGCCCTCTGTGTGCCCCTGCCCTTGCCCCTGTTCATGAAATACTTTTCTTGAAGAAACAACTGTGTCGTTATATGTCCTGCAGAGTTAGTTTCTCATAGCCTGAGTTTTGCAGATAGCTTTCCTGCAGTGTGCTTAACAAACTCTTCTCCTTCCTTGGCATCCCACAAATGAGTAGTTAGAGTTCAAATTCTTGATGGAATTAGGTGGGGTTTCTTGTTGGGGATTTTTTTCCCTACCCCCTCAAAACTACTTTATAGGTGGCATCTATCTTGGTTTCCTCTATGACAAAATGTTCTGACTTCATATTGTGCACTTATGCAAGAAATCCTGAAAGATTTTGGCTACTAAGGGTCAGGATGTCCATTGCTACAATGTGGTCCATTGTTTTAGGCTACTTTAGAGAGATTGCTCAGTGGTTAAAAGAGTAAGTGTATTGTTCTTGTAGAGGGTGGAGTTTGGTTCTCAGCACCCATGTTGGGGAGCAGGACTTGTTAGCCACCTGTAAGTCCACCTCCAGGGGTATCTGATGCCCTCTTCTGGCCTCTCAGGGCACTGCATTCACACATACACATGCTCCCCCTGAAACACACACATATTTTTTTTTTTTGAGAAGAAGCATTTCATTACAGCTTTAACATACTCAACAACAATTTCCAGAGCAAAGATACATCTCTTTCAAAAGTGGCTATAAAATATTTCATTACAGCTTTAACATATTCAGTAACACACTCCAGAGCAAGAGTACATCTCTTTCACAAGTGGCTGAAAGTTTCTAGGTTCACAGTTAAATTAATACAGTTATACAATGTTGAACTCAGTATAAACCCTGTAAGACATAAAATTGAATGAGTTTTTAACCTTTAAAAAAGATCGCCATTTCATTTTAAAATATACTGTTTCTTACAGAAAGACTCATTGTTTTTGTTAATAACACTTAGATGTTGATGCATACATCTCTAATCTGTATTATCTGATTATTACTAGTCGTGTTTGTTTGCATTTGGATCCTTGGCACCTGTGTATGGATATAAAGTCATCAGACATACATAATTTTAAAAAATAACTTTTTTGAAAACACACCAAAAAGACTGAGTTGAGTTAAATCTGTAAACTTTTAACTTTCAGATCTTTTTCTCCTTCTTTTTTCTATTTTATTATCACTTTTTTAGCAATTCATATAGAGAGCCTAAGGTCTTTCTTTGCATGGGCTACAACACACAGCAGTGCTGAGTTCCAGTCCATGGCAGTAAGGCAGCTCAGCGGCTATGAGCATAGGTGCTGTGGTTACCTGAGTCCAGTCTTGGCCATGACTGACTGCTGCATCCTTGGATCAGTTGTTCTGTTTCTCTGTGATCCAGTTTTCTTATCTACAAAACTGAGGGGACAAAAGTACACACACTGTGGGAGTGTGTGTTCTGAGGGTAGACTGAACTTGTGTGAAAACCATGAAGTGTTTGCTATAAATGCTCTGGAAAGGGTGGGTAGCCTCTGTCATCCACGTGTGTGTTGGTGGCACTTTTTTAAAAATAAACATTAGAATTTTTTAGAAAGAAGGCAAACGTGAAATGGACGTGTGGCTGTGTTTGCTCATGCATATGGATGCTGTTTTGTAAAGGGCTGAGTGGCTGAGCATTTCCACAAACATGGTAGCAAGGCCAGAACTGTCAACACAGCAGGGAACAGGATGGAGAACTGATCTGCTATAAGCCGAGATGGATGGAAGTCATTGATCTGGGGTAATGACTCTTCATTTCCTATGCCATCTGGAAATATTTCTATTCAAAGTTGCCCATCAGAAAAGCCCATTTGATCAAAGACCCACTCTAAATCCAATCCTGATTTAAAGGGCCCACCTGAACCTAGGACAACAGACTTAAAGCTGTGTGTGCCATATGTGCTCACCATGGGCCTCCATGTCACACATGCCTGCTGCAGCTTGCAAACTGGGGTAGGCAACATTTGAGCAGTGACCTTTTTGTTTTGGAGGAGTAATTTTGGGGGTGGGGAGAAGGGTGTTATTTGTTTTAAAATATTTTTATTTTGGAGGCTGGAGAGATGGCTCAGTTAAGAACACTGACTGTTCTTGCAGAAGACCCAGGTTCGAATCCCAGCACCCACATGGCAGCTAACAACTATCCATAACTCCAGTTCCAGGGGATCCAACAGCCTCTTCTGTCCTCCGCGGGCACTGCACAACACAGGTGCACTTACCTACATGCAGGCATAACATTCATGCACATAAAAATAATAAATAAAATACTTAAAATATTTTTATTTTATGTATATGAGTGTGTTGCATGCATATAAGTGTACCCGTGTCATACAATGCCTGCAGAAGCCAGGAGAGGGTGTTGGATCTCCTCTTACTGGAGTTAAGAACAGTTGTTAGCTGCTGGGAACCGAACCCGGGTCCTCTGCAAAAGCAGTCAGTGCTCTTAACCACAGAGCTATCTCTGTTTGTTTTGAGCTAGTTTTATGTAGCCCAGGCTTGTCTGCTATGTATCAGGCTGGCATTTAACTCTTGGTCTTCCTGTTCTTACCTGCCAAGCGTTGGGATTACAGGTGTAAGCCATCATACCAGGTTTGGCCATTGGTTTTGGCAAGGAATTGCAATACCATCATTTGTCTCAGAATAGTCACATGTACAAGATTTTTTAATTTTTTCTTATTTATTTGTATTTTATGTTCATGAGTATTTTGCCTGCATGTAGGTGCATGCAGTGCTCTAAGAGGGCAGAAGAGGGTGTTGGATCCCCTGGAATTGGGCTGACAGATGGTTGTGAGCTGCCATGTGGGTGCTTGGTTCTCTGCAAGAACAGCAAGTGCTCTTAACTGCTGAGCCATTTCTCTAGCCCCACATATTCAAGTTTTATTTGGGAGCAGTATTTAATTTTAGTTTGATTTTCTTTGTTTTGTTTTGTTTTTCTTTTCGGGGGAAGGGGCAATACTTTTATAAGATTTCCAGGCAGTTTTCTAAACAACTTGTAATTGTAGCAGAGTACATTCTGAAATGAGGATTGGGAGGGAGCAATAGAGTTGAGATTGCATTTTTTTCCCTCATTGCTTTAAAAAGAACAGCCAACTGATCCGAAAGAGGAATCCCTCACAGGGCCGGGAATACTGCACTTTTCCTCAGCAGCTAGCTTATTTTCATTCTCAGGACCTTCTGAATCATGGAATAAGTTGCCGGTGAATTGAGAGTCAAGCCACATACCCACCCCAAGGGGCATGTGACATCTCACCTTTGGGGGTGAGAGGCTATTCAGATCACTCCTGATTTTTTTTTCCTTTGGTCACAATCCTAAGGAATCTTAGTTAATGTTTCTGATTTCTCCATGTGACAAAATACTCCAGGGTCACCATATTTTGTATACCAGCATATCTGTCCCTTTCCTCTCTTCTCTGATTTTATCTTACAGCCATCTTACTAAGATCTTTTCTGGAACCAACGAGAGGAATGAATGAGAGAAATTCCTTAGTGAGGGTGGGGAGCAGGGGTCGAGTTTGTGAATGGTCCCACCTGACTTTCTCTGGACCTTTCTCCCCACTATTTGTAGGAGCACTAAACTGTCAGGAGCTGGCTAACATCAGGGAGAGGACACACACCGAAATCAAGGAGATGCTGGTGCTTTTAGCTTTTTTTGAGTACAGATATAGAGAAGGGGACAGGGTTGAGAGCAAATTCTAAAATATCCCAATATATTTATAGCTTCATACCTCTGGGCACTAGGACCTGGTGTTCATAGAATGTTAGAATTCATTGTCAAGCTCCAGTCTGCTCAGAGCCTGGAGCTCTGCTGGGAAAGGGATCCTATGCAGCCTAACCCTGTAGAGAACCCACACTACACTCACACATCTTCTGAGCTTTGACAGAACTGATCTCATTAGTGTGCTAGAGCTAACCCTAAGGAAGCCCAGCTTTAGCGCTTCTTAAATTTGACCACTAAGGGCTTGTGAAAGGACAAGATGCTGGGCCCCATGTGGGTCTGAGCTGGGACTTGAGATCTTACCTCTTGACCCTACTTGCCCAGCTTCCAGTGAGTCCTGTGCTGCTGATCCTGGGGCCATCCTTCAAGAACCATGAGCTAAACTTTTCCTCGGAGTGAGGCTTCAGCCTGTCCTTTACAAACTCATTAGACGGGAGGTCATACCAGATGGGCCTCTTCAGAAGAGGCCAGGAAGTAAGACCTTTAAGGAGAAAGAACTAAAGCAGGGGTGCTTGGTTGTCTTTATTTTTTTTCTGTGTATGTGTTTGTGTGTGTGTGTATGAGTATTTTGTAAGCATGTATGTAAGTGCATACATGTGTACAGTGCCTTCAGAGGTCAGAAGAAGGTGTCGAATCCCCTAGAACTAGAGTTACAGATGATTGTTAGCTGCCATGGGGATGCTGGGAACCAAACCTGGGTCCTCTGCAAGAGCAGCAAATGCTTTTAGCTGCTGAGCCATCTCTCCAGCCCCTTGGTTGGTTATCTTTAAATACAGAAACAACCAGTTTTGTTTTAAGAGGAAAAAGAGGGCCCTTGAGATAGCTCAGTGGGTAAAGGTGCTTGCTGTCAAGCCTAGCAACCTGAAACCTACGTGGTGAAAGGAGAGAACCAACTCCTGCAAGTTGTCCTCTGACTTCTACACACACTCTCACACCATGACTCTCCTGCCCCCCCCACAATAAATAAATGTCAAAAAGATTATAAAAGGGGTGGGACTGGAGAGATGGTTTAGCAGTTAAGAGCACTGACTGCTCTTGCAGAGGCCCTGAGTTTGATTCCCAGTACCCACATAACAGCTAACAACCTTCTGTAACTCCAGTTGCAGGGGATCTGATGCCCTCTCTTGACCTCCATGGGGTTGCACAACATAGGTGCACTTACATGCATGCAGGCAGGACATTCATATGCATAAGATAATCAATAAAAAAAATTTTTTTAAAGGGTGTAGCTGATCAGGAGTCCTTGGCTCTTTCATTTGATCTCTAATGTGAGGCTCACTGCAGGATGTTTTTCACTAGCACACAATGGTAGAGAAAGGAGGTGGGGAACATGATAGTCCCTCTCACTGAGAGTGGTGTGGCCACCTCAGGCTGGTCTCCCAACAGGGATCCCCAGACAAATCCAGGTCCCAGGCCTGACCTTGTGGGCCATGTCCTGATAAAGCTTGTAGAACTGAGAGTTGTCCAGGCTCCAAACTAAAGCATTAGTGTGTGGTAATGCTATAGAGACACTGCATCGCAGCTCCAAGTTCCTACAGGGACTCATAACCTTCCCCTGCTAATGTGGCAGTAACTGAAGCACTTCTTACCCTTCCCTAAGATCTGCAGGGAGACTAAACTTAGCTCTGCATTTGGGAAAGAAACTCTTCCCTTTTTCCATGACAAAAATGAAGCAAGGAGGCTTTTTTTTTTTAAACAACGTCTAGGTATTGGCAGAGCATGGTGGCACTTGCATGTAATCCCAAACCTTAGGAGGCTGAAACCGTGATGATTTTGAGTTCCGGGCCAGCCAGAGCTACTCAGTGAGACCCTTCCTCAACAAACAACCAACTAGGGCTTGAGAGATAGCTTAGATTAAGAGTTCTGGCTGTTCTTACAGAGACCCCAGGTTCAGTTCCCAGTACCTACAGGGCAGCTAACAATTGTCCTTAATTCCAGTTCCAGGGGATCCAGTGCCCTCTTTTGCCCTCTGTGGGCATTGCACAAATGGGTGCATGTACACAAAATCCTCATACACATAAAATAAACATAAATAAATGAAAAAACTTAGCCAACTAAAAGGCTAAGTGCCGAATGAGTAAAATTTCTCAGCTTCTGTTCTTCCCACAAAGCACTTTTTTAAAGGTTTTTATTTTTCTAAGCATTTATAAATATATACTTAGGTATGTAGAGAAATTTTGGACTAAGTGGGATTAATAATGCCTACTGCTATACCACTGAGCAACAGCCAAGCCTGGTGCCTATGTCCTGCTCTTTTGGAGGTAGTGATTCCTAGAAGTAGAGCTGATGAGATAACAAAGGGTACTCTAAGACAGTAAAAACTGTGATAGCATTATGCCTTATTAAATAGTATATTTAAATGAAATTCTGTTCTAGTTTGCTTTCTTTTGCCATGACAAAACACTGACCAAAAACAACTTGGGGAAGAGGGTTTATTTTATCTTACACCTCCCAGGTCGCAGTTTATCACTGAGGGAACTCAGGGCAGGAACCTGGAGGCAGGAGCTGAAGCACAGGCCATGGGGGAACGCTGCTTGCTGGCTTGCTCCGCTGGCCTGCTTAGTCTTCTTTCTTATACAACGCAGGACCACCTGCCCATGTGTGGCACCACTCAACAATCAAGAAAATGCCCCACAGACATGGCCACAGGCCAACCCAATGGAGGAAATTCCTCAGCTGAAGTTCCCTCACCCAGGTGTGTCTAGTTGTCAACAAGCTATTCACCACAACTGCCAGAATCAAACTGAATTCATTACAGAAATACAAAGACTTTTTTTGTTTTTATTGAGACAGTCTGTTAAATAGCCAAGTGTGGTGATGCACACTGTTAGTCTCAGCATGCAGGAGGCAGAGACAGGTAGATCTCTGTGAGATTGAGTCCAGCCTTGTCTACATATGAGTTCTAGGACATCTGGGACTACAGGGAGATTTTCAAAAAAAAAAGCATACCATGTTGAAACTAAAAAATTGCTCAACAGTTAAGAGTGCTAGCTGCACAATCATGAGGATCAGAGTTTGGATCCCAGTACCCACATGAGAAACCAGACATCCTACAAATGCCCGGAACTCCAGCTCCATAGGAGCCAGTATCCTCTTTGTTCTCCCTTTGCTCACAGGCATGCACACTCACACGTATGTGCATACTTCATGCAGACACATATACACATTTTTTTAAATGCCATCTTAATTGATAAAAAGAAAACTCTTCAGTCATCTGTCTCCTTATATGTTAAAAATGCAGTTAGTAAGTTAGTTGATGTCTGGCTAAAAGGCCCTTAGAACAGGAGATCCTCAATAGTACCCTTCAAAATAAGGAAGTCTGTCCCCAGTGCCAGCCAGCTTCAGAGATTGTTAAGAATATTTTCAGTGATGTCCAGAAGAGAGCAAAAACTCTTATAGCATGATAGGGGCACTGGGCCAGTTCAGAGAGACAGACAAGACTGGATAGACTGTACAGGTTCATAATGGAGGGTAGCAAGTGACATTTGTTTGTAGAAGATACTAAAAACCGATTAAAAGGAAGATGACTTTTATGTTATTAAAGCGATTTCTTGACTCCTCCCTCATCCTAGGAACTTTAAAGCACTAATTATATGTACACTACCAAGCCTAGGAGATAGGAGCTATTTCTTTCAAAGATTTTTAAAAATATTTTATTTTTATTTTATGTGTATGAGTATATTGCCTGCATGTATGTGAATGCACCCATGCCGTGCAATGCCGCGGAGATCAGAAGAGGGCTTTGGATTCCCCTGGAACTGGAGTTAAGAATGGTTCTCAGCCATCATGTGGGTGCTGGGAATCAAACACGGGTCCTTTGCAAGAGCAGTCAGTGCTCTTAACCACTGAGCCATCTTTCCAGCCCCTCAAAGATTTTTTTTTTTTCCTGTGTTTTGCTGGCATGTATGTATATGCCCCACATGTGTGCTTGGTGCCTGCAAAGGCCAGAAGAAAGCATTGGATCCCCTGGAATGGGAGTTACGGGCAGTTGTTAGCTGCCATGTGAGGGCTGAAAACCAAGAGCAGCAAGTGCTCTTATCCACTGAGCCATCTCTCCAGACCTAGTAGGAGCTGTTTTTATCTCCATTTTAAAGAGGAGAAAACCTAGGCTCAGAGAAACTTAGTAATTGTCCACGATTATATATCTAGAAAGTGACTGACCTGGCCCTCAAACCCAATCTATCTGACTGCCCAGGCTGTATTTGAACCACCTTTGCCCTATGTAGTTGTGTGGACCTGACTAAGTCAGTTCAACTCTGTAGTCATTGTTATATCTCCATTGACTGTGGTGTGGTTGAGTAGATGGTGCCAGAGGCCTTTTGTGTTTGGCAGGGTCACTCCCCCAACATCCTTGTATTCAGAGATCAACTGGAGTGGTTACAAGAGGTCAATAAGGGTCTCCCTTACTTTCATTTACATATTGAATTTATAAATAGCTAATTTGTAGCCGGGCGTGGTGGTACACGCCTTTAATCCCAGCACTCGGGAGGCAGAGGCTGGTGGATCTCTGTGAGTTCAAGGCCAGCCTGGTCTACATAGTGTGTTCCAGGACAGCTGGAGCTACAGGGAGACCTGTCTCAAAGAAGAAAAAAAAAAAAAAAAAAAGCTAACTTGTGGTTGCTCAGCCAACAGGAATGGGTGCAAATGCCTGTGTTTAGCCTTTGGGTTCAGGCCCCTTCTGAACCCAAACTTCATTAGTAATGACCCAAAGTCATTAGTAATCAGGGACTATTCTGCCTAATTGCCCCTCTGCCTGGTAAACAGACAGGCCAGGAGGACAGGAGCAGAGGAGGAGCAGGTGAGCCAAGACTTGGGAATGTAGTCACTGTGCCTTCAGAGCCTCTGAACCTTTTCTTCTTCTCTGTTGCCCCCTCAGTAGCTAGAAGCCAGAGCTATGGCACCCTGGGGCCTGCCTTGTCCTGTTCAGTTTTCTGCTCTTAGTCTTCACTGTGCTGATGGCAGCTTCTGTCTCCCTTTTTAGGTCTGGAGAAAAGGGGAAAGCCATCCGGATTGAGAAGGTCATCTACACAGGGAAGGAGGGGAAGAGCTCCCGAGGGTGTCCCATTGCCAAGTGGGTGAGTGTTGAGTCCCTACAGCTAAGCTGTGCCTGGCCCTCCTCATCTGTTGGGCTCACATGGTAGAACAGGTTGCAGGCCTGTGAAGGGCAGGTGTGTAAGAAGCAGTCATGTTTACCATCGGGACTGAAGCCAGTGCCTGGTGCTTGGTTAGGGTCATTGTCCCCCCATGGCAGCTGCTTGTGTTTATCCTGCTTGCATGCCAGTACCTGAACCGTGGGCAATCAGGAACTGTGTTTAATTGTTATATTTAGTTTGTGTGATCCCTGGGTCAGGGCTGTAGGTATAGGAAGGAGAGAGCTGGAGATGTTAGCTGACCCCTTGCTGGGCCCCCCACAGACTCTGGCTCCACCCTTTTCTCTGTGTGCCTGAGTGGCCAGTGCTCCTGTCCCCTGAATGGATGCCAGGGAGGACACTGAAGATTGACCTGCTGCAAGCCAACCTGATTGACAAGGTGAAACCTCTGAACAGCATGGTGATCAGGCTTGCTTCTTCTCAGCCTCTGAACTGCTGTTCCTGCCAGGAAGCCTGAGCAGCTCAGCAGGGAGAATGTCACTAAAACAGACCTCAGTTTATGTGGCCCACACAGAACTCTTGAAACAGTGAGGCATCTGCTACTGCAGAACTGACTTAGCACACTCTGGGCTCTCAGTAATAGGTACATGTGGCAAACAAGTCTCAATGTTCAGTGCCTTAGGGACCCTGGAAGTAAGGTCATGGAGAGCAGAGAACATAAGGTTTAACCAAGGGAAGGTGTGGTGCTGTCGGAGCTGAGGGATAGGCTGAGTTTGCCTGGAAAGTAGACATGCTTAGGGCCACAGGTATTAAGTGGCCCACAGAGGGGGTAGAAGCATTCCTGGTGAGGTCTTGTGAGTTAAGGCAGAAAGGCTGGAGGAATGTCTCTGAGGCTGGCTGAGCTCCCTCCAGAGGGTGGCTGTGGGCCACACTTGTCCATCTGTACAGTTGACATTTTTTCATTGGTATAGGGGCCTCTGCACATTTGTATTTGGTGAAAATCAAAGGTGTCTGAACTTGAACTACCACATGCTTGTTCTTAGCAGTTTTCAGCCATTATTGTAGGATTATACAAAACAAAGAACCTGGTGCTTCATAGTTCATTCACAGGTGTGAAGAAGTATGTTCTCCACCCTTGTGGGAGGTGGGCCTTGCCTAATGCGGTAAGGTGGTATCTTTCCAAAGAATCCATCCGGAAAATGACATCAGCCATAGAGAGACAAGTGAGCAGAGTTTGACCATAGTGCCTAGAGAACCACAGTCCAGGGGCCATCAGTATCTGCAGATATACATCCATGTCCATGATAGGCCTCCCCATAGCGTATAGGGAACCAGGCAACCATACAGGGAGTCCTGACACAGCATTTGATTGATACTTACTTAGTTCCTGTGTTACTGATTTCCAAAACTTTCAAAAATTAAAATGCTGAGGACTTTTAAGGGAGGCAGTATTACCCGCCCCCTTGTTTAGTATGCAGAGTATCTTTTAATGTTTTCAGGAAATTCTGACACTATAATGTAGCTGGATCACCTTGAGAACAATACCAGTCACCAGAATGGTAGTTCCTGTGATTCTACTTACATGAGGTACTTAGTGGAGTCAAATCAGACAAAGTAGAAAGGTGAAGGGTTTGGGAATATAGCTCAGTGGCAGAGCACTTGCTTACCATGTACAGGGTCCTAGATTTAAGTCCCAGCCCTGGGTGGGGGCGGGGGGAGAGAAAAAGGTTAGAAGGAACAGGGACTAGTGGAGACCCTTACTCTCAGACTCCCAGACCTGACAAGAGTTCACAAAGAGATATCCAGATCCCAAAAGGTGGCAGTAGAGAACCAGGAACTCCCAAGAATTACCCTTTCACCTACATGTAGGCCCATATACATATGTTTACAAGTATGCGCACTCACACACAAATGTAAAGAAAAAATTGTAATTAAAAAATATATAGAATCCGGGCTGGAGAGGTGGCTCAGCAGTTAAGAACACTGACAGTTCTTGCAGAAGACTTGGGTTTGAATCCCAGCACCCACATGGCAGCTAACAACTCCATAACTCCAGTACCAGGGGCTCCAACAGCCTCTTCTGTCCTCCGCGGGCATTGCACTACATGGGTACACTTACCTACATGCAGGCAGGCAATACATGCATACACATAAAATAAAAATAATAAATAAAATATATATTTTTTAATGTAGAATCCTGGTTGTAGTAGCTCACACCTTTAATTTCAGCAGCTGGGAGGCGGGCAGATCTCTGAGATCCAGGCCAGCTGAGGCTACAGGGAGAGACCCTGTCTCAAAAAAAAAGTAGAATGGTAGTTGCCAGGGGCATCAGAAGGGAAGACTAGAGAGTTACTGTTTCATGAATGAAGTTTCAGTTTTAGAGGGAATAAAAGTTCTAAAGGTGGTGGTGATTGCACAGCACAATGCAGATTTTATGTTCTGCATATTTTCAAACAAATAGAGTGTGGTATTCACGACTTCAAAGAGGGAGTTTGGGGGCAGGAGGTTAAGAACACTTGCTGCTCTTGCAGAAGAAGGTCCAGGTTTGATTCCCAGCACCCACATCAGGCAGCTTACAACTGGCTATAACTCCAGCTGCAGGAGATCTGATACTGTCTTCTGGCCTCTGTGGGTACTTGCATGTATGTGGTGCACGCTAAACTCATGCAGGTACATATATATAAATTTAAAACTTTTTTAAAGGTTTTCAGCTGGATATGTGGCACATGGCTTTAGTTCCAGCACTCTGGAGGCAAAGGCATATGGATCTCAGAGTTCAAGACCAACCTGCTATGTAGATAGTATGTAAGTTCCAGGCTAGCCAGGGTTACATAGTGGGACCCTATCTCAAAAAAAGAGGATAGGGCATTTTCATGTAAACTTCTGCATTTCCACTTTTTCTTAGAAACTGGAAGAGCTAGCAGCACTGGACTGGGATTCTCTTGTGTGCCTGAGGAGGAGCTGTGCCTCCCAGTTTTGTTGAACAACTGTCCCCACCATGCCCGGCCATGCCTCAGGCCTATTTTCCTTGTTGGTACTGCCTGCCTGGCTACTCCCTTTCTGTGCCACCTATCCAGGCTGAGTGGTAGGTGTAAACCTATCTCTGCAGCCCTGGCACTTCCTAACCTCCACATCTACAGAATTGCTGGATAGCACATTAATTCTGTGCATAGCTTTTAGAGGGAACACAAACTGCTCTCCACAGTGTGGTGCCCCTGCTCTTTAACTAAATACACACAGGTTACTGAATTTTCTCTGCAAATGTTTCATGAAGCTCCTGACTATATTTGGCATACAGTTTTTATGTTGTTGGTTTTTTTGAAATTTTAATTACTTTTTATTGAAAACTGTACTGAATGCTAAATGTCCACCTTTACAATAAACAAATACAATTACTCACAATAAAACAAAACATACTGCTGATAAACATTATTTTTCTTTTTTATAGTTTTATTTAGGATTTTTCACTTACATGTCTGTATCAGTCACCAATGTCTTAAACTTTATAGTAATTGGTTTTTATTTTGCTCTTTTAAAATTTTGTGTTTGTTTCCTAATTGCATTGCAGTAAAACCCCACACCCCAGGTCTATGGGACAGTGAGCAGGGGTATGAGTTGTGTTGCTTCTGTAGGTAAAGACTCTTGGGACTTTGTCTGTGCAGGTGATCCGCAGACACACGCTGGAGGAGAAGCTGTTGTGCCTGGTACGGCACCGAGCAGGCCACCACTGCCAGAATGCTGTGATTGTCATCTTGATCCTGGCCTGGGAGGGCATCCCTCGAAGCCTTGGAGACACCCTGTACCAGGAGCTCACTGATACCCTCCGGAAGTATGGGAACCCCACCAGCCGGAGATGTGGCCTCAATGATGAGTATGTGACAAAATGGCAGTGGGTGGGCAATGGGGCCAATGTCTCCACAGGCCCCTGGGCAGCAGGCGTAGGAATTCAGGGTTCTGGCCCTGGCTCAGCTTTTCTGTTAAGCCCCAAGTCAACATTACCAAGTGTGTAAAAACTATGTGTAGCCCACAGATATTGTGCTATTGGTATTTACCAAACCTACCTTTATTGAGTTTACACCATTCTTTCATTAGGGTGTATTTATTTTCAATCAAGTTATCCTTTAGGTGTATAATCTGGAGGATTTTCTGGAGGATTTTAATAAATGTCTATAGTCAAATAGCCACCAGGACCCCAGTCAAGCTAGACAACAGGGGCCAGTGAGATGGCACAGTGGTTAAAGGCACTTGCTGCCAAGCCTTGACAGAGTTCAATCCCCAGGACCCACACAGTGGGAGGAGAGAACAATTCCTACAAGTTGTCCTTCGATGTCCACATATCATATTCATCCTCCCTCTCTCTCTCTCTCTCTCTCTCATTTAAAAATTTTTTAAACACACAGAATAGCTCCATCACATTTCTTTCTCCCCCCCTCCCCCGTACCCTTACCTGCAATCCTTTCCCTTCAGTGTCCCCCTTCTTTTTGAGTTTGCCTCTACAAGAATGATCCAATGGTTTGTAGCCTTCTCAACAGGCATGTTCTACCATGCATGAGCATTCAGAGGCCACCTGTGTTGACATGTGTCAGTATCTCACTCCTGATCATTAAGTGTGATTCCACTATGTGGATTGTCATAATGTTTATCCAATCCCAACTGAGGAAACTTTGGGTTGTCTGCAGATTTTATTGAGTGTTGAATTTAATGTGAGTGTTGGCTTCAAGGCCTATCAACTTCTGAGCTCTAAGAAGCAGGCATGTTCAAACCCCAGGCTCAGAGTGTTTCCTGCTTGGGGGTCTGCAATGGAGCTGGCGTGGGGTATTGGAATTAAAGTAAAGCATGAACCTTCCTGAACTTTGACTAGATTCTAGTCCTTTCTTAAACCATGTGCTTCTCCTAATAGCAGACCCTGAGAAGATCAGCCCCAGGGCTGGGACCTAAGCAAACTGCTGAAAATGCTTTTTGCATCAGAAAATTTGAAGGAGTTGGGCTGGGAAGGATAAGTCCTGGTCACTGGGAGCCTGGTGAATACCAGACCCCTGCAGGGCCTCTCCTTGAGGGTGAGAAAAAGATAACAGAAAAAGTGAGATCACATTGGTATGCCTGACCTGTGACGTACATTGCAGCCGAACCTGCGCTTGCCAAGGCAAAGACCCCAACACTTGTGGTGCCTCCTTCTCCTTTGGATGTTCTTGGAGTATGTACTTCAATGGCTGCAAGTATGCTCGGAGCAAGACACCACGCAAGTTCCGACTCGTAGGGGACAATCCCAAGGAGGTGAGCAGAGCGTGCAGGGCCCTCCTCATCCTTTCCCAACTGGGTCCTTAAAAGCCACACCAGAACAGATACAGAAAATGTAACTTGCTTAACTTTGGTTTTTCTCAGTAGCCTTACCCTCCTGTGAAATGAAGTGTGTGGCAGGAAGTGTGGAAAATTAGATGTAGCTAGAAGTCCCTCAGACTCTTACCATTTAAACAGTCACTTTAAAGTAATTATTCTGAGTACTTAAAGTGTATTAACCCAGCACTCGGGAGGCAGAGGCAGGCGGATCTCTGTGAGTTCAAGGCCAGCCTGGTCTACATAGTGAGTTCCAGGACAGCTGGGGCTACAGGGAGACCCTCTCTCAAAAAAACAAAAAAAAAAAAAAAAAAAAAGTATATTCAGCTTTCTCATCTGAATTTGATCCTCTTGAAGGGTCATTTCTTTCTGGTACATCTTTTGGGGTGTAGACCATATAGCAGGAAGAGGACCCTTCTGTCTGTGGGTGACCCTGTAAATCTTTGCTGGATTTGGTGAAGTATCCTGTGTCCCACCCAGCTGCTGGGCAGACATTTTGGGCATCCATGCCCAGAGCCAGGCCCTCGTCTCCATGCCGGGGGCCTGTCCTTGGGTACTGGGTGGTGGTCTACACATATATCCATAAGCTATGATGTCTCTGTGGCGCTTCACCATGCCCTTCGCTCATAAGCCTCTCATCCCTGTGAAGACAGGACAAAGGCCTCAGGATCTTTCCTACAGGTTACACCAAGAATATAGGAACCATGAGTATCAGCTCAGGCCACTTCCCTACTGCCATATTTTCAGTGCCCTGTATTGAGATGGCCATAGCAAGAGGTGATCTCAGAATTCCAAACACAAAGCAGAGCCTCTGAGCACACTGTCTTCCACCTCCAGACCTCTTCCCTCCTGCCTGTGCTCCTACAGGGGTAGTTAGTAGACTGGTCCCTCTGCTGGGATACAGGCAGGCATCTTGATGCAGCCACCTCAGACTGGAGAGGTGGCTCGGTGGTTAAGATCAACCTTACAAAGCTTGAAGCTCCAAATGCCAGAAAGACTAATGTCCTAGTTTGCTTCTCCATTGCTGTAACAAAAACACTCTGACCAATACCAACTTGGAAAGGAAAGGATTTATTCAGCTTACATCTCTTGGGTCACAGCTCATCACTGAGGGAGCCCAAGGTAGGAACTCAGAGCAGGAATCTGGAGGCAGGAGTTGAAGCACAGGCCATGGAGAACTCTGCTTACTGACTTGCTCCCCTGGCCCCTGCTCAGCCTGCTTGCTTATGCAACAACACAGGCCCACCTGCCCAGGGGTGGCATCACCCACAGTGGCCTGGGCCCTCCCACATCACTCATCAAGAAGATGCCCCACAGACATGGCCACAGGCCAGTCCAATAGAGGCAATTCCCCAATTGAGGCTCCCTCAACCCAGGTATGTAAAGTTGACGCTAAAGCTATCCAGCACAACTAAGCTTTACTAAGGACAGGGACATCTGCTGGGCATTTCTTCACTGCTCCATTGCCCACATATACATCTTCCAAGCTTTGTTCTTCATAAGTAAAATGAACCATTTTGGGCAGGCTAGATAGGACTCAGCAGTTCAGAGTGCTTGCTGCTCTTTCAGAGGACCAGGTTCATTTCCTAGCACCCATGTTGAGCAGCTCACAATTGCCTATAATTCTATCTCCAAGGCAATTTCATGTCCCCTTCTGGTCTCCATGGACACACACACATATTCACACATGCCATTCACTAACATACACACATACACATAAATAAAAGTAAATCGTTAAAAAGAACCATTTTCAAATTCAGAATCCCTCCCCAAAAAATCCTTTTAGACAATTTTATAAGCTTAAAGTAGAGTGATTTAATACTAGATACTTAAGCTAAGATCCCTTCTTCCTGAAGCAGTAAATACAGTTGTTTCAATGAGGAGGAACTCCAGGACCTAAGAATTACCCGGAAGAAGAAAAAACATTGGCTCAGGCTGGAGAGGTGGCTCAGTGGTTAAGAGCACTTGCTGCTCTTGCAGAGGACCCAGGTTTGGTTCCCAGCACCCACATGGTAGCTAACAACTGTCCATAATGCCAGTTCCAGGGGATCCAATGCCCTCTTCTGACCTTCCAGGCATTGCATAAAGTAGGTACACTTTCATACATTCATGCAAAATACCCATACATATATAATAAAAGTAAAATTTTTTAATTAAAAAGACTGACTTAATTTCTCTAGTATCCATCTCTGGTTCTGTCAACCACCATGTCCTGTGTATTTTGCTGTATGCTAAATACTGTGCTGAGTACCACAGGTATCTCAGGACTGCCCAGTAACCTAGGCACTGTTACTTTACAGATGAGTGGTGTTTTGCCTGAATGTATTAAAGTGTACCTACTCAAGGCTAGTTTATGGTGAAGGCAAGGTTCCACCCCAGGCCTCTGCTTTATGAGTCTCACCTTGGTGTTGTGTCACTTTGGACCTGCTGTGCTGATGGCAGTCTCTGACAGCATTCAGGGCAATGGTTAGGCTCTGACACCCCGCTAGTGGGTGGCTGAGCCATTCTCCATTTCCATCTCTACCCTGTGTGCTTGCTGCTTCATCCTGCTTCCTTCTTCATAAACACCCTGTGCCCATGCTCATGGCCTCTTCTAACCACTGCAAGCCCTACTGGCCACTGGCAGGCCAGAGAGGCAACAGAAGCTCCGCTACATGTAACAAAGTAGCTACCACTCAATGTGGAGCTTTCTTGATGCTGGGGACATTCTCTGCTTTCTGGTGCAGGAATCACATGGAGCCACTGAGGGACCCACTTCACAATTAACTTCCATTTCTATGGGCTCTCACAGTCAGAGCTTTTGTGTTTGTCTGACACCTGGCTAGTGATAGGTCCTGGGCCAAGCTGACTGTGAATTTCAGCAGAGTCCTGTCTCCTTCTGCCTTCCTTTCTCTAACATGGGAAAAAGAATTCACACCTGTTGCTCAGGGGATTTTCCTACCTGCCATACCACACATGTGATCTAGAGTGTTCAGCTCTGAAGGCCAGAGCCTGCTGATTGTCCCAGACTGAATGGGGCTGTGTGCTCCCTAGTAGAGCAGACACTTGATTAGGATGACTGCACCTTCTTGCATTGACTGCTTCTGATAAGCCTCAGTATCCCCAAATTTAAAATGGACACAGTAGAGGGAACACTGAAACCCTGATGGCACCTGCTACCTGCCTTCCTGGTGGCACCTGGCAGTGGTTCTCATTTCTAGCATGAAGTTCGCTAGGCAGGGCCATTCTAGATATGCATGACTGTTCTTCTCTCTGCAGGAAGAAGTGCTCCGGAATAGTTTCCAGGACCTGGCCACTGAAGTAGCTCCCCTGTACAAACAACTGGCTCCTCAGGCCTATCAGAACCAGGTACTGGGCCTGGCCCTTTCTCTACGAGGTGCCTTTTGTGCTGTCACAGAAGGCTCAGCCTGGGAGTGGAGGAAGTGTGGTGCTTTGATTAAGACACTTTGATTACACAAGTTGACTGTACCCAATGCCATCTATCCCAAACTCCCTATCTTCCCCTTCCCCTGGTGGTCCTCTAGCACCTCTGGCCCAGTTCCCCCTGCAGAGGATTAAGCTTCTCTCCCACCCAGCATCTTTCAGAAAAGCTTAGGATAACCCAGAAGGGAGTGATTTCTGTGCAGCTTGATAGACATTCTTTTGTATCTGGGGTCTCTCGGCCAGAAAACCTTCCTCCTGCGGTCCAGGTTCACAAGACAGCTATGATCCTTAATGTGCTTCCCTCTAAGACCTGGCCTCCAGGTGCAGTCACTTCAGATCTTCTGAACAGCTTTTTTGGCTATTCACACAGGTAACCAATGAGGAAGTAGCGATCGATTGCCGCCTGGGGCTGAAGGAAGGGCGACCCTTCTCTGGTGTCACAGCCTGCATGGACTTCTGTGCTCATGCCCACAAGGACCAGCATAACCTCTACAACGGGTGCACTGTGGTAAGGAAGACTAGGTCCTGTCACGGCTCTACCTGTAGGGCCATCATGGGAAGGAGCTGACTGGTTTGCTCATTTTAGGGAGAAACATGAGACTGGATTCTCAGGGCTCTAGGTGGTGCTGGTCAGAAGGCCTGGGCTAAACTGGGCTCTGGTATGTACATGCTGCAGGATAAGGCCTTAAACACATGGAGTCCCTGGTTATTTAAAGTGTGGTTCCAGGTCACAGAATACAATGGATTTAATCCAAACAGACCCTTGATACATTCATTAAACTAATGCATATTGAGTACAGCTATGCCAGGCCCCATCTAGATGCTGGGAATAAAATGGACAAAAGCTCTAAGTAGATAGGCTGTCCAGTCATGAGTGATGAAGTCCATGAGGGGAGAAAAAAAGTGTAATGGATAATGTGATAGGTGTTGGGCAACAAGAACCTACTTGTTTACTGAGCAGAGGAATAACAGGAAGACAGGGTTTGAGAGTAGAAAATGGAGGCTTCTGCCTTGAGATGCTTGCTAGGGGCACAGGCTAGATATAGAGCAGGCAGGTGAGAGAAGGTCTGGTGCTCATGAGTCAAGCTCCAGAGGAGTGTGCTGGAGAAAGGGGTGGGGGCTGGCATGGGAATTTTCTTTGGGGGCATGGTGCCTGTGATGCTACACTTGCCTTTCAGCTAGATCCGGTGAGGCAGGGCTGCAAGAGACTATGGGAGAGGGAAGAGGGCTGCCAGAAATGCTAGAAAAGGTAGGTCCTCCAGGACAGAGAGGCAGAGGATGGTAGCACCAGAACAGTGCTTGGGTCTCAGAGCTCCTAGAGTCTGGGGTGAATGCAAATAATACTTTTTCTAAAATGGCAAATACTTTTACTACTTTTTTTTTTATTGTTACCTTTTATTATTTTACAATACAGTTCAAAAAATGCCATTCTAGTTGCTTTAACTGCTCTATATGATCTGGAATAAAAGCATACTTAGACTGCACAAACACCAAGCTGAAATATCTACTGGTACTGAAACATCACCATAAAGGGTTATAGTTTTTGTTTTGTTTTGTTTTGTTTTTTGTCTTTTTGAGACAGGGTCTCCTTGTAGCCCCAGCTGTCCTAGAACTATGTAGACCGGGCTGGCCTTGAACTCACAAAGATCCGCCTGCCTGTTTTGTTTTTTTTTTTAGTACTGAAACATCACCATAAAGGGTTATAGTTTTTGTTTTGTTTTGTTTTGTTTTTTGTCTTTTTGAGACAGGGTCTCCTTGTAGCCCCAGCTGTCCTAGAACTATGTAGACCGGGCTGGCCTTGAACTCACAAAGATCCGCCTGCCTGTGCCTCCCAAGTGCTGGGATTAAAAGTGTGCACCACCACACCAGCTCATATTTTTTTTTAATTGTAT
>NW_008355476.1:9006-30717 GCF_000622305.1 Nannospalax galili | reverse complement strand
GTAGTGCAGGCTAGGAGAGTTAGCCGGTGGTGCAGGCCCAGGGACACAGAGAGGGGTGAGGGCGGGGCCAGGACCAGAAGCGGTGCTCCTGGAGCCCAAGAAAGGGACTGAGTTGGTCTGGGTGAGAAGGATCAGGAAGCAGTATTGGTTCCCCAGGTGTCTGGGGCCCCAAGCCTAGGAATGGCGCAGGGCCCAAACTAGGAGTATGGAACGGCTGGGGGGATGGAAGGGTGAATATGGCTTAGGGAGTCCTGGCGCCGATGAGGGTGGGGCCAGGACCAGAAGCGGTGCTCCTGGAGCCCAAGAAAGGGACTGAGTTGGTCTGGGTGAGAAGGATCAGGAAGCAGTATTGGTTCCCCAGGTGTCTGGGGCCTCAAGACTAGGAATGGCGCAGGGCCCAAACTAGGAGTATAGAACGGCGGGAGGGATGGAAGGGTGAATATGCCTTAGGGGGAGTCCCAGCGAGAGAGTTGCACTATAGACTTACCCCAAGAGGCCTGAGGGTGGTAGTTGTTTTTTTTAAATAAGATGTGTGATAACGCAAAATAAAATAAACTGCTAAAACAGAAAGTAAACTTTGCTTTAATGTCTATAGAAAGTAGGTGGTTTTGTTTTCTTTTTTCAGTACATCTGTTCTGGCAGCAAGTGGCAGTAGGCATTAAAGCACTCTGCCCTGAAAACTTGTGCTTCTGTCTGTGCATATCACTTGAAACAGACCAGACACATGGGAAAAAATTGTTCTAAATGTCTTCAATACTTCTCCCTCCCAAAAGTCACAATATTAATGAACTCAAAATCCCTCTTGGTAATGGTATTTTACAATTATTTTTCTTCAGTGACACTGGATGCTTTGAAATTTCCCTAAAAGAGAATCAACAAAAATGCAAAGAAATTTTCTGAGGTCCAATTTTCACTTCACATTCTCCAAGTACCAGCTCTACGTGGTGACGAAATGAAATTCAGTTCGTTCCTGTTAGTTTTTAATCACGTTTACATTAAATCAAATTTAGCTGGATTTATCAGTTGCCACATATTTTAGAATCTTAAGAAAGCGTTACATACATATAATTAGTTTTTATCTTTAAAAAAAAAACACCTATATATGTGTATATATTCATGTGTCTTACCTTCACTGAAGTCCATTTTTTTCTGGCTAGATGTGAGATATAAGATTAAGGGATCAATGCTGGCTTCATTTCTTTATGAGCATTTATTGGGGTCTTTTTTCATTCAGTGTGACTGCAGCATTCTCATAATAACCACACAAAAGGCAATAAAAGAACGCCTGCTGAACAGGCTTCTGCGAGGCAGCTCGTGTTTGAAGTCAGACTCCACCAAAGTGGCACTACGGCATTGTAGGCATTGGATTTTTGTTTTCTTGTTTCAAGTTTGTCAGTTCTGTACTATTATTTTTCTCTAACAGGACAGTATGTCATCACAGGGTAAGTTAAGGCCGAGATACCACTTGCAGTTGCTCACAGTAACACAGTGGACTTAATTCTCAAGAGCTGATTAAAAACCAACGCGAACAGTAGTCACCTAGAACCGCATTTAGTCACATTCAAATACTTCCAAAAGCACTTTGCCACTATGTTTCCTTCTTCTTAACTGATTTTATGTTAACCTTAGTAAAATTATAGCAAATAAGATTGTAAAGATTTTTTTTGTAAAGTTTTGTTTTTAAGGGACTGCTATGTTCAAATGAATATTTCAATTTTCAAAATGCCATTAAGTAATGTCTTTTCTATAAACACGGCTGGCAAAATTAAAAAGCACAGAGGGGCTAATAAGATGTTTCAATTTCAGTGAAGAGTACCAGAGCACACGTCATGTATCGTTCATGAAGAAAAGCTGACAGAAATATTCAGCAATTCATGCACAACTTGAGCTATGCACAACTTCTTCAGAAAGATCCTGAGGCTTGAGAAGACACATTTTCCTAATCACATGCTTCATGCAAAATAGACTATAAAGCTACATAGATGTTTGATTTTAACTGTGGACCCATATTTTTCAAAAACCAGAGGCAAGGGAAAACAATACCAAAATACATAAACGAATTCCACCTGTAGCCTGTGCTGTTTACCATTCAGTGAGATAAAGTGTCCAATAAAATGTAAAATGCAGCATATGCAATCATGTAATCTAGAAACTTTTCATGATAATTTATTGCAAATTGCACTTCACAATCTACCACAACAATGGGAAGCTGGCCCCTTGTTTGTTTGCAGAGTCCTTGAGCCCCAAACTGAAGCCCAAGTCACTAGTAAAAAGACCTGGATAAAAAGTTTGCAGCTGTGCTCAGCCAGCTAGCTCTGCCCTCTGTGAGCCAACCCCAAACACTGCTTTGTTCTGTTCTTTTGTGGGACTCTCGTCCTCAGGCAGGTAGTCAGGCAGCTCCATGTTTCCTTCTTCTTCCACAGGAGTATCTCGGAATGGAACCAGCATCTCTTCTCTGCTTTCACTTTTCACAACTTGCTGAGCTTTCATGGCCTTGGTTGATGCTATTGCTGATGCCAAAGCCTCTGCTTTCAAATCTGAATGGATTCACACCACGCATCTTTGAACAGCCATTTGGAAAAGTAAAGCTAATAACACCTTTAATTTTTAGCAAAACTGCTTCATATAGATTGCTCCAAGATGTATCATCAAGACCATCTATATACAAAACCACTGTTTTGGCATGTTTGTTAGTAGTTCCCAGAAAAAAACTGAGCTTTCCTTCGATGTGAATTCATTTCATTAAAACTGTCACCATCAGCCATACTGGAGGACTGAAGAATGTCATAGGTTTCAGAGGCCAGAAGTTTTGTTTCTCCGGGAGTTGTACTCTTCTGTATAACATTCTGCAAGCTTAGCATCATACCCTGTTCTCCTTTCATCTTTTCTCTTTTTGCACGACATTCTGCCAAATATCAGAGAGCAAGCAAAGCTGAGTGGACAACAGGGGGTTGGGACAGTCCATAAATAAAATAAGGCCGGGTGGACATCCTTGATCCTGGATGATGGCTCTTCTATTTAATAGATCTGTTGCTAAGTCCCGAAGCTGGTTAACTACCTAGCATCAGGCTCTTCATTCATGGTGGTGGAGGAAGAACTCATCTTCTATGCATGAATAAAATCTTCTTAAATTCCTCTGGAGGCCCGGGTATCCCAGGCCTGCCACTGCATCAGAGCTGCACCCACGTGGTGGACAAGCGGAGGGGGCAGTGACCCCAAGCCACAGCCTCTCCAAACCCGCCTGACTCGTGGATCTTCTCTCAGACACTGGCCACTTTTACTACTTTAAATATTGACTGTCATTATAAAAACTTTTTAAACTTTATTTATAAAAAATATGTGGTATCTGAGTTGAACTCAAGTTCTCATATTTGCACATTTGACCATCTCCCCAGTCTTTCGTTTTAAAAACTTTTAAGCTGGGACTAGAGAGATGGCTCAGTGGTTAAGACCAATTGCTGCTCTTCTAGAAGACCCTAGTTCTGTTCCCAGCAGCCATGTCAGGAGGCTCACAACCACCTCTAACTCTAGCTCTAGGGTATCTGATGTTCTCCTCTTTTCTCCACAGGCATGCATATGTGTGGCATACACACTTGTGGCATACATTCACACACACACACACACACACACACAAATAAAAATAAATCTTTTAAGTAATATAAAAAAGACTAGTCTGAAATCTTGTAGAAAGAGCCACTGTGAGCATTTGATGGCCATCATTCTGACAGCTGTACGTATGACCCTGGCCATACAAGGCATATGAAGCTCCACCTGCATGGGGTCACATGTTTGCCTGCCGTCAGTGGGTTTGGATTTACATTCATACTTACTGAAGCTGCATGTGCATCTCTGACATCAGCTATGTAACCAGCCCCCCGACAAATGAGCAGTTGGTGATTTCAGACCGTTCCCATCCATATGCCATGAGGAGGCCCCACAGCTCTGTTCAGAAGTCCCAGGGTAGGAACAGTGATAGTTGTAAGCATCCATTGCCTGGTCTTCTTCCTGTAACCCTGAATCCTGTGGTCTCCTTAGTCTCTGCCTGCCTCAGAGGTGTGCTGCCTTTATACTGAAGAAGTTGGACATATTTCCCTGTTTTCCTTGTCAGTTTTAACTTCATTTTTGTGGGTATCTATTATGTCCTTTGTTGCTTACTTTTTAGTCAAGATTGCCATGTCTTGACATTTGTAAAGTTTCTTGTGTGTGTTAGGAATAGTAGTTCTTCTCATATCACACCCTTTATATTTGACCTTTGCTCTATTGTGTATCACATGGGGTGTTAGAGAAGGGCAAGCAGTAAGGCTGAAGGCCAGTGTAACCCAGAACATACACAGACGTCAGGACAGTGGAGAAGGTTGAAAGACCTATGTGCTCTGGGAAGAACAAAGCTGGGAAAAGTGACACTAAGGGAGGAAGTCAAAAGGAAGAGATGCATAGAGTTGACACCACAAAAGTGTGAAGTATCTGTTCAGGAAATAAAACTCAATCAAAATGGAAAGGCCAGTACAAAGTGAGTAATTTGATGTCTTTGAGTTAAAGCAGGTCCTAGAATAGCAGTGGTATGTGAGTAACCTCACGTATGGAAGGAAGCCTGTGTACATGCCACAAATCAGACATCAGGATGGTCATCAGATTCCTCACAGTGGCTAATGGTGCATAGCAAGCCAACTGAGGCAGAATCTATGATTGCCAGAATATACAAAGATGACTTTACATAAAAATAACATTAAAAAATGGTCACAAGGGGACTGGAGAAATGGCTCAATGGTTAAGAGCACTGGCTGCTCTTGTAGAGAACCCTGGTTTGCTTCCCAGCACCCACATGGCAGCTAACAACCATCTCTAATTCCAGTTCCAGGGAACCTAACACCCTCTTTGACCTTTGTGGGCATTGCACGACACGGGTGCACTTACATGCGCACAAGACACAAAACTCAGAAAAGGGAGACAGAATTTAATAAAATCTACCTAAGGGGTGTTTTAATCAGGTATCATAAGACACATAGAAATGAACTTCATCTAAGAATGTTACAGTCACAGATACCTAGAAAGAGGAGGTGTGGCCTGATTCAGGAGGCTATACCAGGCCCCAGGCCAGGTCAGGAAACAGGGAGCTGAGGGAAACTAGAACCTTTATAGGGATTTCAACAGGAAGGAGTGGACAAGGGGGAGGGTACCACTGAGAAAGTTCTGGACTTGTTGGTTTGGAAAATTTCTGAGAGCTCTGGACTATGGAGGTTGTCTGAGGAGGGTGGTCTCCAGATGCCCAGGACCTGGCCCTGGAGTGATCTAGGGCAACAAGAGATTTTACTTGTTGCATGAACTTGGTAAAGTAGTTGGGGGGTGGGTCTGATTCTATTGGCTCGTTCATGTACCAAAGGTGCAGTCTAGGAAGACTTTGCCACCTCCAGGATTTAACTACCTCTGGCAGGGGCAGCCTCTTGGGGATGGGAGGGTGGTGACAGTCCTAAATGCTACAGTCAGAACACAGAAAAAAAAATTAAATATTTAAGATTAGATAGTAAACTTGCGGAAAACAAGCCTTGTTGAGGAATAGAAGCCAACAAGATGTTTTAATAATGAGCAAAGTAGTTAATAATGGCTGGGCCAGGCATGGTAGTACATGTCTTTAATATCAATACTTGGCAGGCAGAGGCAGGTGGATTTCTTTGAGACCAGACTGATTTACAGAGTAAGTTCCAGGCCAGCCAAAGCTACATAGTAAGACCCTATCTAATAGTGAGACTGTATGAGAGAGAGAGAGAGAGAGAGATATCGATCTTAGGGCAGTTTTGCAGAATGTGGTAGGGCTGCCTCATAGCATCTCTTCTAAGAAATTAAGTACTTTGGAGCCCAAGCATGTGGCATATGCCTGTAATCTCAGCACTCAGGAGGCAGAGGAAGAAGGATCAAAGCCAGCCTGGTCTACACAAGAAGTTCAAGACCAGCTACAGTGTAAAACCATGTCTCAATAAAAGCATAGCCTTTCCACTTTCATGGCTCATGGTGTTACATCAGGACATATAAGGGATTGCTGCTACAATCCGCAAATGAGAGAAAACATCACACATCACTTGCTTTTCTGTGTTTGTATTACTTCACTTCGTGTAACACTCTCCAGTTTCATCCATTTACATGGATGTACAGGTATCTTCACATAGGATGAGTCCTTTAGGTATATGCCAAGGAGTGGTATAATTGGATCGTATGGCACAGGACCCATGCCAACTCAAACTAGGGCCCAGACTGGAACAAGAGAAATGGGTGACAGGCTGGCCCTAGCATGAGAACTATTGGAGGACTGATTACTACTATATGAGGGAGCGTATGCCTTACTTATAATCTCTAGATGGGCTGACTAGACTCTAGTGGATAGATGTGCACTGAAGGACATCTGGTACAAATGTTTGACTGGATAGGACTTAATATGTATGGTGGAATACATGAGATCCGGTGGGGGGTTGGGGAGGAGAGCATGGATGGGGGAGGGGTCTAATTTTGATTAAGAACTGTTCCATGAAATGTACAAAAGTTCAATAAAAACTTAAATAAGAGGATCAGAAAATATAATTCAGCTGGGTATGGTGGTGTATGCCTGTAATCTCAGCACTCGGAAGGCCAAGGCAGGCAGATCTGAGATAGAGGTGAGCCTGTCCTATTTAGCTAGTTCCAAGCTAGCTGGGGTTATAGGAGACCCTAACTCAAAAAACAAAAACAATGTAATTCAAGGGATTTTTTTTAATTGTAGTGGGAAAATATTAGAAACAAGTTGAAATGTTTGATAATGGATGTGTACTTCATAGTGGGAAGATTAATGCATTAGAAAATATTCATGTTAAGAAAAATTGTTGTTTTTAAAAGCCTAATAATTATGAATAATAGTTACCCAAAAGCACTATATACATGTGTGTGCATGTGTGACCAATGTTTACCATTATTTTTTCTAAAATCACTTTTAATAGCATTTACCTTAAGAACATAGGAGCTGTGTGTTCAGGGTGCAGGCAAGAAGGTACAAAGCGTGGCTAGGTGATGTGATGCAGTGGTAACAAAGATGAACTGGTCCCAGCCCAGCCACTTGTCAGCATTGTGGCCATGTGCCCATCTTCCATCCTCTCCCAGCATAGTGGGAAATATGAGATAATGTGACAGACCCATTTTGAAAGTTGTCTTGCAGCCTCTGTGTTGTTAGTTTTTAGAACCTCTGAGAATCAAGAGAGTGTGGTGGGAACAGGTAGATGGCTGGTGGTAAGGTCACATATTTGGGGGCTCCTCAGCATGGACCCCAACCTCATGGCTTCTCTCCTTGCATGAGGCAGGTCTGCACCCTGACCAAGGAAGACAATCGCTGTGTGGGCCAAATCCCTGAGGATGAGCAGCTACATGTGCTTCCCCTCTACAAGATGGCCAGCACGGATGAATTTGGCAGTGAGGAGAACCAAAATGCCAAGGTGGGCAATGGGGCCATCCAGGTACTCACAGCCTTCCCTCGTGAGGTCCGGCGTCTGCCTGAGCCTGCCAAGTCTTGCCGCCAGAGGCAGCTGGAAGCCAGGAAGGCGGCAGCTGAGAAGAAGAAAATGCAGAAGGAGAAGCTGAGCACGCCTGAAAAGATCAAGCAGGAGGCCCTAGAGCTGGCTGGGATCACCACTGACCCAGGTGAGGGAACAGGTACCTCACAGGGCTTCATCCCACCCTTCCCCCCATCTCCACATCACATCACAGTGGCCACTTAGGAGGGAAGGTCCTAGGGTATTTCACTCTGACCATCAGACCAGGTGGAGCCACTGAGCAAGTGTGAAAAGCGGACTGCTTATCTGGAAACGAGCTCCCTGGACAGTGTTTCACTTCTCTTCTAGCTGCTCCCACACTCAGTCTGGGGAGTTTACTGTGATTGCAGGCCCATGGGTGGGCAGTGGGTTGTGAGCACCTGAGCTTTTCCCTGTCAGCAGTCCCTGCAGTGACCCCCAGGCTAGCACTTTGGGAAGATTAAAACTTGAGGAATTTGAGGGGTCAGATGAGGAGTGAAAGCAGAGAGGAAGTCAGGTCCACCTCTGGCAGGGTCAGGACCTGTGTTTAGGGGCACCGAAGGTGCAAATCCATATGTGACTTGGGCTACCCTCAGCACCTCATCCATACTGCCTCTCCTGACAAGGAGGGAGGGTCCATCCCTGTCCTCTGCACCTAGGCCTTGCCTTGCCAGCCTGTGATCTCACCCTCCTTTTTCCACCTTGCCTCTGCCTTCCTCAGGCCTGTCTCTGAAGGGTGGATTATCCCAGCAAAGCCTAAAGCCCTCCCTCAAGGTGGAGCCGCAGAACCACTTCAGCTCCTTCAAGTACAGTGGCAATGCGGTGGTAGAGAGCTACTCGGTGCTGGGCAGCTGCCGGCCCTCCGACCCCTACAGCATGAGCAGCGTATACTCATACCACTCTCGCTACGCACAGCCTGGCCTGGCCTCCGTCAATGGTTTCCACTCCAAGTACGCACTTCCCTCCTTTGGCTACTATGGCTTTCCTTCCAGCAACCCCGTCTTCCCCTCCCAGTTCCTGGGTCCCAGTGCCTGGGGACATGGGAGCAGCGGTGGTAGTTTTGAGAAGAAGCCAGACCTCCACAGTCTGCACAACAGCCTGAACCCAGCCTACGGTGGTGCTGAGTTTGCCGAGCTGCCAGGCCAGGCTGTTAATACAGACACCCACCACCCCGCCCCTCACCACCAGCAGCCTGCTTACCCAGGCCCCAAGGATTATCTGCTATCCAAGGTCCCACAGCTCCACCCAGCATCCAGGGACCCCTCTCCCTTTGCTCAAAGCTCCAACTGCTACAACAGATCCATTAAGCAAGAGCCAGTAGACCCTCTGACCCAGACTGAATCTATGCCCAGAGACCCTAGTAAGCTGAGCAGAGCATCCTTGCCCGAGGCATCTCAGAATGGAGGGCCTAGTCACCTATGGGGACAGTACTCAGGAGGCTCAAGCATGTCCCCCAAAAGGACTAACAGTGTGGGTGGCAGCTGGGGCATGTATCCTTCTGGAGAGAGCCCCAGCGTTGTCCCTGACAAGCTCAGTTCTTTTGGGGCCAGCTGTCTGACCCCTTCACACTTCCCAGACAGCCAGTGGGGACTGTTCACTGGTGAAGGTCAACAGTCAGCCCCCAACCCTGGAGGACGGCTGCAAGGCAAACCATGGAGTCCCTGCAAGTTTGGGAACAGTACCTCGGCCTTGGCTGGCCCCAGTCTGACTGAGAAGCCATGGGGGGTGGGAACAGGGGATTTCAACTCTACCCTGAAAGGTGGCCCTGGATTCCAAGACAAGTTGTGGAATCCCATGAAAGGAGAAGAGGGAAGGATTCCCACACCCGGGGCCAGCCAGCTGGACAAAGCCTGGCAGGCCTTTACCATGCCCCTGGGTTCCAGCGAGAAGCTGTTTGGGGCCCTGAAGTCAGAGGAGAAGCTGTGGGATCCTTTCAGCCTGGAGGAGGGGACAGCCACCGAGGAGCCTTCCAGCAAGGGGTCAGTGAAGGATGAGAAGGGCGGCCCTGGAGTGGAAGAGGAAGAGGAGGAGCTGTGGTCAGACAGCGAACACAACTTCCTGGACGAGAACATCGGTGGTGTGGCTGTGGCCCCGGCCCATGGCTCCATTCTGATAGAGTGTGCCCGGCGAGAGCTACACGCCACCACCCCTCTCAAGAAACCCAACCGCTGCCACCCCACCCGTATCTCGCTGGTCTTCTACCAGCACAAGAATCTCAACCAGCCCAACCATGGGCTGGCACTCTGGGAAGCCAAGATGAAGCAGCTGGCCGAGCGGGCACGACAGCGACAGGAGGAGGCTGCGCGTCTGGGCCTGGGCCAGCAGGAGGCCAAGCTCTACGGGAAGAAGCGCAAGTGGGGGGGCGCCGTGGTGGCCGAGCCCCAGCACAAGGAAAAGAAGGGGACCGTCCCCACCAGGCAGGCGCTGGCCATGCCCACAGACTCAGCAGTCACCGTGTCCTCTTACGCCTACACGAAGGTCACTGGCCCCTACAGTCGCTGGATCTAGGTGCCGGGAGCCAGCGTACCTCAGCGTCGGGCCTGGCCCGAGCTGTCTCTGTGGTGCTTTTCCCTCATGCCCTGGGGCGGGTTGGGGGTGCAGAAGTCCTTCTATATCTACATATATGGATATACCTATCATATATATGTATTTATGGTCCAAACCTCAGAACTGACCCGCCCCTCCCTTTCCCCAGTCCCCAGCACTTTGAAGAAGAAACTACGGCTGTCGGGTGATTTTTTTTCTTTCTTTTTTTTTGTGATCTAAATATTTATATCTCCACATTGTTTTAAATTTTTCCCCTTGTTTTGAGGGGCTTTTATCTTTCTGTTTTGAAAACTTTATCCTTGTATATCACAATAATGGAAAGAAAGTTTATAGTGTCCTTTCACAAAGGAGAGTAGTTTTAAATTCCATTTAAAATGTGTATTTATTGGATTTTTTTTTAATGACAATAGTAATGGTTACCGATGGACAGGAAAGGCAGCAGTGCCACTCTTACCTGGTGAGCCTGGCCTTCCCGGGAGCTGCTGGTTCTCCCAGCCATCTGCCCCCTCCATGAGCCAAGGGTAGCATGTAGCCCCAGTACATCCCTCCTTCCCACAGGCAGGGGAGCCTTTAGGGAAGTCCCTTTCTTCTCCGCTGGGATGAGAGAGGCTGTAGACACCTGGGGGCCTGGCCTGGAGATGGTGTCCATGTCCCCAGAAACCAGGTTGGAAGTAGACAGCTTCAAGCTTGCTAGTCTCCACACTGAATCTTCTGTCCGTTATTTATCAAGTCATACGATGTCCTGGTTCACTAGGCAGCACCTCACGCTGGAGCAGGAGTCTAGAGGCTCCTAGGAGCCCTTTCCACCATGTTGATCAGCCAGTGAGTACTGGGCCGAAGGAAGCTTAGTGGCAGTTTTTTTTAAAAAAAAAAATCGCCCCAAAGTTTAAGTTGATACTGAAAAAGGGCTACTGTATCTTTAAAAACAAGAAGTTGAACCCAAGCTGTGAAGAGCCAGCATGGCTCTGTGTGCGGTGCTGTGCTGTGCTATGCTATGAGGTGCTGTGAGGTGCTGTATGGTGCTGGAGCCTGGTGCTGTAGTATTGTGCTGGGACTTTCCTGACTCTCAGGGCAGGTGGCATCCTGCAAGAGCTCAGCAAGCCAGTGTAACGGCAGGTCACGCATCATCCTCATTCCTGGATTTCCATATCGGACAATGGTGCATGCCTCCCAGCCCCCCCCCCCCCCCCCCCCCCCGTGATCTTGTGTGTGCATAGCACGGGCTACACTTCATTTTAAAGTGCAAGAGTCAAACGTTTTCAACAGGTTGCTATGCTTTTCCTCCCTCTTGGGGGGGCCAGTTCTCCATTGGATCTCTTTCTCTTTTCCCTCATCCCTTCACCCCTTGTAACACACCCATTCTAAAATCCTGGTGCATTCATCTAGTTCTTTGAAATGAAAATGTCGGTGCTCTAATTTTTGTGACATTGTCGAAAGAGGTTGGGCCTGACCGGTGGACATGACACTCAGCTTTAGCAAGTCAGACTTCTTGGGGTGTTTGTTTTCCGTGTTATTTGTGTAGACGTGTTTGAGTAGGGGGCTTCATCAGGCCACACAATGTGGGGAGCCGCCACACAGTGAGTGGCAGCCAATCTCTGAGACGTCAGGAGTTTATTAAGCAGTGGTCTTCATAATTGAGCTTAGCAGTCCCATAACAATGCTGAAGGCAAGTTCAAGTTCTTGAGCTTCCTGGTGCCTTGTGCCAGAGCTGAGAGCCGAGTGGCTGGTGTTGACCATGGCCTTCGGGAGCGCTGGCAGAACGTGGCTGTAAATTGTCCTGAGCAGTTTTGTGGTCTGGTTTTAACTGTAAATAGTGAAAGACTTTTTTAAGCACTTTTGCCTAGATTTAAGCAGCAACTTGAAAAGAATAAAAAGTACATTTTAACATGTAATTGTGGGAGAAACTGTAAATAGTAGCTGAATATTTAACGTGCTTTGTCTATCCACTTTTACCATATTCTGTAAAGTTGCATTTATTTTACAGGACAAAAAATGAAATATTATTGCTTTTGAAATAAATACCCAAGAGCTTATCAGGATTTAGAATTATTCAGAATTCAGATTTATAGGAAACCTTCTGACCTTCCATTTAACAAACCTAAAGGAGGCAGAGTCTTTAAGGAGCATGCTAATTTTCTAGTTTTGAGGGAAAGTTGGGTCCTTTAAATGCTATTTTGCTTAATTGCATCAGTACTTTTACGCAGGTCTCATGTGACTCCATGCTTAGGTAGATGCAGGGGTGCCTTGAAATGAAAAACTTCATTTTAAATGATCTTGAGCAAGAAATATGAATTTTACAAAGCATTTGGAGAATGTGACCGTCTGTATGGCCCGTAGAAGCCCCAGGTTGGCTACTGGCTTGGAAGGTCCCGAGTGTGGCCCAGATGATTCTGTGTTGACAGTGTGTGGATCTCTGACGTGTATTCAGTATGTTCTTACCCTCATCACCCTTTGGTAGCAAAGCCTCAGATGAAAGGAGAAACCAGTACAAGCTAAAAGCATGTACTGTCTGTCCCCCAGCCTGTATGGCCTTGGTACATAAGCTTTAGGCCAGGAAGCAGGCTGCTGTGAGGTAAGGCAAGAGGTGGGCCACACGGACCTTCCTGGTCCGAGCAAGCGCTGTTCCAGGGCTCAGCGTGCTGTGGCTGTGCTTGAGCCCGTACTGATTTTCACACACTACATATATAACCTACCTCAAATCTCAGTCATTGAAATGAGCATGCTTTAGATGAGTATTTAAGAGATAACTATGCACAGCTCTTTATCCCCCCCACCCCTTGCTGCTGAAGGCTTCTTAAAGAGAAAAATCAAAACTTTTATTTTTTACTGGCACTATCATTTTTTAAGTCCTAAAGATGATTGACAAGACATTTTTAAAATGAGAATAAAAATAAAGCCATTGCAACTAAGGAACCTGACAGCATGACCAAGTTTTAAGAGTACTATTATAGCAAGGGAAGGCTCTGGCGTCTGCGAGTCATCTCCCCAGTGTGCCCATCGGTGGACATGGTCCACATGCAGTGCAAATGTTTGCTTCCCATTTTTGTTTTGTTTGTTTTTGCTTTTGCTCTATTTTGTTTCCCTGCCTGCTGAGTGCGAGGGAAGTACTTGCAAAGTTCTATGCCAAGAGATTTTTTAGGATAAAAATCACTTTGCAGCAGGTTCTCACAAAATAACTGGTGCTAGCTAGCTCAAGAAACCATCTTACTGTCGGAAGCGCCACTGGAGGTGTTGCATAGATTGGGGGGATTCGGTTTGGGGGTCTAGTTTTTAGCCAGGTCTAAGTGCCCCACCCTCAGCCCTCCTGGGTGCCACTTTACCTTCTTACTGAGAAGACAGTGTGTGGAAAGGGATCCTGCTTGCCCCACTGGTCCTTCCACCTGCCTCTTAGGGAAACAGTAGTTTGTTAAAGCTAGCAGAGACATAGCAGAGCTTTGTATCTGACAGCAGCAGATGTGTGAGGATGGTTGACAGCCAGTAGCTGAAAACCCGATGTCACAGAGAGGACAGACTTTCTTCTTGAAGTTGAACTGCCTCGAGATCTCAAACCAAGACCAAGCTGGTAGAAAATTCTGATATATCCCTGACGTGCCTCAACCAATATCTCCTTTTGTTACTGAAGTGTGTTTTCTGGACTAGGAAGCATTTTTATGAATTGAAATAGTCTAATAAAATGGTGCTATGGTGTTTTAATGTGACTGTCCCTGAACCTGTCTCCCTGAGGTGCTATCAACGTTTGAAACCACAACCAACCAAAAACAAGGTGGGCTCCAGGTCTCTCTCTGCTCTCCCCGCCCCCTCCCCACCCCCCACCCCATCTCTTTCGGTGCTGTCTTCTTAGACCTCTGTTTACCATGCTACTGTCTGCTCTGAGCAGTGTTTTGGGTTTGTTTTGTTGTTCTTCCCTTGGTGGCCAAAGCTAGGCAAGTAGAGAGGGCAGCTCACTCCTTGCTGAGGTCAGCAGTGGCCTGCCTGGCTGGGTGGGCACTATGGATTTGTGCCATCTTCTCAGGCCAGATTAGAAAGGGCAGGGTCGATGGCTTTTGGAAAGGGGAGTTGGGGGCTCCTGCCTCTTCTGGCATGGAAGGTGTCCTCCTGTGACCCAGGGTGCTAAGCCCTGAGGGGTCAGGCCGAGGTCCGGGGAAGCTCCTTTCTCACCTGGCCCCTGCAGGGAGGTTTATGCTAGCCTTTGGTTCTTGCCACTCACTGGTACTCCTGGTGCTCAGACTAAAGGCAGGTGCTTTCTTTGTCCCTCAGTACCACCAAGGCTGCTTTTAGTTGGTGCTAAACTTCTTGTGTCCACATAAGCTGATGTTTTAAGAACTCGACAGAAAGCTCCATTTTTGCATCATCCACTGTCACAATTTTTTTTAAATACCTCAAAAACAGGAAATTGTAACAACTTCAGTAGATTCCATGAGGGTATGATACTTGCAGATTGTTCATTTGACAACCTCCCTGACCTTGACACATCTGGTGTCATTCTGTTATTTCATTCTTAAGCAGTTACAATGGCAGAATGTATAAACAAAGGAGCGTGGTTGGACTTTTCCTTTTTTTTTTTTTTTTTTTATTGCATCAGAGTTTCTGGAACTCTCTAGGTAGACCAAACTGGCCTCAATCTCACAAAGATCCACCAGCCTCTTGTCTCCCGAGTGCTGGGATTAAAGGCATGAACCACCACGCCTGACTGTTCCATTCTTTGTTTTGATTTTGAATAAAATGTGAATCTCCTGCCTATCTCATTGAGCTTTCTCGGTCATTGTTGCTGTCATTTGAAAACTCCCTCCATACCTGGTTTTATCTGCTGTCCTACCAGGCCAACTTCCACATACCCTGGACCAAAATGACACATTAGAGGTGCATACTCCAGCCCAGGCTTGTAGACCCATTCCTTCCCGTGCATCGTCGTTTCTGGGAGCACGGCCTGTCCCGTACCCAGCCTTCCTGGCAGAGGTGCCTGAGGGCAGACCAATAGGCTTCTCTGAGCAGGGGCCTCAGCACAGAGCTCAGGTCCCAAGCTGGTCTCTGCCTCGAACCAGTGAGCTGTTTGGCCTGCTCTTCGTTTGCTTTTCTGATATCAGGGATGCTTTCTGTAGGATGTCACACGTACTCTCCCCTGACTTGTTGATCAAGGGGACTCCTCTTCATATGGGAACTTCAGTGCATACGAATTGGTTCATTTGGACATCCCAAATTTTCTTAGTTGAAACATTTTTCCTTTTTTTCTCTTGAGGGGGGAAGACATACAGGAGTGATGTTATTTCTTTTTTTGTGTATTTAAAGAAGCAAGGACTGGCTGTCTCATGGCATATTGACGCAATAGACTTAATCTAGAACCCTTGTAGCTTTTGGGTGTGTTTTATTTCTTATCTCTTTCAATTCCTGTTTGGTTACCTGGCTTCCAATGGAGGTGAACTTAACAACCATACTTGAATATTCCGTCTTGACTTTGTAAACTGTGGCTACTTGAAATGAAGTTTATCTGGGGTTGATGGATGAATGGTGGGGTTTTGCAATGTCTCAAGGCAATAGGATGTGTATTAAACTGTAGATATTCTTAGTACAGTAAATTTATGCTGATAATTTTATTTTGTATAATTTTTACCTTTTTTGTTAATATTTTTTCTTCCACTTTATTGGTTTGCCTCCTGAGCTGCCCTCCTTACCCTCTCTTCTCCCCCAGTGTTTCAGTAAATTTAATTTAGGGTGCCTAGAAATTGCAAGTATATATCCTTTTTTGATTTGTATTTTATTATAATTTCCACAAACAACTGGGTTTGTGAACTGTATTACTCCTGGTATCCTTAAAATATTGTGGGTGTTTTAATAAATTTTATATTTATTTTTTGCACTCAAATTCAGTGTGAGTCCTTTTTTTACCCCCACCTTGAACCAGGACGACGTGACATTGAAAGTACCCTGTAGTCTCTCCTTTCTAGTACACAGATGCCAAAAGGAAGCCTGCCTCAGAGCAGGGAGGAAAACTGCCCTTGCATCACTGGGCTTGCCATCTGAGTAGAGGGAGGTTCTGTGACTGTAGCTGGTAAATCTAGATGCAGAGGAGAGATGATGAAGAGATGCAAACATGGCCTTTGTTACCATCTCCGATTTGCTCTCCTTTTCCTTTAATTTGGAATCTGTCCACACTTCCCACATTACATCTGTTAAGGCCTGATTCTGATGGCTCTGGCATAGTCAGGTATGAGGCACAAAGGTGTAGCCCCTGGTGTCTTTTGTCTCTGAGGGAGAGGTGCCTGTGTAGCCTCAGGCCCCAGATGCTGTGCATTAACTCAGGGAGCAGTTGTGGCTGTTATGAAAGGGAATTTCGAACTAAGAGAAGGTCAAAAGGACAGGAAGCTGCCCTGCCGCTCCTCTCTCTGACTTCCTCTGCCTGAAACGCTTCACCAAGTAGATCCAACATCAGAAACAAGCCACCCAGTGGCCCCTACACAGCATTCTGCATCTTGACCAGTCATTCTGCACAGGGCAGTTCATCTGAAGGGATCTGTATACCCCATGTCCCTGACAGGTGACCAGTGGTCAGGTCAGTGGTTTGTAGCTCCATTTGGAGTGGGTTTTGTTTTTGGTCTTCAGAGGAACCTGGAAATGCCTTGACACATGCACTATCCAAGACCCTGTATACCTTTTTTGTATTCACAAAAGTAGGGTCACATTGTTTTGTGACTAGCTGTTTTCCTCGTTGAGTTAGAGACCCAAGTCTGTCCCTTGTCAGGTTGCAGTCATGTTAGCCTCCTAAGGGGATAACTAGAATCTTGCTTTTTTCAACATGGGCTGATTCAGTACTGGGTCACTAGACATGTGTTCATTCCTGTCCTAACAAACCAACCTCACTATATCCTGGATCCCAGAGGAATCACTAGACAAACATGTTTATCCTTGGCAAAGTCCATGTCATGTGGCAGAATTCCAAGACAAATTTTAAAAACTATTTGAAGTCCCAATTAAGAACCACACAGTGGTTACAAACATTTTCTGTGTAGGGGTGTGTGTGTGGAGGCCAGAAGTCAGCCTCAGGTGGTGTTCCTCAGATGCCACCCACCTTGGTTTTTGGACACCGTGTCTCCCAGTTACCTGAAGCTCACCAATTCAGCTAGATTGGCTGGATAAGAAGCCCCTGGGATCTTCCTTTCTCTACCTCCCCAGCCCTGGGATTATAGGTACATGCCGCCATGCCTGCTCTGGTGATCAAACTCAGGTCCTTGTGCTTTCACAGCAAGCATTTTACCCATTGAACTATGGCCCCAGCCCCTGTGTATATGCATTTTCAGTTTTTTTCTTTTTACTTTCATATAAATGAGTGTTTTGCTTGCATGTATGTGTGCCACATGCATGCAGTGCCTGAGGAGGCCAGAAGAGGGTGTCAGATTCCCCTGGAACTGGTGTTAGGGACAGCTGTTAACTGCCATGTGAATACTGGGAACCGAATTCAGGTCCTCTGCAGGAGTACCCAGTGCTAAACCATTGCTCTGGCCCCTGTGTATGCATTTTTTTAAAAAACAACACACTTGTATTGCCATTGTTTCTTTGTAACTTATCTTTGAATATCAGTAATATAGAGCTACATCTTTTTAATAGTTGCCTAGAATTTCCCTGAGAGGACAAGGAAGCATTTAACCATCTCTGAATTAACATGTCCTTTAAGATCCCAACCTACTGCCATTATACATTGAACTAATCCATACCTGCTTCCATGTAGGCCACCCACTGCATTTCTACTGGAAGCAGTAGCATCAGTCAGTCCCTCTCTACCACGTGACTGTATCTTTAATCCCCTAACCCTCCTAGCAATAGTCCCGGCTCACCCACCATGCATCACTACCCACACCCAGAGCATCTCTCTTCATACTGGGATCATTGAGCATCAGTGTCTTGTTCCAGATGGGATCCAGCTCATATAAGCCAAGCACAGAGACACCAAGACCCCCTGCAACCTGGACATGGCATTTTGACAATGTTTAACTGAGGTTAAGCATCTCAGCCACTTTGAAGGCTCTAGAAAGAACTTGGCCCCCCTCCCTAGGTGTACGATGTGAGGTGAGCAATTCTGTCTCTCTTCGTTATTCTCCGCTGTGTAGGGCCAATGGGGTTGAAGAGTGACAATGCCAGTAGTTGGAATACTCCAGTAGCAAGAGCCATCATGACTTCTTTATTATATTTATTAAACTCAAGGTGCAGAGGGCTACAGCATACATGTGGAGGTGGGAAGACACTTGTAGGAGTCAGTTCTCTCCACCCTGTAGGTCTCAGGGATTGAATTCAGGTTGTTAGACCTGGTGGCAAGTGCCTTTACCCTCTGGGACATCTCATTCGCCTGTCATTACAGGGTCTCACTGTATATCCCTGGCTGGCCTTGAATTCACAGAGCTCCATCTGCCTCTGCCTCCTGAGTGCTGGGATAAAAGGCATGTGCCACCACACCTAGCCTCCTGCCCTGACTCTTGATATACAAAGCTGTCAGTCACTGGAGAGACTGAGACTGCATAGTGACTTCTTTGTGAACTACTCCCATTAGCTCCAGCACCAGTCTTTATGCAATTCATTTTTGTTTGGGGCACAATGACCAAGGATGACTTTGAGCTTCTAATCCTGCAGCTTCCAAATGCTGGGAATCCAGGCATGTATCACCACACCAGCTTCTCTTTCTTTTTTGAATACTTCCCACAGCTCTTGAAGTTTGACTGTCTATATTCATGTTTAACACATCCTCCTTTGTTTTGTTTTGCTTTTGTTTGTTTCTTTTGAGACAGGGTCCCCCTGTAGTCCCAAATGGCCTGGAACTAGCTATGTAGATCGGGCTGGCCTCAGTCTCACAGAGATCCACCTGCCTCTGCCTCCGGGTTGTTGAGATCAAAGGCATGCACCACCAGGCCTGGCTCTTTCTGGCCTATCTTGATCTTCATTTTGTCATCATCCCTACCTAGCTACACTACGTGGCCAACCACTGCCTTAAAAATTCTGCTGTTGGTGGGGCTAGAAAGATAGCTCAGCAGTTAAGAGCACTTGCTTCTCTTTCAGAGAACCTGAATTCAGTTCCCAAAACCCATGTCAGATGGCTCACAACCACCTTTAACTCCAGATCCAGGAGATCCAACATCCTCTTCTGGCTTCTGTGGGCACCTGCATGCATATGCACAAACACACACACAGAGCAATATTTTTTTTTAAGCTCTGCTGCTGGACCTATAGGCTGCTTAACCATAGAGAGCTGCTGTCTCTTGGGCTCACACTGTCCTTTTACATTGCTGTAGGTGGAGATGACTTCAGGGCTTTGGCTTGCACACCACTCACTCATCTGTACTCTTCTCCAAAGAGCTGTCTTCAGAGTGGGCCAGGGAGTTCAATGACCTCTGACCTTGAGACTCCTCCAAACCCTCTGCACCCAGGCTCCATGGCTAGTCCCAGGTGCCTGCAGTCATCTGACCTCTCCCACCCCCACCAAGAGAATCAACTCACTCTCCACAGCCTCCCAGAAGTGCTAGAGTCCAGGTCTGCAGATGACCCTCCTCCCAGAGCAGCAAAGCCCCCTTGCAAAACAGGAACTGGCCAGGCAGCTGCATTTAGAACTCTCTCAACACAAAGCTGTTTCCCAGATAATTTTAGAAGACAAAAAGGCCCTGCATCCCCTGACCCACTATTGTAAGAGCTGCCTCAACATAAGCTGCTTCCTTTAAGATAAGTTTGGAAGGGAAGCAGACACCTTACTCTCCTGACCCAAGACCGGATTGATGTAAGGGACTGTCTCAGCAGAGACTACTTCCTGGTGGGATCCAGACCCCTCTGCTTGTGTAGCAGGAGGCCTCCAAAGATGGCGTGGACCCAGAGCCCTGGGATTCAGCAAGTATTCGCTTCACTTCTTGGTCCGCAAATAGGCCGCCAAAAGGAGCCCACACCTCTGTACCCTGCTCACGAGCCCAGTGACTGCTGACAGACTGCATGGCGTGGACCAATCAGAAAATGATACGCTGACTAAAGGGACTTGAGGGCAGAGAAAAGGGAAATATAAGGCCTGCCCCCTCCTGCATTAAACAAGCCTGCAGCACCTCACCTAGTGCTTGCTTCTACCTGACTCCCAGGGTCTGTGTGTCGTGACTCCGTGCCTCTTGCCCCCCCAATCGGCAAGGGACCTGATCCAGGTTAGGGTCTTCACAGCTGGCCTGAGGAGAACCCGCAACACCTGGCGCCCGAACAGCGACTCCTACCCACAGTGTTGGCGACACCCAGAACCTCAGTTCGTTCGGTAAATAGGCCCCTGGATTTCTCTTTCTTCGGCTGCTCGAGGGTAAGCAAGTAGCTCCCTCCTCTGTCCCCTCTACCCTGTTTGTCGTCTTTATTGTTGGACTAGTTTGTTAGATCAGGGAGGCACACTCCGCCACGTGGTCCCAAAGCCCACGTCGGCACCTCCCCCCTCTCGGCTCGTCCGGTGAGTTCACATAAGGGCTGATCCACCCCGAACTCAGAGCCCAGGCTTCAGGTCACCCTGTTGCCTGTCCCGGAGACACCGTGTGAGCATATGGCTGGAGGTGTCACGGCCTCCAGAAGTCCCTCACTGAGCACATTTGGATCCGATACACCTTTACATGCCGGGGAGGTTTACATCCTAGTGGCTCACAGTGCTTCTTTGTTTCCTTTGTGCCCTCTTGGTAGTCACCCTCGTCTTCTACTTTTGTGGTGAATTCCCCTTTGCGAGACCCTCTCACAATGGGGAATTTACCACCACAATGCAGGGAACCACAAACGGCAGCACTCAAGGTTCTCCTTAAAACTAGAGGGTTGAAAGTGAAACCAAAAGATATCGAACCCTTTTGGGATGAAGCCACCAATTTAGCTCCGTGGGTTCCCCTGAAAACATGTGGGACCCTGACATGTGGATGCGGGTCCTCTTCCTGGCCTGAAAAAGGGAGGTCGGGTCAGGGATCACTCCCCCTGCATCGTTCATACTGATCCTCCTAGCCATCATTGCTAGCCTTAAATCCTCCTCTCCTGAGGAAGTCATCTTGGCCCACAACAAACACTGCCAGGAGCAATCTAGTGTAGATCTGGCTATTACCTTGACCCCTGACCTCCTGGACCCAGAGGTGGATGCAGCCTCTTCCAGTAAGGAAGGAGCTCCTTTGCATATATCTCAGGATTCTCTCCTAGAGCTACCATGCCCAGAAATTTCCCCGCTCTGATACCCATCGAAGGAGTTACTTTCTCCACCCCCCCAGTAACCATCCCACCCCTTCCCCTGCTACCCTGCCCCTCCCTCCTAGGCTGCCCTCCTTAAACCCTCACCTGCCTTTGTCCGCATTTCTGGTTAACATCAGCCCGGATCAGCCCTGATGTGGTGCAGTGTCCATGGCTGCCCACCCCACTTGTTGACCTCGCTCTTATCCACAAGGCAGCTGAGCAATCGGGCCCTGACTTCCCATATTTCAAACAGGTTCTTCACCAGTGGTCCTTACATTTACAAACCCACTAAGATTGGTATAGCTTACTAAAGGCAGTCTTAGAACCCTCGGTCTTTCTAAACTGGCGCGCAGCCTATGACTATCAGGCTGAAAGCCAGGCACGCCTAAATCTCCAATATGGCCTCAACATTCCGTTGGACACGCTCACAGGATGCGGACAATAT
>NW_008355476.1:1906-7813 GCF_000622305.1 Nannospalax galili | reverse complement strand
CCAGACATGGACATGTATGCCCATGCTCCAATGATGGGTAAGGTTCATGCCGGAATAGGACAACCTACGACAGGCGCAGTCCATGATCATGGGGTCATCCCAAGGTGGAGCTGCCTACAGGCTCTCGCTGGACAGTCATTTTTAAAGAAAAAGGGTGGAAATGTAGCAGGAGACCTCCAAAGATGGCACGGACCCAGAGCCCTGGGATTCAGCGAGAATTCACTTCACTTCTTGGTCCACAAATAGCCCACCAAAAGGAGCCTACACCTCCATACCCTGCTCACAAGCCCAGTGACTGCTGACAGACTGCATGTCGTGGGCCAGTCAGAAAACGATATGCTGACTAAAGGGACTTGGGGACGGAGAAAAGGGAAATATAAGGCCTGCCCCCTCCTGCATTAAACAAGCCTGCAGCACGTCACCTAGCGCTTGCTTCTACCCGACTCCCGGGGTCTGTGTGTCGTGACTCCATGCCTCTTGCACCCCCAATCGGCAAGGGACCTGATCCAGGTTAGGGTCTTCACAGCTGGCTTGAGGAGAGCCTGCAACACGCTTGGAATAATTTTTCCCACATTCCTGACTCCCTAGCCCCTCTATAAAAGCCCCCAGCCAACAGCCTGTAAACTGACAGTTCCTCCATCCTGAATTGAGAACTGTCCTGTGTACTTTCTCTGCCAAAAATCTCTACCTCACCGGAGTTCTTATCTGTGTCCTGATGCTTTTTCCTGATCCACTCAATTCACCTATCAAGAGGTATTGACATGCAGCCAAGGATGGCTATGAATGTGACCCCGCACAAAGTCATAAATTTAAAACATGAAGTTTGGGTGCACTGGGGGTTTTTTGTACTTTTTCTATTACTCTGTGCATGTGTGTGTGTGTGTGTGTGTGTGTGTGTGTGTGTGTGTGTAAAACCATTCATGCATAGAAGTTACACGACAACTTGAAGGAGTTGGTTGTCTCCTTCCACCTGTGTGGGTCCTGGAGATGGCAGCAAGCACTTACACCACTAAACCATCTCACTGGCCCAGAATTTATTCTTTTCTTGTAATCCATTTGCTCAGTTTTCAAGTTTGAACTTTAAAGACCCCAGCATTGTGTTACAATGTCAAAATGTTGGACACCTCACCAGGCTTTCCTTCTGAGGCCCCTATTTAGCCATGTGGCTTCAACTATGACTCTGCCAACACTCCACCGCCAAGGATGTCCAAAGCCATGTGTCACCCTGACTGCTCTCATGAGTCTGGGCACTGTACATCTCTCTATGGCTATTTCCAGAGCCAAAGTCATAAATACAACACAATCAAAATTGACTTCTCCACCCTGCCAAACCTTACATTGTAACACACCAAGTCTGGATTCTACCCCCTCAGTGTCCTCAAGCCCACCCTTGTCACTGCTAGCAGCCCACATTCTATGCCAACACAGGCTGTGTACTGTACAACTCTAGGAGCATTCGTGCATGCTAATGTGAGCCTTGTTATTGACAGGATTATGCTGGTGGTGGACCACAGCAGAGCCCCTACAGAGCCCCTAAAAAGCCCACACAGAGCTTGCTCACACTTTGGTTTGAATTTGGAAAGAGTCAATGACTTGCTCAGCGATGAAATGGCAGAGCCCAGACTCAACCCCAGGTGTTTTAAATGCCAAAATCTATAGTGTCACTATAATCACAAGGGAAGACCCGGGCTCTATAGGGTGCTGTGCACAGCTATGGCTATTTGAACAGCTCACACTTAGCCCGCTGTAATCTCCCAGCTCACCAAAGCCAGGTGGCTTATCCATCAATTGTCATACAAGCCAAACTGAATGGCTGTTTTCCTGTAATCCTACTCTCTACTCCTCTTTGATATAGTTCTTAGGACAAGGCACACCACTTTGTCCCAGGGCCCCACAGGACCTGGGTCCAGCTTGTATCTCATCTACCCTGTAGGACTGTCCTAGTGTCTGTCTCAATTGCTGTGACACAAAACTCTGACCAAAGCTAACTTGGGGAGGAAAGGATTTATTCAGCTTACATCTCCCAGGTCACAGTTCATCAGGGAGCCCAAGGTAGAAACTCAGGGAAGAAACCTGGAGGCAGGAGCTGGAGCACAGGTCATGGAGGAACGCTGCTTACTGGCTTGCTTCCCTGGCCCCTGCTCAGCCTGCTTTCTTATGCAAGACAGGCCCACCTGCCCAGGGGTGGCACCACCCACAGTGAACTGGGCTTTCCCACATCACACAACAATCGAAAAGATGCCTCACAGACATGGTCACAGGCCAGTCCAATGGAGGCAATTCCCCAATTGAGGCTCCCTCAACCCAGGTGTGTCAAGTTGTCACTAAAGCTATCTAGCATAAGGCCACTCTGCATTTTGTCATGTTATCTCCCAGTGGCCTCCAGGCTGGCAGCAGTGCTGGTAGTATCTCCAAAAACTTACCCTTTAAATTCCACTAAGATATTTACATGGGCTATAAAGCCACTCCAAATAAAGAATACTATCAACTGTAACAAAAAGATTAGCAAGATTCTGCTCAAGCAAGTAGCAATCAACAGGAAACAATGATCTAAAACCACATAGAGTTTATGGCACTAAGAACAGCACATATTAAGAATATGTAAGCTAAAGCCTGAGTGGGTGGATTCCAACCTCCATCAGTGTAGGGGCTCTGATCGCAGCAGATTGCTAGAGAGTGCTGAGTTCTGGCCCCCTCTGGCTTCTCTCTGACAGAGAGGCTAAGAATATAGGGGACTGCCTGAGAACCCCCAATCCTGCCTCCACGTGGTGGTGAGCTTCCCCTAATAGTGCCATTACCCATAATCCCTACCTGGGATTTTGTGAAGTCCCTCCCAAGGCCCCAGGGCAGATCTGGCTTTGGTAAGCTAAGGCTGAGAGAGATCCTAGCAGACAACCTGAGAGAGTGGACTGCCTGAGAGCACCCAGATCCTGCCTCCACGAGGTGAAGGAAGCCTGAGTGTACCTGACCGGAACCTGAATTGGGCTTCTGTGGGTACTCCTGAATATCTGATCTGAAGCCATCAGTTCCCTATATATTAAACATGAGAGAACCTGAACCCTGTACCAACCATCTTTACAAAACTAATAAAGAAAGAATCTAGGCACCCAGACAATACAAACAGAAGCATACTTCAACTTAATTCTCATATCAAAATCATAAACTACAAAAGAAATTCATAAGCTAAAATCACAATGGAAGAATAATAAAATGGAAAGCCAAAACACTATGTCCCCACCAAACTCCACCAATCCTGTAGTCGGGCTCTACAAGGAGAACCCTTAGAGATAACTCAGGACACTGAATTTAAAAGAACAATCATAAACATGATCAAAGAATTCAAAAAATTTAACGAACACAAGAACAAACAAATCAAAGAACTAAAAGAAGATAGGGATAAACTTCTGAATGAATTCACAAAAGAGACAGAAACATTGAAAACTCAGGCAGAAATGAAGAAGGAAGTGCAAAACTCAATCAGCCAACCTGAAACAACAGGGGAAAGCCTCATGGCTAGAATGAATGAAATGGAAAACAGAATATCAATCTGGAGGATAAAGTTGAAGGATTGGACCACTCAAGCAAAGATTATGGAAAAATTTTAAGAACACAGGAATGGAATATGCAAGAGATGTGGGACACCATGAAAAGACCAAATCTATGGATCATAGGAATATGAAGAAGAATTTCAGGTTAATGGTGTTGACCAGATCTTAAACAGGATTGTGGAAGAGAATTTCCCAAAATTAAGGAAAGACATCCCCATACAAGTACAGGAAGCACATAGAACACCAAATAGGATCAGAAAAGAAACTCCCATGGCATATCACAGTAAAAACACTAAATGTACAGAACAAAGAGAGAATACTGAAAGCAGCAAAAGAAAAACCAAGTCACATACAATGGAAAGCCCATCAGAATTACAGCTGACTTATCAATGCAAACTATGAAAGCCAGAAGAGCCTGGACCAAGGTATTTCCAGTTCTACATGACAATAGATGTCAACCCAGAATACTTTACCCAGCAAAAATGTCTATCATAGTTGAGGAGGAAAGAAAAATCTTCCATGACACGAATAGCCTAAAAGAATTCATGTCCACAAAACCAGCCCTTCAGAGAATACTTGAAGCAATACAGAGAGCAGAGAGAGAAACAACTATACCCAAGGGACAACGAAAGAAAATAAATAAAGGTATAACGGAGGAAACCCAAAATTAGACAGAGAACACAAACAACAATCAAAATGATGGTAACCAGTACACATCTTCCAATAATAACCTTAAATATCAATGGACTGAATTCCCCAGTCAAAAGACACAGGCTAAGTGAATGGATTAAGAAACAAAATCCTGTGCATGCCTTTAATCCCAGCACTGGGAGGCAGAGGCAGGCAGATTTCTGTGAGTTCAAGGCTAGCCTGGTTTACATAATGAGTTCCAGGACAGCTAGGGCTACAGGGAGACCCTGTCTCAAAAAGTTAAAAAAAAAAAAAAGAAAAAGAAAGAAAGAAAGAAAGAAAATCCATCTCTTTGCTGTCTGCAAGAAACCCATCTCACCTTCAAGGACAGGCACTACCTTAAGGTAAAAGGATGGAAAAGAATATTCCAAACAAATGTCACTAAGAAACAAGCAGGGGTTGCAATTCTAATATATGACAAAATAGACTTCAAAGTAAAAGAAGGTATTATAATCATGAACATATTTTCACCAAACTCTGGTGCACCCAACTTCATAAAAACAATGCTACGGGACTTTCAGACCCAGATTAATCCCACCTCATTAATACTAGGGGACTTCAATACCCCACTGTCTCCATTAGACAGGTCCTGGACAAAGAATAAACAGAGAGATGTCCGAATTAAATGATACCATACATCACATGGACTTAACAGACATCTTTCGAATATTCCACCCAAGCACCAAAGAATACACTTTCTACTCAGCACCCCATGGAACTTTTTCAAAAATCGATCACATACTGGCCACAAAACAAACCTCAACAAATACAAAAAATTGAAATAATTCCATGCATTCTGTCAGACCGCAATGCAATAAAGCTCAAAATCAACACTGGACAAAGCTTTAGTCACTACATGAACTCATGGCAATTGAGCAACACACCACTAAACAATGAGTGGGTCAAAGGAGAAATTAAGAAAGAAATAAAAGAATTTCTGGAATTCAACAAAAAGGACAATACAACACAACACAATCTCTGGGACACTTTAAAAGCAGTCCTAAGAGGAAGTTTATAGCTCTAAGTGCCTACATAAAAAATTAGAAAGAGCCCAAATAAGTGACCTAACATTGCAACTCAAGTTTCTGGAAAGGCAAGAACAAATGAAACCCAAACTCACAGGTGAGAATAACAAAAATCCGAGCAGAAATTAATGAAATAGAAACAAAGAAAACAACACAAAGAATCAATGAATTTAAAAGCTGCTTCTTTGAAAAGCTAAACAGGATAGACAGACCCTTAGCCCAGTTAACAAAAAGAAAGAAAGAGCAAATCCAAATCAACAAAATCAGAGATGAAAGGGGAAACATCACAACAGACACCCAAAAGATCCAGCCCATTATAAGGGAATAGTTTAAAAACCTATACACTACCAAATTTGAAAATTTAAAAGAAATGGATGAATATCTAAAATCATGGGAACCACCAAAGTTAAACCAAGAAGAGAACAACAGTTTAAATAGACCCATAACATATGAAGAAATTGAAACAGTAATACAAAGCCTCCCAACTAAAAAAAGTCCAGGCTCAGATGGATTTACAGCAAAATTCTACCACACATTTAGAGAAGATCAATATCCAATACTACTTAAATTATCCAAAATGATAGAAACAGAGGGAGAACTCCCAAATTCCTTCTATGAAGCCAGCATCACTCTAATACCCAAAC
>NW_008355476.1:0-1708 GCF_000622305.1 Nannospalax galili | reverse complement strand
CACATACAGATAGACATAAAAAAGATCATCCACCATGACCAAGTAGGCTTTATTCCAGAGATATAGGGATGGTTCAATATACATCAAGTCAATAAATTTCATAAATCATATAAATGGACTCAAAGTCAAAAACCACATTGTCATCTCAATAGATACAGAAAAGGCTTTTGACAAAATTCAGCGTTCATTTATGTTCAAAGGCCTAGAGGGAACTGGACTGGAGGTAACACACCTCCAGTTGCATATATTAAAGCTATATACAACAAACCCACAGCCAACATCATTCTAAATGGAGAAAAACTGGAAGCATTCCCATTAAAATCAGGAACCAAACAAGGATGTCCACTATCTCTACTTCTCTTTAACACAGTGCTTGAAACTCTTGCTAGAGCAATAAGACAGGAGAAGGAAATTAAAGGAGTACTAATTGGAAAAGAAGAGGTCAAACTATCACTTTTTTCAGATTATATGATACTTTACCTAAGAGATCCCAAAAGTTCCACCAGAAAACTCTTAGAACTGATCAACATTTTCAGTATAGTGGCAGGTTATAAAATCAATTTACAAAAATCAGTAGCCTTTCTCCTGGGCCTCCATGACCCACAGGCCTCTCTTCAATCATGAAAAATACAGGGAAATACTTCCATTCACAATAGCTGCAAAAAAAAAATATCTTGGAATAAATCTGACCAAAGACACCAAAGATCTCTTCAGTGAAAATTTTAAATCATTAAAGAAAGAAATTGAGGAAGACACCGGAAGATGGAAGGACCTCCCGTGCTCATGGATTGGAAGAATTAATATTGTGAAAATGACCATTCTACCAAAAGCAATAAATAGATTCAATGCAATTCCAATCAAAATCCCCATGACATATTTCACAGAATTAAAAAAAAAATCCTTAAATTCATATGGAAGCACAAAAGACCCTAGATAGCCAAAGCAACCCTGAGTACAACGAGCAATGCTGGGGGGATTACTATACCATTACTATACCAGATTTTAAACTGTGTTACAGAGCTATAGTCATAAAAACATCATGGTACTGGTGTAAAGACAGACACATAGATCAATGGAACATCATTGAAGATCCAAACCTGAGTACATGCAAATTCAGTGACCTGATATTTGACAAGGTGCCATGAAAAAACAGTGGAGGAAAGACAGCCTCTTCAACAAATGGTGCTGGCAAAACTGTATCTCCAGTTGTAGAAAAATGAAACTAGATCCTTATCTTTCACCTTGCACAAAAGGATCAAAGACCTCAATGTGAAACTGGAAACCCTGAAACTATGAGAAGGAAATATTGGCAGTAACTTACCAGATATAGATGTAGGAAAGGATTTTCTAAATCAGGCAGAAGTTGCTCAGGAATTAAGGTCAGCAATCAACAAGTGGGAGAAAACAATCAAAAAAGTGAAGAGAAAACCCACAGAATGTGAAAAAATCTTCACCAGTGACACATCTGACAAGGGTTTAACATCCAGAATATATAAAGAACTCAAAAAACAAATCGAGAAACCAAATGACTCAATTAAAAGATGGGCTAAAGCTCTAAACATAAAGTTCTCAAATGAAGAAATAAAGATGGCTAAGAAACATCTCAAAAAGTGTTCAACATCATTAGTAATTAGGAAAATGCAAATTAAAACCTAAGGTAGCACCTTACCCCAATCAGACTGGCTAGGATCAAGAGAATAAATGATAC
>NW_008355475.1:0-607 GCF_000622305.1 Nannospalax galili | reverse complement strand
TTGGGGTTTCTGAGGGGACACTGAGCACCGTTTTTGCATATTCAGCATGGTTGTAACAAAATGGAACATTGTATTGATACAATGGTGCATTGTGATGATAGAGTGAGCAATGTGATGGCACAATGGAATATTGTGAAGTCATATAGTAACACTGTGATGGCACATTGAAGCAATATAATGGCACATGGGCCTTAGTTTTGGTACATTGGAGCATTTTGATGGCACAGTAAGCGTGGCACATCTGAAAATTGTGAAGTTATATTGTAACATTGTGATGACACATGGAGCAATATAATGGCACTTGGGGCCATAGTGTTGGCACACTGGAGCATTTTGATGACACATTTGAGGCTTCTGATATCACATTGGGGCATTCTGAGGGGACATTGAGCACCATCTGCATATTGAGCATGGTGATGACACAATGGATCATAGTAATTACACGATTGCACATAGTGATGTCACAATGAGAACTGTGATGGCACAATGTTCCATTGTGCAGTCATATTATAACACTGTGATGGTACTTTAGAGCAATATAATGGCACATGAGGTGGTAGTATTGGCACATCGCAGGGTAGTATTTTCACACTGGAACATTGTGATG
>NW_008355474.1:4289463-4296906 GCF_000622305.1 Nannospalax galili | reverse complement strand
GCCCCAGAAAGAGGCTGTCAGCCCCAGAAAGAGGCTGGTGGGTTTTGCAGGTCCAGGGAAGCAGAGAGAGGTGAGGGCGGGGCCGGGTTCAGAGGGAGTGCTCCTGGGGCCCAAGAAAGGCACCAAGCCGGTCCGTGTGAAAAGGATCAGGAAGCAGCACTGGCTCCCCACGTGTCTGGGGCCCCAAGACTAGGAATGGCATAGTGCCCAAGCTAGGAGTAGAGAACAGCGGGGGAGATGTAAGGGTGAATATGGCCAGGGGAGTCAAGGCGCAGAGGGCTGCACGATAGACTTACCCCAAGAGAGGCCTGAGGGCAGGAGCACAGGCCAGGAGAGATAGCCTGTGGTGTAGGTCCAGGGAAGCAGGGAGAGGTGAGGGCGGGGCCAGGTCCCAAAGCGGTGCTCCTGGAGCCCAAGGAAGGCACCAAGCTGGCCTGGGTCGTAAGCCTCGGAGCCCCCAGAAAGAGGCTGTCAGCCTCAGAAAGAGGCTGGCTGGTGTTGCAGGACCAGGGAAGTAGAGGGAGGTGGGGATGGGGCCAGATCCAGAAGCAGTGCCCCTGGGGCCCAAGGAAGGCACCAAGTTGGTCTGGGTGAAAAGGATCAGGAAGCAGCACTGGTTCCCCAGATGTCTGGGGACCCAAGACCAGGAATGGCGCAGGCCCCAATCCAGGAGCAGAGAACAGCGGCTGAGATGGAAGGGCGAATGAGGCCGGGGGAGTCAAGGCGTGGAGGGCTCCACATAGACCCACCCCAAGAGGCTGATGATAGGAGGGCAGGCCAGGAGAGTTAGCTGGGGTCTCTTTCTTCTTTCTTAATGGACCTTTTTGCTACTCTAGCATTCCCCCCTCTGAAGAGGTAACCCTAAAGGACTTTAAGACACAGATTAATCCCAACTCAGTAATAGTAGGGGACTTCTGTACCCCACTGTCTCCATCAGACAGGTCAACTGGACAAAGAATAAACAGACATACATCTGAATTAAATGATACCATACATCAAATGGACCTAGCAGACATCTTTTGAATATTCCACCCAAGTACTAAAGAATATGCTTTCCACTTAGCACCCCATAGAACTTTTTCAAAAAGTGACCACTTACTGGGCCACAAAACAAACCTCAACAAATACAAAAATATTGAAATAATTCCATGCATTCTATCAGACCACAATGCAATAGAGCTCAAAATCAACACTGGGGGAAGCCCTAGTCACTACAGGAACTCATGGAGATTAAACAACAGACTTAAACAATGAGCAGATCAGAGGAGAAATTAAGAAAGAAAGAAAAGAATTCCTGGAATTCAATAAAAAGGACAGTACAACACAATAAAACCTCTGGGACACTTTAAAAACAGTCCTAAGAGGGAAGTTTATAGCTCTAACATAAAAATCAATTTAAAAAATTAGAAGGAGACCAAATAAATGACCTAACACTGCAACTCAAGGCACTGGAAAGGCAAGAACAAATGAAATCCAAACCATGCAGAAGAGAAGAAATAACAAAAACCAGAGCAGAAATTAATGAAATAGAAACAAATAAAATGATACAAAGAATCAATGAATCTAAGAGCTGGTCCTTTGAAAAGTTAAACAAGACTCAGGACTTTTGAATAATTCTGATACTGTTAAAGTCTATGGAGAACATTTAGGGTTAGACTAAATTATTTTTGCAATAGGACATGACCATGAGTCTGTGGGGGACACATAGTGGAATGTGGTGGTTTGAGTAAAGAATGCCTTTCATAGATCCAAGGATTTGAACACTTGTTCTCAGTTCGTGGTGCTGTTTTTGAAAAGTTTAGGAGTTGCAGCCTTCCTAGAGAAAGCACATCACTGGAGGTGGATTTTGAGATTGTATAACTTTATCCACTCCCAGTTTTTCTCTCTGCTTCCTGTGCCTGCTTGAAGAGGTCAGTGTTAACTTTGTGATTGCTCCTGCTGTCTCCTGCCATGCCTCCCCTGCAATGATGTAATCTTTTCTGTCTGGAACTGGAAGTCCAATAAAAATCTTCCTTCTATAAGTTGCTTTGGTCATGGTGTTTCATCACAGCAACAGAGAAGTAACTAATAGGGTATCCTTGAGGGAACAGGTTCCAGAACCCTCCTTTGAATACCAAAATATGTATATAATTAAGCCCCTCACATAAAACCTGTACATATCCTTCTATAAATATCACATCATTTAAGATTACCTATAATAACTAATGAAATGGAAATTCTTTTTAAATATTGTTATACTGTATTGTTTAAAGAATAATAACAAAGAAAAAGTCTCTGCATATTTAATACAGGTGGATTTCTTTGTGTATTTCTTCGCATGATTAATTCAATCTATGGATGTAGAATCTACACAATATAGAAGACTGCATACATTTAACACCATGATACTCAGTGTCAAATACTTCGAGTACAGTGTTTTTACAATTTAATGATCTCAGATTTTACTAGCCCATCCTCAAATTCCACACAAACCATATTTTAATATTCATTCTTATACAAGTATAATCTTAATTGTTGTATATTCTTCCAATAACATTTCTAAACATTTTCTTACTTAGCAAACATTTAGATCATGTTGTCCATTTTTGTGTTACGGACAAGCTTTGATCCACATTCACACTTGGTTTTATGTGAATTGCGTGCTAATTCCTCAGAATCACTTCCCAGAAGTGGAATTACTGGATCAAAGGCATTTTAAGGACCTTGGTTATATTGCCAAATTGATTTCCAAAAGTTTTGGACTGAATAACATGCCTACCAGCAATGTGTGTTCAGCACCCTCTCCAGCAGCTCAGCTCTGCAGATCTCTAAACCTAAGTGAACTTGACTTGCAGCTCTGCTGGGCTTTTGTACTGAAATGTATCTGTTATTGTGCTGTGTGTTGGGTAAGAGCTTAGAGTAGAGGAAAAGTTCCAGATATTTCTTTCTCTTTGGCTGCTTTTCACAATTTATTTTTGCACAATCACTTTGCCCAAAGATGGTTTCATTCAACAATGTTCCCATTTTGATGCATGAAGTCATTCGTTTCTCCTGGTTTTTTAATCTTCTTAATACTTATGATTTGCTAGCTGGTTGGAAACAAAATGAATAAGTATCTGGCACATGGCACAAAGAAAGCAATGGAGTTTCAGATGAAATTCCCTTTGTCAGGCTGGGTCATTTAAGGCTTGGCTGACTCTATCTTCATTCTTAATGGTTCCCAGTAAGTTGTAGTGGTGTCTAGTTCAGGTAACACCTTCCCTAGGCTGCTGGTTAGAATCAAACTTAGTTTTGGGTTGAGCAGTATTTAGAATTTGCTAATAAGAGAATTACAACGTTGTGCAAATCAAAGACCCCCCCCCCTTTTTTTTTTTTTTTTGGTCTTTTTGAGACAGAGTCTCCCTGCAGCCCCAGCTGTCCTGGAACTCAGTATGTAGACCACGTTGGCCTGAACTTACAGAGATCTGCCTGCCTCTGCCTCCTGAATGCTGGGATTAAAGGCATGCGCCACCATGCCTAGCCAACCTCTTTCCTTTTTAAAGTCAAATGTTAATATTCATTTTCTGATGTACTCTTCCTGTTTCTATTTCAAAGCTGAAACAGGCATGGTTTTTGAAAAGGTGACTTAAAAATATATCGTAACCTGGTGAATACAGAAATATGATAAAAAGCTCTCAACCCCTCCTTTCAATGTTTACCTTAAGTTTCTTTTTGTTTTCTTTAATTTTACTCTTTAATTTTTAAAAACCGTACTGGAAATTATAAGCTGGGATAAAAAATCCAGAGCTTCCATTGAAGCAGATTTGTAGATGTAACAAATTCCAAGGGTTGGGTGGCTACATGTATTTGTACATCCAAGAATCCATTCATTAATGCAATACCCATCCATTTGCATTATGTGAGATTACCATGATCATTATACATGATTCGTAAATAAAAGTAATATGATTATTTTAAGAATAACTTGTTTCAAGAATTCAAAATTTAAGGGAAGCCTGAATGATTCATAATTAAATCAACTATATAATCAACTAAAAACAAACATCTTCAGGAGCTACTACAAGGGAATGTTACAGGGTTTCAAGATGAGCAGTCATCAAGTTCATTCTGTGGGACAAATGGATGTCTGGGAAAGACAGAAGACCTATGTATAAGAAAGGGAAATGGGATAAGCAGGAGGAGCTGGGGGGTGAGAGAGTGGCAAGCAAGCCCAGCTAGACAGGATAGTGAGGGTAGATCAGTGCTACAGGGGCAGCAAGTCAGAGAAATAAGGTTGACAGGCAGAGAGAGAGAGAGAGAAAGAGAGAGAGAGAGAGAGAGAGAGAGAGAGAGAAGAAATAGGAGGGAGGGAAGGAGACAGAGAGCTGTGAAGCTGAAGCTCAGGTCTGTCCTGGCTGAGGTACTAGGCCCCAGCAACCACAGTCCTCTAGTTGTGACTTGGAGCAGAAGTATGAAAGGAGAGAAATTCCCTACCAGAGGGCAGAGTTCAGACCTCAGGGAGTTACAGACAGGGAGAATAATAATCATTGTTACTTATAGATAATAAATAAGAGAGAAAGAAATGAGTAAGAAGTCAAACTTTATTGCTGCTGCAGACAGCTCCCATCCAAATGGGAGTGGGCACTGAGATCTGGGACTCTTGAGCTAGAGCTCTGGGTCTAGACTTTACAGGATACTGGGGCCCTCCCCTTTCCAAACCCCTCCCCTTTTAGATATTGCCTGAGATATACTCCCTTCGGTCATCGTTTTTGGGTTCGTATGTGTAAGTGCTCTCTGGAAAACACTCTTTCTTTAAATTTTTCCTTGTGCCTTTCCCTAGTATTGGGCACATCTGACTCTTGTTTATTGCAGATCTCTCAATTGTAATTTCTTCCAACAAAGTTATTACTTGATCAGATACCTACTCAGTTTATACCTTAACCACTATCTAATATTTTGTGTTGTTGCTGTTTTTATAGTTTTGAACCAGGGTATTCCTGTAGCCCCAGATGGCCTAGAAGTCCCTACATAGAACAAGCTGGCCTGAGTCTCAGTGAGATCCACCTGCCTCTACCTCCGAAGTGCTGGGATTAAAGCCATGTGCCACTATGCCCAGCTCATAGCACTATATAATTCTTAACTCTTTTTTTTATGAAAATTACCCACATGAATAATCTCTTATTTCCTGCTGAATGTACAGTGGCTAGCATAGTGTATTACGCAGAAGAGGAAACATTAATCAGCTAGAAAATCAACTAATAAATGAATGCACTCAAAATATGCCTTCACATCTTCAGATTTCTTCACAACCTGATGAGCGAGGGATTATTTATCTTTTCTACTCTAAAGCATGCTGCTACTCCAGTGCCTGGTGTTCAGCTTCAAAGGGCTGCACGTGCAAGGCCCAAAGGAAGAGACTCATAATTGAAAGGAGCTGGTTTAAAGGTTAAGAATGCAAGAAGGTACATGAATTGCCACTCATATTTCCAAATCTGAGAAAGATGATTGGTGAAAAACTGTTCTCATTCAGAAAGCTGTGCTGATCAGTAAGATTTACCAACCACTGTTAGGAGTCTGAAGGGGGAAGTCCTATAAACAATAACAGATTGATAATGAAATATTAATTGGGTTACGCCTCACAAGAGTAAATTGTCCATTTCCTCCTGGAGTCTGGAACCTCACTCAGGCTCCAACCTGGCATCCACAGTGATGGCCTTCTCTTCTGCAGAAGTTGATTGTGATGTTTATTTGTTACTGTCGGGAAAATGTGTATTTTCTTAGGACCTTGAGGATTCTATTTTCCCTCCATTTTCTCTCCTACTCTTTCCTTGTATATGATTATAAAATGAGAGCATGGCTTGGGAAAAAAAAACCCTTGTGCAAAGCAAATATTGAAATCAACCAATCAATCAGGCTGGCCCAGCAGCAGTAGTTATAGTTTGAGGATGACTTGGCCAGATAGTTCAGCCATTACCTACCTCATAGATCACTTCCACACATCTCTCGTGCTCCAGGCCATCTGAACCCCAGTCAGATGGAGTAGAATGCACACTCTCACCACGAAACAATGCAGTTACATAAGGTGGGAAAGGGGAATAATGAAGTAGGAAATGTTAAATGGAATGGGGAATGGGAAGGAAGGGCAGAGGACAGAGTATGAGGAGGGATAACTAAAACTAAAGGCCTTTAGAAAAAGTCACTTGGGAACCTATCACTGTAGAATCTTAGAGTATATACACATACAATATAAAAGAGATTAAAAGGGCTTATGTTATAATAGGGGAAAATTTTCCTTACTAGGTACCATAGTCCAGCAAAGGAAAAAAAAAAAAACTAATTCCAGAGATAGGCTCCCTATTCTGAAGCAGTTGATCAAAGATTCCATAGACCCACCAACAATACTGGTCATTGCCTCGGCTCATGGTTAATCACCAGAACTTCATGCATGGTGAGACCCTATTGCTGAAGACACTACCTACATAAGTAGTAGAACATACAAGGAAAAATCAAGCTGGTGCTGATTTCATAGCTTCATCTCTCCTGGATAGCTTTCATAGTGTTGGGAGGTGTTATGCACCATAAGGGAAGAGAAAAGCAATCATCAGCCTTGCCCAGCTTTGAATCCTGGGAGCTACAACAATGACTAGCCTGGCAAGATATATTCCTTGGTGAATGGTCATGAGAATGTTATGGGGGTAACCAACCACTCTTTATGATTCGATTTGAAGTCTGAGCCACAAAATGGAGTCCATGTCTAACACTGATATTACACCTAATATCCTGTGGCCAAATGGGTCACAAACCACAAAAGAGTGCCTACTACTTTTATTCTGTTAAATGAACATTGTATTAAACATACTCCTAATGACATATAGTTATTCCAATAAATTAATGCATATCTCAACTCCCGCCAGGGAAGCTTCCTCATGCAGTAGACGGTGATTAACACGGAGACCTATGACTAGTCAATGTGCAGAGAATAAGAGAATGCAGAGTACTTAGACCTGAATAGGACAGCTATATCAAACCTCTGCCATCCTAGGCTCAGGGATCGTTGTGAAAAGTGGGAAGAAAGACTGTAAGAGAGAGAGGAGGTAGGAGACTACAAGGAAGCAAAGTTTTCCAGAGAGCTGGGCAGTTGCTCAATATGAACTCAGCGATGATTACAGCATGCACAAGACTCATGCAAGCACAAGCCAGACATAATCTCAGCATGGAAATGGAGAGGTGGGTAAGAAACCCCAACCCCACTGGCAACAGCTGCCTGCTGCATTGAAGAAAGTCAGTGTTCTTCTAGAGTGTGACTCTGGGTGAGTTAACCAGGTTCCAGTGGATGGACCCACATAGAAGGACATTTAGGGACACACATTTGACTTGGTAGGTCTTAAAACATGTATCTGTATGAATGTGTGTGTGTGTATATATATATATATATATATATATATACATATTAGAGTACATGACATTGGGGGGGGGGGAGTAAGC
>NW_008355474.1:4264831-4286885 GCF_000622305.1 Nannospalax galili | reverse complement strand
ATGACATTGGGTGGGAGGTAGTAAGCATTGCAGATGGAGTGAACAAGCCTTGTGAAAATTCAATTTAAAGAGTTTTTAAAAATGTTTAAATATATGATTTTAAGATACCTATCCAAAAAGATTCATTTAGAAACATGATGTGACTAGATAGGGCATTATTTGAACCCTTCTGATAGCTCTCAATGTTCTAATCTTTAAAAGAGATATTGTTGGCTATGATCTTCCATATCTTTCCTAAAGTTAGAAGCTTCTCTCCTACCTCAGATATTAGTACACAGATATGCATTGTACACTAAGCTGAAGCTACACGGTTTTGATTTATTTATTTTTATTACATGCGAATGAGTGTTTTGTCTCCATGTACTCAAGTGCATCTGTGTTGTGCAATGCCCACAGAGGCCAGAAAAACCTCTTGGATCCCCTGGAACTGGAGATACAGAGGTGTGTGTGTACTAGGTGACAAATCTGGGTCCTCTACAAGAGTAGCCAGTGCTCTTAACTGATGAACAATCTCTACCCACAAAGTTGTTTGTAAAGCTAAGAAACTGCTCTTGATATTTTAAGCTATAGCTGCCCTGAACATAAACCATCAAAATTACTCAAAGGAACCAAGCATATGAGCAAAGTTGGAAACATTGGAACTGCTTCTAAATTCAGAAAGCATGGGCATATGATTCATCTCCACAAAGCTCAGGAGTGAATAAGGTATGTCACTTAGTGGTAACATGGAAGGCATGACTGAAAGACAAAAGGATGCTGAAAAGACTCGTGGGGCTGAGGCTACCCCACCGGAAAGGCTCAGTAGCACTCAGCTGAAATTTAATTGGCATTTGAGCTAGTCTGATCTAAAGATCCTACCATCAATGAAGACATTTTCCCATTTCAGTGAAGGCTATAGTGTCACAATACAGAAACAGCTCTGCTGTTATAATTGTTTATGATTTCCTACTTTGAAATTCTGACATTTCTGTCTAAAAATGATAGTTTTAACTTTTTTTTAGGTAGATTCAATAGGTCAAACAAACCAATGCTTCTACTTCAATGAAAAATGAATTAAAATTGAAGTTCAAAAATATTTTTTGGTATATTCAAGATGAATCTGCAAGTAAAAGTACTTGCTGCACAAGGCTGAGGATCCTGGAGCTCATGGTGGAAGGAAAGAACCAACTCTTCAAAATTGTACATATCCACACATGTACCATGGCACACATGAAGAAATCAAACTGATACTGATCTCAAATCTTCATCTCCACTGCCTAGCTTTAATGGTACTGGAAGGTGTTATGCATGCTGTTGAATGAAAAAAAGGTCATCATCAACCTTTCCCAGCTGTGAACCCTGCAAACTACAATTACAAGCAGCTTAGCAAGATACACCAACTGGTGAAATTGTGGCAAGAGAGTACGGGAGCAAACAACTGTTTTCTGATTGGATTTAGGATCAACTTCACAAGATGGAGCCCATACCTGCCACAGTTAATAGGATCAAGGACAATGTGGCTAGACACGTCACAGGCCATAGGGGAAATCCTACTACTATAGTCTGCTAACTATATATGGGCATAGAATTAGACCAGCTTTTAACGACTTACTGTTACACCAATAGATTGATACATTTCTCTCACCAGAGAAGCTCCGTGTTACAGCAGATACGGCCTAAGACAGAGACCCACAACTCTTCAACATGCAAAAAATAAGAGACAGCAAAGTGCTTGGCCCTAAAAATGGGACAACTACATCATATTCCTCCTTCCAAGACTCAGAGATGAGTGTGAAAGAGGGAGAAGAAAGATATAGGAGCTAGAGGTAGTTGATGAATATTAAGAAAACTGTTTTCTGAACAACAGGACAGTTGCACATATGAACCTACAGTGCTTGTGACAGCATTCACAAGACTTGTACAAGACAAGAGAGACTATAACCCAGCATAGATGGGGAAGGTAGCCAAGAAGCCCCAGGTCTAGCTGAGGAACTATTGGCAATGGATAGCTCCTGAGAATGGGAGACTCAGTTGTTTTTAATCTTTTATTTTTATCTTTTTTGTATATGAGTGACTTGCTTGCATGTGTGTAAATGCACCCATGCACTGAAATGCCTGCAGAGGTCAGAAGTTGTTGGATCCCCTGGAACCGGAGTTTTAAATGGTTGTTAGCTGCCATGTGTATACTGGGAATCAAATCCAGTCCTATGCAAGAGAAGCCTCCGCAAGAGCATTCAGTGCTCTTCACCACCAAGCCACCTCTCCAGTCCCCCAGTTTTCTTTAAGGTTGTGGTTCTAGGGGATGGAGAAATGAGTCAGCCATTAAGAGCACTGGATGGTCTTGCAGAGGACCTGAGTGAGGCTTCATATAGCAGTCCAATTAAGGGACAAGCACTTTGCAGTCTCTTATTCTCTAAAACTTAGCCAACTGTGGCCTCTGTATGCTCCATAGTATGTTGCATGAGGAAGCTTTTCTGGTGAGAGTTGAGGGATGTATTAGTATTCTCTCTATACTCTGTTCTATGTTCCATGACCCTTAGTTATAGAGGTTCCACTGTAGATATGTCACTTAGGGCTGGACATCTGTCGGACATGTATTTCTCTGTGTTTGTCCATTTTTGGAGCTCTAATATCCTCCATCTGTTGCAAAGAGAAGCTTCCTTGATGAGTGGTGTATGGTGTACTTGTCTGTGAATGTAATGATCCATATTCAGCATACTATAAAAATTTCATTTGTCTAGAGATAGGGCTTTCTCTGGGACCTACGACCTCTCCAGTCATTTGTATTTGGCCATATTTACAGTGCCACCCAAAAGATTGTGATGCTGTTCAAGTTTTGTGATCTCCAGGGGTTCAAGATTCAAACAAGAATATTTGGAGAACACAGATTAGACACAATAGGCCTTAATAAAATGATGTGGGGCATGAAGTGAGGTAGAGTAAGGAGACAAGAGGGATCTGAGAGGAGAAAGGAGAGAGGGATCTGAATATGTGCACAATACATTGTATGAAATCCTCAAACAATAATAAAAATGTCATTTAAAAATTACTTTATTAACAGTGATGCATTACTGCAAGAAAAAAGAGGGCACCTATTAACAAAGAACCTAAAAGAAACTCAGAAGCTCATTGACAGCCAGGTAAGCTCTTCAATGTGCACATGATGATACAGTGTCTTTTAGAAAAAAAATCTTTCCAATAAATACTTTGTAGCATTTGGATATCCATATGGAAAAAATAATGAATTTTGATGACCCTTATATTACACAACATGGAAAATTGCAACCAAATTTTTATTATAAATTATAGATTTGAATATTAAAGACTGAATGTGAGACACTCTTTGTATCTTGGCTAGATAATTATTAAACATAACAGAAGAAGCACTAACCTTAAATAATTAATTAACTTCACTGAAATAATATTAAGAGCTTCTAATTATCAGAAGACATCATTAAGAATGTGAAAAGACATGCCGTGAACTGAGAGAAGATATTTTTAGTGTAGACATGCCATAAAGGACTTGAACAAAGAGTAAAGAACTTCTAGAACTAAAAATAAAAGGATCAAAAGACCAATCAAAAACAGAAGAAAATAGTTTAACAGGCAATTAACAAAAATAAGTACCCAAGTGGTTGATAAGCAAATATGGAGATCAAACCAGCAGTCATGAAGAAATACAAATCAAATATACAATGAAAGTTAAACAACACACATTGACATAGATGTAGAGCAGATGAAATATCACATATTGTACATTGGTAAACTACTTAGGAAAGCTAATGGTATCTACTCCAGTCAAGCAAATGCTTAACCTGTGCCTCATTAACTATATCCCTCTTTATTCTCCCTAGAAAATTGGTACATATGCTCCCCAGAAGACAAGCTGAAGAATGTTCATTATCTAAATTTGGAAACAATCCAAATGCCCATCAATAGGAAGATATGAAAACAATTTTGGTTTTAATCATACAATGGCATGCTACAAGCCAGCAATTGAAAGAGGGAAAATATTGATACAGGCAATCACAAGGATGAATCAGAGACACAATGAGGAATGAAAAACTACAGAGCAGAGCATGTCTCATTTCATACACAGATATTTAAGAACAGGAAAAACAAATCAATATAGATAGAAATCTATATATTGGTTACCTCTCAGCAGAAGCCCTTTGTTGATTATGAAGCAGCAAAGGGAATCTGAATTCTGGGACTAGCCTCCTTTTTACCTGGACAATGTTTACGTAATTGCCTTGCATTTAAACATTCCTGGAAACATTCACTTAAGTCTCTGAACTGTACTGCTCTGTATTATATACATCAATGAAAATAACAATTAAATGCATTAACAGTGGCATTTTTGATGTGTTCAGATAGGCTATTACCAGAAATGAATCTTACAGTTTTCCATATAATGTCCCAGAGCAGTCAGAGCAAGTAGAAGCAGTGTCAGTCAGAAGTTCTGAGACAGCATAAATCAAAGAAATGCACACCAGGCCACATGGTGGTATGCCCATAATCCCAGTACTTGGGAGATTGAGGTATAAGGATCAGGAGATTAAGGCAAGGTTTTGCTATTTAACAACTTTGAGGCTGGCTTGGGCAAAATGAGTCTCTGTCTCAGTGGAACAAAGTCATACCAAACAAAGTACAATGACCAAGAGAAAGAGGTACTGCAGTGGTGGCTCCTTGGGGCGGGGGCTCTGAAAAATGAGAGGATTAAGGAAATCATGCATCATCAAGACATGCCTCAGTGGATGACAATCAAAGTACTACAGTTTTAAATGTTTCCCAAGAAGCCAATTTTAATTAGTCAAAGAGAGTATCTGTGATTTTCAGTATGAAATGCTACATTTAGGGATACTGTAGAAAACCGATCTTAATATTTCAGTTAAGACCTGAGTACTAAAACAAACTACAAAAAACTATCTCTGTGATATGGAGAAATTGTCCTGATTTGAGAATCAAGAGATCTACACTCTAAACAGCATTTTAACATTCAAACTCAGTTCCTGTTCTTCGGTTATTTAGTCTTCTAGCTAGACTGCTCTCTATTAAAGCATAAAATATTTTTATTTTCTCTAAATAGAACTATTTTCCAAATTATTTTATATAAAATATGAATCAGGAAGTGTCCTGCCTGCAAGAAGGCATGAACTGAAGATTGGCCTTCGGTCCCCAGTTTCATCCTTCATGTTCCCCTGAAACACAGAAAAGACAGAGATGACTGATGTGGATAATGTTGTTCTCTGGTATTCTAGGATTAAAGGGAAATCTCAAAAATGTTTCCAAGCTAGGCTTGTCTATTACTTTGACTCTTAGTAATTCTGTTTCAGCCACTATGCTCAGAAGAGGAAATATTATTCTCTTTCATGTCCATGGAGCTCCCTGGTTGCAGTGTGCTGCTGCGTTCAACTTCACAAGAGAGGCTGCACAAAAGGAAAGTTTATCATCGGGATGGAATTGGCCTTGGAAGTCTTCCATTGCCTACCTTTTCACTTCTCTGTCCCACTTCCCTAAAACTGTACTGTGCCACATCTTCATTTTTGCCCTCGAAGGCTCAGTAACAGCTCTATCCATCCATTTGTATTTCCTTCCAAGGAGTTAATTCTCTTCTAACAGAAATTTGTTAAAAATGATTGAGACACTAGCTATAAAAAGTACAGTGAAAGGAACTTTGGAAGCAGGCATCATGAGTCTGTTTTTCTATGTAGTTTTGGCTTAGTCTACACTTTTCTTTGTGTTACATTAATCATTTTTGCAATGTAAATAGCAAACACTTGTAGAATGCTTGGTGGAATAAAGTAGATATATATGAAAGATAGTCATGTACTTCATAACAACATTTTTGCATAAGACAGTATAGACAGATACATAGATGATAGATGATAGAAAGATAGATGATAGATAGATAGATAGAAAGATAGAGAGATAGATGATAGATGACAGATAGATGATAGAATATAGATAGAGCTAGGGATAGCTAGATAAACATTGGTCGTCCTTTAAGATTATAATGAAACTTAAAAATTTGTGTTATATACTGATGTCAGAACATCATAAGGCTGTAATGTAACATATTACCCATATACTTCTGTTGGTGCTAGTATAAATGAAACCTAACTTCTCCCAGCCATTTAGAATGTAACATATGGAATTGTGTATAATATATAATGATTGATAATATTTATAAATGACTGTTACTGGTTTACATAACTACTGTACTATATTTTTATGTTTATAAAGAATGTATTACTTATAAGCATAAAAATATGTTTACTATAAAATAATTTGCCAAGTTATACCCAGAAAGTTTTAAAAATTGTTGTATTGTGATGATTCTTGAATGCATTATGTGGTCATGTCAAGCACTTAAAATGCACCATATTGGTGTATATAAGTACACTGAATGAAGTTCACACAGTAATGAAATTATGTAATGGTGTACTTCTCAGAACATATCTGAGTCATTCAATTCAATTTCAACATGGATATACTAGATGTCATATCTGGCATATGGTATGCAGTTAAGGTAATATTTGTACAATCTTAATTTAACTTATAATAAGTTACATAGCTGGGTCATAGCAGCATTTCCATAGTAATTATATATTAGAGGCAATATTGGAGATTCCCAGTCATGTTTTTATGAGAATATGATATGATACTTTCCTGATAACAAGGAGTTTGTAATAGACACTTCAACTTAAAGAACATCATAGTCTGGGGGTTGATAAGTCGAGGCAACTTATATATGCTAGGCTATCAATAAGCAAATTTACCAAGAGCTTCAGTGGAAACATGACTTTGCAGGTCAACATCAAAACTACGTCCCATCTCTGTTATTCTCCTTCGCTGTTTTCAATGGCTCCACTTAGAGTAGACCAGAGATGGAAAGAATGCTTTACTTATCTGTTGAATTTTCCTCCAGAGATTCTTAAAATCCATTAACAAGTCTTGTCCCTTAGAACCCAGTGAGGTATAAATTATTCAAGAGGTCACATTTCCTAGACCTCATCTTTTCCCTGGCCCTAAGGTAAACTAAAGGAAGCAGCACAAACGTATTTGTAAATACAATCAACAAGTAGAAGCAAACAAGATTATGCAAGTACTTTGCTCCACATTAAAAACTTCAAAAAGCTCTTCCATATCTTTAATTTCCACATGAGTAGAATGAAAGCATTAGTGCTCTTTCTACCTAGCTCAACTGTGAAGATTAACTGAATTATTTTCTTGGCCTATGGTAATGGCTTATCAAATGCTAGTTTCTAAATTTAGAATGAGACTTGACATCAACCTGAATATAGGAGATATATTCTTTATTTTTTCTTACACTAGGTAATGCTCTTAGCTCTTCTCAATCTGTTCATTTTTACCACTGAAAAAGAAATAGAGGTATGAGATTGGATTATATGACCTCAAAGATCCTTTCTTAATTCCAAGGGATCACATATTTACAAAAACCAAAGAAGATGTTGTCACATATAGATAACCATTTATTCAGGTTTCACATCTGCCTTGAATCTTCTCTTTTGAGAGAAGAATCTAAACATGACCTTAGGGAGTAGAAGACATATTTGCCAAGCACAACACCTTGCTGAGTGAATGTATCAATCAGCAAGTGTATACTTGATATGTAATGCACAAATATGACCTAGATATTTATATCATTTACCTAGTAAGTCATAATGTTTCATAAGTCACAATGTCTCATAGGTACTGAATAATAGATTAAGAAAATATAATACACAGATATAGTGAAATCCTGTTGCTTGCAGATACATGAATAAAGCTGGACAGTATTGCTAGATGCAGAACGGGCAACAGCGTATCTTTTCTCTTATATGTAGATGTCTCAAAGAATTATCAGATCGGAATGCAGAATTGTATTAAAGTGGTGCAGGATGTGAGAGGACAGCTAAAAGAGTGATCACTTCGGGGCTGGAGAGATGGCTCAGTGGTTAAGAGCACTGACTGCTCTTGCAGAGGAACCGGGTTCGATTCCCAGCACCTCCATGGCGGCTACAAACCGAACCGTCTTTAACTCCAGTTCCAGCAGAATCTGAAGCCCTCTTCTGACCTCCGTGGCATTGCATGACACAGGTGCACTCACATTCATGCAGGCAATACACTCATATACATAAAATAAAAATAATAAATAAAATATTTTTAAAAATAGTGATCAGTGCTTGCTACACGTGTGTATTGGAATATACTGAAACCCATTAATAATATGTACAGTTACATGTTAATAAAAATAAAATATGAAGAATACCTTTCCTGCCAATTGAAGGAAGAAAATGACTCACCAATCAGAAAACTGAAAACAAACCTTCCACAAGAACGAGTAAGAAAAGAAGCCATGTGGACAAGTTGAGTTTGAAGATTAAAAAAGTTGACTTCAGTGCTAATGCTCAAAAAGTGTAGACATGCTAAAGACAGTGTCGGCAAACTCTGAGAGCTCAGGAGGAATGAGAGTGATGTCAAAGACAGAAGAAATGAATAATAAGAGAGAAAACTGGTACTTTCCTAGACATATGACATAGCGGTAGTCTGACATTCTTGATCTCAGAAGAACCCTTTCCTTAGGAATCTGAGGATCATTGAGTCTAAGTGACTTGCTAAGTGCATATATATGAGTAATCATGCTAGAACTTTAAGTCAAGTCTGGCTACTCATAAAACATGATTTTTCATTAATAATTTCTTTATATGTTTACGTCTTCCTTTTGTACATTAGTCAACCATTCCTGGCGATAGAGACAGAAATCTGGGGAGGAAAATATTTTCATTGAATTCTTGTGTATTTCATATAGAATATCTCAAACAATCTTAATCATCTTTATACCCCATCCCCACTGGAACCCTCCCATAGCACCCCCACTGGAACCCATATACTCTGTCAAGTCAGTGTCCCAAGACATTCCCCAGTGCAAGTCAATCCACTGAGGTCTAGTCAGCCTATCTAGAGTCCCTTGATTTAGCAAGATCAGTTGTCTGTGGAAATGAACAGAATTTTTGTGTATTTCATACACAATATCTTAATCATTTTATATCCCCTTCCCCATCGGCACCCTGACATATCTCCCCACTGGATTTAATGCCTTCTGTCATTTATGTTAAGGCCTACTGGGTCAAGTTAATGTCCTTTTGACATCCCTTAGTGCAAGTTCATTCACTGGGGTCTAGTCAGCATATCTAGAGTTACTTCCTTAAAGATCAACTCTTCCTCACTCACTAGTGATCAGCTACTCAATAGTTCTTTGGTTGAGATTGGGGCCTGCTGCCACAGTTCTATGCCGGGTATTTGCTTGAGTTTGCATGGGTCTTGTGATGCTGTCACCATTTCTGTAAGTTCATATGAACAAGGTCCCAGGAGCCTGTAAGACTATTTCCATATGGTCATACACCTCCTCCCCTGGCTTTAACAATCTTTTCACCCTTCTTCTATGATGGTCCCTGAGCCCTGACGTCATTGCCCTCTGTTGCATGAGGGAGCTTCGTTGATGAGAGTTGAGAGATGCATCAATATTTTTTCCATCCCTCGTTTCACTATGGTTTGTGAGTCTTATGTGTGGATGTTCCATTGTAGATGTGTCACTTAGAGTTGAACATTTCACAGATACTTAATCTCTGTGTGTGACCAGTTGTGGAACTCTGTAATAGTCTCTGAACCCAAGCCCACTCAATGGGAGGGTACTGATGTGTGGCACTGTACACATAACCAAATACACATGACTTGAGAGGTAATAGACCTTAGCAAAAATTACAAGGCTGTCACATCCCTAGACAAATGTAATTTCTTACTATATGCTAAATGTGGATCCTTACATTTACAGACAAGTATGATAGTCACCACTCATCAAAGAGGCTTCTTTTGCAATAACCAGCTCATTTTCTTGAGTTAATTGTCTGATAGAAAATAGAGCCAGAATCAAATAAGCAAATAATCATTATTTATGGTAGATGTCATTTTAAAAAAGTCATACACTGAACTAAAGAATAAAAGATGCTGTGAATGGAATCCCTTAGAAAGAGGGATCCAATGAACCTTCCCAGTGAGGGTGAAATCAACATTGAAAGTGAATGGGTAAAAATGAAGCAATCACACAAAGGTCAGGTAAAGGGTAAGTATCTCTGCTGTCTTTCAACAAGTTAACAAGGCAAGGCACACTGTGTCAGTATTCTGCAGTCTGTAATAGTATAGAAAGCTTGGGGCATAAAAAAGACTATATAAGATAGCATAGGCAGAAATTTCTTTCCTCTCCTTTCCTAGCCTCATTTTCCTCCCTTTTGTTTTCTCTTCACTGTTTTCATTATTTAATCTCCTTTTCCTTTTTTCCCTTTCTGGTAAACTAGTTTCAATAATAAGAAATATATTTAAGGAATTTTGTCTTAGTTTCATAAATGCATTGGACATTGTGTATCATGACATTTACATAATAAACACGCTAAGGGGCTAGAGAGATGACTCAGCAACAAAGAGCACTGGCTGCTCTTGTAAAGGACCAGGGTTCTATTCCTAGTACCCACATGGTGGCTAACAACAATCTGTAACTCTAGTTCTATGGGAATCTGACGCCTTCTTCTGACCTTCATGGGTGTTGTACGACATGAGTGAACTTGTGAACATGCAGGCAATATACTCATACACATAAAATAAAAATAATAACGAAAATATTTTTAAAACTTAGTAATCAAAACTAAGATACAGTAGTATTTATAGAAAAATACAATGAATTAAGCATCTGCATGTTTTACAAAGGGGTTATGAACTTGGATAAATGGGGTTTTGTTTGTTTTGTTTCTGTTTTTTGAGATAATCTTTTATTCTGTAAATAAATTTTATTCAAGTGTGCTGTGATCCTCCTACCTCCACCTCCCTAGTCTTGGAATTGCAGGTATGAGCCACCATGTCCATCAAGTAACATCTTTTTGGAGGAAAGCTTTGGGGTTTAGTCTTGGTTTGGAGAATGTCTTTCAAAGAGTTGAGTAGAAGCACATATGTTCAACAACTACTATTGAATGGCTAGTAAATAATGAACATTAAACAAGCAAAACAAATTGCAATGCCTTAGCATTGATAAAGTCTAAACCAACACACACACATACACACTCACGCACGCACGCACACGCATGTGCACACACACACACTATAAAACAAAAAACATGAGAATTCCCATATTTAATGAAATAATGATAGATTTTAGAAATGCAGATGTGAGGAGAAGGCTTTAACAGCAGCAGTTCATCTGAGGTGTGGAAACTGAAACTCAGAAACATTAGCCAATCAGCTTTACCTTAAGTAACTGAAGGAAGTCCTCACTGGTAAGACTGTAGATGAATCTTTAGCTTGCAATAATTAGAGGCCGCCTATTGTATTTGCAGCAAGGAAAAAGAGCATTGCATTTCCCAATGTGGTGTTGCATGCCTGAAGTCCTAGCACTCACCAGGCTGAAGTGGAGTACTGCCGCAAGTTCAAGACCATCTAAGACTATGTAGTGGGTACTGGGCTAGTCAAAGCTACAGAGAAAGATCCAAACAGAGTTGGAGAGGTGCCTCAGTTGGGGTACAGAGTTAGCCGTACATGAGGACCTGTTTGATCCTCAGCAGCCATGTAAAAATGTTAAGCATGATAGTGCACTTGCAATCTCAGACCTTGGGAATATCAGACATGTGGCTTTTGACTATTCCCTGTCCAGTCATCCCACTTGATAAGTTCCAGGCTAATAATAATATATCCTGTCAAAAAGCAAGACAAGACAGGAAGCTCCTGAGGAACCACACCCAAGGTTGACTTCTAGCATTCATATGCACCCACACATGCACCGACACAAACAATGTGTACATTCTCCTATATTTACACACCCAGACAGAGACATACACTCATATACACACCAAAAACAACAACAAAAAGAAAGCAATAAACAATATATAAAAAGTAGAATTGAGCCAGGCATGGTGGTACAAGGACTTCAGTCCCAGCACTTGGGAGACAGAGGTGGTGGGTGGATCTCTGTGAGATCAAGGTCAGCCTGGTCTACATAGTGAGGTCCAGGCCAGCTGGGGATATAGGGAGACCCTGTCTCACAGAACAAAAACTTGAAGAACTGATCCAGAGAAGGTTCATTTGTCCTCAGTCATTTAACACAGTTAAGCCACTTCTCCTTAGTATGCATATAATTCTGCTACTTGTAAAATGTAGCATCTTTCTTCTGAATTTTGCATGACTGGATCCAGATCGGTATTTGGATCTACTGTTAATGGTACTTCCTAATACCGGTTCTCTATCTGTATTATCAACTTTAATTAACCGATGACCCTTGTCTACCACCATAGATCATGATGGCTGATTTTATTTTCTCTGCTCTACATTTTTCTCTCTGAAATTATCTTATTTATCTTTTTGTTCAAGTGTTAGAAGTATTTCTGGTTTCTACTACATAGGCCCATGAATGAATCACTCTACACTTAAGAACCCCTGCCAGGTAAAAGGTAGTGTGATCAGGAAAGAAATTAATAAAATGCTGTGTGCAGTGTGTAGGGAACATATAATGTAGAGGGCAAGACAGTTAAACCAGGAAAAGAACAAAGAACTTGGATTCTTGTCATGACTTTTTCTGAGGGTTGAGGTGAAAGTATGACATCACTTCTGTGCATGGAAATCAGACCCTCAGGCAACAAAAGTCTAATGCTATATTTGGGGTTAACTGAGGAAGAAATTTTTAACCTCATCCTATTACACTGGATTTAACTTTGTAACCAGCTAAGTGCTGCTTTGTGTGGATCCACACCCAGGGAGGATGTATGTTGAGAAAGAAAATAAATAACCATACTTAATGCTGTTGTTTTACCTTTTAATTTTTGGTGACTTAAAAGTTGTCCTTCCATAGGCTCATCTTGAACCTCATAAGCCCCAAGCTGCTCTGCTGGCTATTATTAGCGAAGAAGCAACACAAGCAACTTGAGGATTGATTACTGAAAGAGTAGCCTTGGAAAAGTTTTTTAAAGTATTTTATTTATTATTTTTATGTGTATGAGTGTATTGCCTGCATGTATGTAAGTGCACCTCTGTAATGCAATGTCTGTGGAGACCAGAAGATGGCGACTGATCCCCTGGAACTGGGGTTATGTATAGTTGATAACTGCCATGTAGGTGCTGGGAGCTGAACCCCAGGCCTCTGCAAAAGCAGTCAGCATGCTTAACTGCTTGGCCATCTCTCCAGCTCCTAGTTTTGGAAAATTTTAAGGTGCCTCATTGTCAGTCTCCTTCCCCTCCCATTTTTAACTCCTTGTCTACACCAACATAATGTGGGAGTTCTTGGTTCATTTTTTTTTTTATTCTTTTTGTGTTGTGGCATCAGTCAAGGGTCTTTTGCATTCTGCACTGAGTTAAATTCCCAAATTTTGTTCTGATAAGGAAAATGGGTAGAAATTTTTTTCTATAGATATTTCCTGCTCTTCAAGGTTATCATGCATACTTCTAGTCTCCTACTCCCTACAAGTTGCAGAGAGGGCAGGAGGCAGATGGGCAGGCAAAGTGATGCCATCTTAGATGGTGAGTGTTAAACAAAGCAAATTACCATTTGTTGTAAGGTGGGCTTTTTACAAAGATGATGTCACTGTTACATGACACTGAAGAAAGATTAACAGGAAGGTACTGTGTTGTTGGAAAATAAGAATAGATTGTGTTCCATTACAGATAAAGTTGATCAGCAACTCATATATTGATATAGTTGAAAGTACCTGGGCAGTGAGGAAAAAGGATGTGGGGACAGGAATGTGCACTGGGGACAGAAAGAGGGGAGGCAAAAGCCAGTTCCAAAAGTATTTGTTTTTTTGGAAGCCTCCACGTGAAAGGACAGAATCAAGATAGGGTATAGATTAGGCATAATAAATAACTTTACCAGATGCCTAAGACTGTTATGAGAGTTAAAAGATATATTTTGAAGACTAGGGTAAATTAGAGGTAGTAAGTAGACCCTAAATGTGAACATGACAGAATTAAGAAGTTAGATCTTAGTTTGCTCAGAGCCAGGAAAATTAGCCTTGAGAGAAAAATAGCACATCTTGAAGGAATTCTGTAGAAGTTACTTTTCTCATTGCTACAACAAACACAACTTAAGGAGGAAGGGTTTACTTTGGCTCACAGTGTGAGTTAGAGTCTGTCACCGCAAGGAAGTCATAGTATGAGGAACTTGAAACAAATGTTCACATTGTGTCTGCAGTCAGGGAGGAGAGAGTGAATACTGATCTCAGCTAGCTTTCTCTTTTTCATTCAGCTTAGGACCCCAGCCCACAGAATAGTTATCACCCACGGTTAAAGTGGATCTTCTAACTTTAATTAACCTAGTCTAGAAAAGTCCTCACAGATAGGTCCACAGGCTTATTTTCATGGTAATTTGCGGAAACTGATCAGCAGCAAATACATGAAGACCTGCCCAGACCTAATGGTGGAATACCACCAGCATAGACATTCCAGGGGAATGCCTCAGGGAATGGAAGTCAAGAGATGAGTCCATTTCCTTGGGACTGGGAGGGTGAATTGTTTTGCTATGTAGACTGTTCTGTCTCCAAGTATTGCAGCTGCAAGATAAAGTTAGAAGACTTGAATATTTGAGAAAAATAGCACAGTTTGCTTTGGTTACTTAAGAATAGATTTTAGCTACACAGATAAAAACACTTGGATTATGGTATGGATGAAAACAATATTAAAAAAAAAAACCCAGCTGTTGAAATAAACAGGGTTCATTGCCTAAAATGGTACCTTACTAAGAACACAATTGTCCTGTCTTTTTCATTGCTCCTCTAACCAGGTTCTTGTTCTCCCTTCTGGGCTTGTCCCCGCAGTGATTCTAAATCTTATCAGGTTGACAGGCAAGATTAGACATCACAAGTTTCAATGGCAGTCAAGAAAGAATTTGCTTGGTGTAGCAGAAGTAAGGGTGAGCACAGTGCTATCAAGAAACCTCCCAGAAGGCTAGTACCAAAAACAGGTCAACAGAGTTGTTTTTCTGAAATTTGATCATTAGGGTCACCTTTAAAGGGAAATAGTAAGTTCTTTATTGGTTTACACAAATATGTGCCTCTTGAATCTCAACTTGAACATTTTTGGATAATAGAGTTTTATCCTAGAGAGGTGAAGCCAGTTAGTAACCACCTGGAATTTGACAGCACAGGCACATAACAATACCTGAAAATTTTCCTTTAAAATTTGCTGAAGCTGGGGATGGAGAGATGGCTCAGCAGTTAAGAACACTGATTGTTCTTCCAGAAGACCTGGGTTCGAATCCCAGCACCCACATGGCAGCTAACAACTGTCCATAACTACAGTTCTAGGGGATCCGGCAGCATCTTCTGTCTTCTGCGGGCATTGCATGACACAGGTGCATTTGCCTGCATGCAGGCAATACACACATACATAAAATAAAGATAATAAATAAAATATTAATTAAAATTTGTTGAAGTTGGTCACCTAAATGGCTGTCTTTGCAGGACTGTATATGAACAACAGCTCTGCAACTGAACCAGGTCAGGCTGAGAAAGCTGATCAGGGGCTAGCAGAATGTTGCTTTTATAAATATTTTTGTTAATTGATGGAGAACATCCCTCCCTGTGTTTGAAGACTCACAAACCCCATAATAACCTTTAATTTATCCTCATGGCCATATGTGTAATTTGAAGGAGAAGGGGCCAAAAAGAGTCTGAGACTGAGCGTATAGCTCTTATACTGAAAATTAATATGTTTTACCTAGCACATTGACATGTATTAGACCTGCTGTGATGGTTATCTCTACTTGCTGGAGGAGACCTTACCTAGAAAAACTGGATAGCTTTAGTCCTCAAGAGAAGTTGTTACTAGAGTTAAAAGTTGTTTATCTCTTTAGTGGGTAGGGCATTTTTGCTTTAAGTGGGTGTCTCTTTACAGAGGAGGTAAAGTAATGTTTGCTTAAAACCCCATTGAAGGCAGCTGTGCATTGCCTCAATTCATACAATGCAAGAATTGGTGCATTTTAGAATCTTTTCTTTTTGTGTTAATCTGTTTATGCTGTTTAACGAATCTCCTTGTGACCTGTTATGGGTGTTTAATAATGCATCCTCCAAGGGTTCTTTCATCCATTGGCAATATGGGTGTCTCCCAATTGGCTAGTTCCTCCAAAGGGCAGGGCCTGCCACAGAGGGTGGACTACTGAGGTGCTGCTGGGAGCCATCTTGGGACAGAAGCCAAGAGCCAGGGGAAGCATGTGGTATGGGCAAAGCGCAGCCACCTGCAGCAGCTCAAGGACAGAATGGCCTAACACTTATGGACCTGGGGCAAGATCTCTGGCCCCTGAGGCATGAGCGAATGCTAGTGGTGACTATGGGTGTGGCACAGTCTGATATGGCGGGCTCTGAGCTGCAGTGTGGGGCTAGGCAGTGAGTACTCATTCCTTTGTAAGTTAATAAGTGCACATAAAGATATGTTATATGGCTTGCTTGATAGTGCAAGAGACAGAGGGAACCTGAGTGACAATGGGCATCACTAATCTCACAAATCCACTCTAACTTTGGGTTGTGATGTAATGACATGAATATCCAAAAACAAGAAGGGGTCTCTGGACCACATGGGTTGACTGGCATTTTTTCATTTGTAAAATAAAATTTTACAAAAGAAAAGGAATGTAAGTGAAGGTATTACTTTTAGGCCAAGTTTCTTTTTCATATTTTGATTTATACTAAGGTTGAGTTCTTTACCTGAACCAGATATTGATGGCCTGTTCTACAGACTTCCCAAGTGGACAGAGTACCAATAGGGAAATTTCAGGAACAAGAGAGGAGGGTCTGGAGCACGTGTCATGCATAGAAGCAGCCATTTTCTGAATAAATATTAAATATACAATAACAATTACATTAGAAAAGGACGAAAGATGTATTTTGGAAAAATTAGTAGGACTTGCAGTCTGGACTTTTATAGGTGCTGATCTTCAGAGTCTTTAAGAATTTGTCAGCATTCTTTCCTGAACACTGGATCTACTGGTGTCATTTTGAGTAGATCTAATAGCAGCTGGAATGGTGTTCAGAGTCCCTTCTTAGAACTAGTCCAGCTCTTTTTGCTTTGTAATATTACCAATTACTCCATTCTATGGTTGTACTTTCCATTGAATATTTAATACTGAATAGATATCTAAGACTTAGTCTTCATCCTTTTTACTGTTAAGGTCACTTGAAGCTCCTTAAGGGTCACTCCTTAGGTCACTAAGCGTGTTGACTCCCTTAGTTTCTCCATGTACCAGTTGTGCCATCTGCAGGAATCAGTCTTACTGATGTACTGCCTCTCTCAGAACCCCTGGGTTATTTCTCCCTCTCATGACTCATCTCTTTGCAGAATTTTCATTGGTTATTTTACAAATTCTGTGGTATTTATAGACATGTGACTTATCAAAGTTGTGACATCCTTTCAGTGGAATATGGTTATTCCCTGGATCCTGAGTGACTTCAGAGAACAAGGTCAAGATGATGGCTATTTTCTCAGTCCAATTATCCTTGGTTTGGCTTCCAAGTTTTATCTGTTTCAAAGCCAGAATATCAGTTTCACCAGTTTTAAGAAGGAGTATTTCAGTATTCGTATTTATACTTGTGTAACATCCAGATAATACTTAGATACACAAACTTATACCTCTCAGAAACATGTTCATTTTTAGTCTTATATAATGGTGTTAAACTACACCATAATAACCTGAAATAATACTTATTTCGCTAGTTATAAGGTGAAAATTTAAGAGATTTTGAACTAGGCACTTAAATAAATTCGGGTTTTATCAAGACTCCATTGTTCTAAGTAGTTATTGACCCTATAAACTCAGAGGAAAGCATGAGCCATTATCTTGGGAACTCATTATGTTCTACTGAAAGCCTACAGACTCTATTTGAAACAATAAATATGGACATTGTGTTTTAAACATCTAACAGCTCTATATAAGCAAAACATATTAATGTCCCTTTTTCTTAACAAATTCAACTTATTCTTTGCTACCAGTTTACGTTCTTTCCGATTGCACATTCTTGTTATATTTTAGGTATTATCTTACAGCCATAATGATGTTGACATAAGATTCATAGACCATTTGTCCAACTGGTCATAAATGATGATCTGTTACAAGAATCAGAACTCTTCCCAAAGAATAGTGGATCCCAATTGTGAGTTCATGGTAATGGATAACTGGTTCCTCTTTCTAGAATGGAGAGCAGGCAGTAACCATGAGGAAGAGGAATATGAAAACACCTGATACTGCATTTCTGTGAATTTGAGACTATGATGCATAGCTTTAGTTGTCAACTTTACCTGTGTAGCAGGAGCCTCAACTGGGGAATGGCTTCCATTGGACTGGCCTGTGGCAATGTCTGTGGGGTGTTTTCTTGAGTGTTGAATGATGTGGGAGGGCCCAAATCACTGTGGTCCTGGGCAGGTTGTTCTGTATTGTATATAAAAGCAGGCTGAGCATATGTCAGGGGAGCAAGCCAGTAAGCAGCTATCCTTCAGCTCCTGACTCTAGGTGCCTGCCCTGAGTTCCTATCTTAGACTCCCTCAGTGATGAACTGTAATCCGGGAGAGGTAAGTCAAATACTGTCCCCTCAGGTTGGTATTGGTCAGAGTATTTTGTCATTTCAATGAAGAAGTAAACTAGAGAAGAAATTGATACCAGGGGTGGGGGTGTTACTGTGACAGATCTGACCCAGTTGCTTATAGGAGTAATGTAGAAGCATTTGGACCTTTGTGCTAGAGAAGCCATTAAATGTTGAGGGTTTGTTGCTGTGGAGCTTGGAACAGTTTTACTGAAATCGTTGTAGACAATGGAGGCCTGGCTTTTGAAGCTTCAAAGGGAAGCAGAAACTATCACAGCTGCTTGTGTGATACTTTGTGTGATACTGAGAATCTGTGGTTTCTGGTCAGTTGAGGCCCAAGAATCATCAGTGATTAATAGGAGACCAAAATCACTGGAGTGATTATCCCTTTGTTTTATTGGGACAATTGATGTTGGTTAGTTGGGGCTGAAAAGTCATCTGTGAGAAACAAGAGACCAGCATCATAGAGATGAAATTTTCTAGAAAGTGTTTTCTCAGGGTAAGCACACTAAAATTGTGGTCCAGGGGGAACCTGAGCCTCCATCTGAAGCTGGAAGCAGGATTTGGTAAAGTGGAAAAGTCTCCTGTATGGTTCTGGTGTTGAGAGCATTAAGGTGTCACAGAGAACAGTTGAGGCTTGGCACCCTGGGGGGTCAGGAAAGAACATTGGTGAAAGTGCAGCAGCCTCAGTTGCAGTGAAGACCCACCCCCCAGTATTGAAGGAGTCATGGAGTCTGATGCTTTGCACCCTGAGAGACCAGAAGAAGTCATTGGTTAAGGTGAAGCCTCAGTTTCAGTGGAGACCCCAGCTTTTTGGAGATGCCAGGACCATGGCACAACCACCAAGGGCAGCAGCAGGTGTGGAAAGGAGCCAGCCTGGGCCTGTAAGACTAGCTGTGTGTGCTGTGAATGGCAGAATCAGAGAAGTAGAGCTGCCAAAACCCTTTGGAACCAGAAGATTGTGAGTCCCAGATGTCCAAACTTGAGCTACTTTGCTGGCTAAGGTTTTGCTTAAGTGTACCCAGTTCTCTCTATTGAAATAAAGCAGTAATTAACTTGTTTTTAATTTTGCAGAATCCCACAGTTGAGAGACTTTTAAAAGAGACTTTGAACTTTTATAGTGTTTGAGTTTTGTTTTGTTTTTTTTAAGGGTTGTGGGAATTTTAAAGTTGTACTGTTTTATGTCATGATGTTAACATCATATATTGGTGATAACAATGGAAAGGTCATAGTTTAGTAGTGATGTGTTTGTGTGTTAAGTTGACAAGGGGTGAATTGTACTGGATACTTTTAGTTGTCAACTTGACACACCTGGGTAGAAGGAGCCTCAATTGGGGAATTTCCTCCTTTGGACTGGTCTGTGGCTATGTCTGTGAGGTATTTTCTTGATTGTTGAGTGACGTGGGAGGTAGGCGGTACCACCCCTCAGCAGGTTGTTTGTATTGTATACAAAAGCAGGCTGGAGGCTGGAGAGATAGCTCAGTGGTTAAGAGCACTGGCTGCTCTTGCAGAGGACCCAGGTTGATTCCCAGCACCCACATGGCGGCTATGTACCATCCTTAACTCCACTTCCAGGGGAATCAGACACCCTCTTCTGATCCTCACAGCACTGCACGACACGGGTGCACTCACATACATGCAGGCAATACACTCATACACATAAAATAAAAATAATAAATGAAGCTTAAAAAAAAAGAAAGCAGGCAGAACACGGGCCAGAGGAGCAAGTCAGTAAGAAGTGTTCCTCCATTGTCTGTGCTTCAGTTCTAGCCTTCTGGTTCCTGGCCTGAGTTCCTACCTTGGGCTCCCTCAGTGATAAACTGCAGCTTGGGAGTTGTAAGTGAAATAAACCCTCTCTTCCCCAAGTTGATATTGGTCAGAGTATTTTGTCAGAGTATAATGGAGAAGCAAACTAGAACAGATATATAACAGAGTCTTATATAAGGTAAAGGCTGAACTAAATCACATTTATAGTCATTCTCACCTGGAAGGCTCCTTGTATCACTAGTACCAGGGAGGATCAAACAAAGTTTTTGTTTTGTTCTGTCTTTGAAGCAAGGTGGAATTCAAATCAAGAGATACTACCAGAGTAAAACTTAGAACCAAGCAGAGCTCAGTTCACTTATGAGATTTATTTGTATAGATCTATGATATTACTAGTTTCATATGCAGTCAGACAGAAAGAAAAAAGGAATAAAAAAGAATTGATGGTGGAGAATATCTCATTTATGAGAGCAAGAGTCTAACATTTTGTTGAGCAAAGGCCCTAATTATTAATTAATAAGACAATTTCCCTATGAGACATTATTTACCAGATTGGCTGTGTTAATGAGGATGCTTTGCATCTAATTTCATGCACTGCAATGAACATTTTTATCACAAAAAGGACAAACCTTCTCTACATAATCAAAACTCTTATTAGCAGCAAACTTCTCATAAATAATTCCTAATTCTTGAAAGAGAAGACACACACACTGCAAATTATCTTCCGGGGGAAGGTGAAACTTTCAAGCTTACATTTAACATGAGATATTCCCTCCTAAAATGTTTTAAGGACTATAGTTCCATCTTACAATGAATTCCAAGGTCCACATAGCAAAGCTCATCACTAGAGCTATCAACCTGGCCTGGACTCAGCTGCACACTTGTTTGCATAGAAAACTGCTTTACCGGCACTTCTAAAACAAGCTCAACTGAATATTTTTTCTGTGTAAAATTTTATAAGAAATCCTTCTACATAAAATCAATGCCAGTTAATGGTGACATTATTCTTACTCAAGAGTATTCTTGTTCAAGGTCTACCCTGAAGTGTTAAATTTCCTACACCTCTACCTCCCAACTATTTGACAAGTCTCTTATATCTGATGCCAATCTCTTAGTATAAAGTTATCCCAACACACAGACTTCAAAAACTCAAACACCTGGTCTGAGCATCATAATTCCATGGGTAAAAAATATGCCTCAAGATTTATGATGAAAAAATTACTACAATGGAAAGCTGACTTTGGACACCTGTGTTCTTGACACACATGACAATATTCCTTTGGGCCACGGTTGACTTTGCCCCATTCCTTTCTCATTTCCTCAATCCACACATTAAGATCTTGTTGTTTAATTTAGCAGCTGACTTTTATGCCTTTCCCTGTTTAAAGCAAAATCCTTCTCCTAGAATATTATTTCTTTCCCCTCTCATCCAAATTAGAAAGCAGCAATAACATAAAAAGCATGCCTACTCCCAGCACAAGATAAAGCCAGTGAAAGCTCTAGCACAGAGAAGGCTGGGATTCCTGAGACTCTACCCCTAGCTGAGGAACACTTGGCATTTGATCGCTCCTGGGGGAAGGAAGAGACATTTTACTTTAGGCTTGTGACCACTGGTAGGCTCTCCATGCCCCAGTGGATGACCCCCCACACAAGAGCATATGGATGGTCCTAATTGAATACAGTGAGTTGAAAAATTAAATAAATAAATA
>NW_008355474.1:4253676-4264729 GCF_000622305.1 Nannospalax galili | reverse complement strand
AATAAATAAATAAATAAGTAAATAAATAAATAATTTAGAAGGGAGATGTGAAGAAGATTCCTGGGAGGAGCTGGAGTGGACAAATGAGGGGTTGGTGGAGTGGTTTGAATGAAAATGTCCCTATAGGCTCCAAGTATTTAGACATTTTGTTCCCAGTTGATGACACTGTTTTGGGATGTTTTAGAAGGTATGACTACCCAGGAGGAAGCAGGTCATTGAGGTCAGCTTAGAGAGAGTTCTTAAGCCTTGGTAGATCTCCAGTCACTCTCTTCCTGTGCCTCCTTGAAGATGTAGAGCATAGCCACCTCTGCCATCATACCTTCCCACCATGTGGACTCTTGCCCCTTTGGAACCCTAAACTCAAATAAACTCTTCCTTCTACAAACTTCTTTGGTTAGTGTTTCTATCACAGCAACAGAAAAGTAACTAATACAGGTGGACATTTTGAAGATACATTTTATAAACATAGGAAATTTTCGAAGAATAAATAGAAAATTAAAAAAACAAGAAGTATGACACACTACATCATTTTTATTAATACTAATATAATTATCAACAATGTTAGCAGCAGTGTCAAAATCCTGAAATGTATTTCTAAGAGTATTGCATTTGGGGGTTCAAAGAAATCAGAGGCTCTTGGACAGACTCTTTGTCTTTCATTACAATGTCACCAACATAACTGAATTTTTATCGTCACACATTGACCACAGTGTTTAATAGGGTGGCCATCTTCAGTCTCTTCAAACCAGTCACAAATGTTTTCCTAGTGGGCATCTTTTATTGTTTAAGTTTTCCCATTGCTGATCATTTGTAAGAGCTAAGCAACATTGGTGATGCTCTTCTATAATACCTGAGCTCCTCTAAAGTCAATCTTCAAGCCACTGATCACCTCAAAACTTTTAGAATAAGAGAAAAGAACAAATAAAGAAATGCATCAAAGTAGTGGTTTTTATTAAAGAGTCATAGAGAAAATGAAATGCACTAATCCTAGCGTGGTGATAAGATCACCATAGGATTAGGACCACTACTATTGGAGAAAATAGCACTTGTTATAATTTTTACTTCCCCAAAGTAAAAATACTAATTAAAAGAGATATATTTAATACTGTTACCCATCAATATAACTAAATAATTTGACAAAGACTGTACCATGCAAAAAGGAATATATGTAAGTGGCATCTGTGTCAGAGGGATTTTGAAATTTACTTTAACAAAAGACAGGTTATGCTTACAAATTAAAAAAAATGATGTGCTGAATAATCATTTTGTTCTTTCAAACACCTGCTTCCCTATTCTCTGTAATGCAGTGCAGTGGAACTGCACTTGGACCTAGAACCCAAGAGGATATCAGCTAATGTGGAAGATTCTTTTTGAAAACTGTTCTTACACTTTGGGGGTTCCTGCTAATGCAGGAGTTTTGAGGTTTTTCATAGCCCAGTAGTGCATGACCTAAAGACCTAAATTGCTGAACACTCATAGTCATCAAAGATCTGTCTCAGACAGTGGCTCTGATTTCATGGCCTTACAGCAAAGAAAATTAATATTTCAGAAACTCATGGGTACATTCAAGCTTTATTAAGTTTTATATGAAACTGAGAAATTGAGGAAAAACAAGATACTAAGGAAAAATTAGAGAAACTGTTGCTAGTTGAGGGAAGGTTCCAAATGAGGAAAAAAGACTGAACTTCTTTGCCTATGACTTTTTATGGCAACTGGAGAAACTGGACACAGGCCGAAGTAATCTCAAATAAGTTTGGTTAGCTCTCTGGGCTATCATGGGCCGAGTCATTGAAAAGTTCCCCAAGCATTATTTATGTCTCTCTGACCCAACCACAGAGATGATCAGGAGCTATTTATGTGTTGCCACATTGTTAGGGGTGTTGAGGCCCCCATTTATACATATCTGATTTTAACTTTGTGAGTATTGGTCTTGAATGTCTGATAGCTGTTGGTCTCTTAACCATACTACCCTCCAATATTGCAGATGTCTCAAAAGCTCTCAGTTATACTAATATGTTTGTACTCACATTTACACTACCAATTTGTAGCTTGACCATTACAGAAATTTAAGCCTATCACAGTCACCAAGAATGTAGCTGCAATTTAATTCCTCGTTTGTGGGGTCTAGGATGGTCCGTAAGGTAGAATTTCCTCATTAGCAGCCATCCTTACAATGAAGTCTGTAACAGTTATTCGCATTAGAGTTGAGCATATATGGAGGGGCAATAATAGTACCTTACGTATGTTCCTTAAGGGCTTAGGGTGGGAGGCCCAGCTGTCCTAGAGTCCAGTCCTTCCGCTTATCTGTCTAACTTGGTTATCTCATACCAAAATATAAGTCCTCTTATATAGCTACAACTAAAAGTTCTCTTACTCATCTTCTTCAGTGTTGGAGACCTCACTGCATAAACCCTTAATCTTCTTTTAATTTTCCTTTAAACCCCAGCCTCTGTTCTCATGGCAACATATTTGAGCAACTTGCAGCTTTCACAGTGGGTCCTATTCTCTTACTACCTACATCTCTGTGAATTCATTGTCTTTGGTATCTGTCAATCTATCTATATCTATCTATCGTCTATCTCTTCATCTATCTATCTATCTATCTATCTATCTATCATCATCTATCTATCCATCCATCCATCATCTATCCACATCTATCATTTATCTGTGTGTATATTAATTCTTCAAGAATTTAAAACAATATATTGATCATATTCACCCCAACTCCTCCCAGATCCACCCACACCTCCCTATTTTGCAAATTTCCTGACCTGTTTTTTAGAACATAGTGAGCCATTCACTCCAGTTTGTGCTCTCCACATATTCCTGGCTATAGAGCGATCCACTGGAGCATAGTCATCCTTCCAGGAGCCACACCCTTAAAAAATAAACAGACTCTTTGGGCCTGTAGAGATGGTTCAGAGGTTAAGAGCAATGACTGCTCTTGCAGAGGACCCGAGTTCAATTCCCAGCACCCACATGGTGGCTATGAACTGTCCTTAGCTCCAGTTCCAGGGGAATCCAAAGCCCTCTTCTGATCTCTGTGGCATAACATGACACGGGTGCACTCACATACATGCAGGCAATGCACTCATACCCATGAAATAAAAATAATAAACAAAATATTTTTTAAAAAATGAAGACAGACTCTCCCTATCAAAGAAGCCATCAAATGTCCATAGCTCCTCAGTGAAGGATAGGGGATGCATGAACCCCTTCACACTTTGCTAAATATTAGCTGGCTTTATCTTGTGCAGGTTTTGTGTAAGAAACCACAGCTTCTAAGAGTTCATGAATGCAGCAGTACTGTGATGTCAAGAAAACACAGTTTAACTCCAGTCTACCTCAGTCTCTAGCTTTTATGATTTTTCCCTGCCATCTTCTGTAACGGCCCATGAGCTTTCGGGAGGGGATGTGATCTAGATGACTCATTTGTGACTGAGCATTCCACAATCACTTATTCTATGCAGTTTGACCAGTTGTAAGCTTCTGAGCAAAGAAAATATTCTTGTGAGGTCTGAGAGCAGCACTATTATACAGGTAAAAAGATATGGATAGTGAGTAGTTTGATATTATGTCCATTTTCCAGACTGAGACTGAACCCAGATTGAAGATTTTCCTTCTTAGAGCTTTTAAACACAGATATAAAACTTTAAAATCACTATTAAAAGTCCTAACTGTTATTCCCACATATTTTAATAATAAGTATACTTATTATTAGGAGTATATAACAAATATATTTGTTAGCACCTATTCATCTACCATAGAGAAGAGAGTTAAAATGAAGTCATAGTTCATTAGTTTCACATTAAGTTAATTTTCCTTAATCACAACCATGGGTTCTTAGCTATATGCCCATGAATTCAGTAATGGCATTAATGTTATAGGGGTAAACAGTGACATTCTGATTGGATTTAGGACCCACTCCACAGGAGGAAACGCATGACTGGTACTGCAAATCTTTGCCAGGAACCCATGGTACTTATCTTGACTGCATTCACTGATGTTGGTTTTGTAGGCATTCTACAGTGCCAGTGGTTTTAGCAGAGAGGCCAGAGAAGAGCTGGTAAGGGAAGCGGTAGCTGGGAGTTCCCAAAATTCTGCCAGCTTTGCTGCCCAACTCAGTAAGCCACATGCTAGAATCTCTGAAGGGGCCTTTAATTTATCTATCCTTTGTACCTATAATGTCAGTTTTCAGTCTAGAACCCCTTCAGCTTTGTCACATTCTTCCTCCCTCTTTGTATGGAAGTCTCTCTAATCATTTCTCTATCAATTTTTCTTTTGGCCTGGTCTGCATTCTGGGGGAGTTATTTGTATAACTGGTCATCATCTCTATTAATTTACAAACTCCTTCAAGGCAGAAGTCCTGAGTTTTTCCAAGTTCTTATACCCCTGGATTCGTCCTCATTCTGAAGTAACTAGAGTCTGCTTAGCACCATTCTTGAAAGCAGTAGAATATCAATGTTCTGTGGTGGTGCTGGTTGACTTGGAATCTGTAGGGACTTGATCTTTGCTCATTTTTACTTTATCTTTCCCTGAACCTGAAATACAGACAGCTACCCTCAGATCAGAGTCTAACTTGAGGATGGGTAAGGTGCTTTTCCCTGTAAGGTATAAATCTTTCTCAACTTTCATTTTTTTTCTAAATTTACATTGCATCTATCAGAGTCATTTTATTCCTAATAATCTGTCCACAGGAGCTGTTGTGGAACTTTTTCTGGGGAGACATGCGCATCTGTTCATCTCAGGGCACTGAGAGATGATTTCATGAGTCTACTTTGGTGAACTAATGAGTTTATTAGGGTTATATATTTGAATATAGGCATCACTGAAAAGCCTACTCCAGCATAGGTGATGATTCACAGAAGCTATATCTCTGGAGCTCCATACAAAACTTGTACAACTTAAAAGAGAATCGCCTTTCTCCAGCAATTTTACTGTTTTAATACTCTGGGGAAGGAGGTCTTCTGAATCTTGTGACTTTCTGAGTTTCCTGAATCCTGTTTGATTCATGATCTTGAGTGGTTTTATAAGCCTCTCTTCCCCACTCCAGTGCAATGTTTCAATTCAGAGAACATAGCTACAAAGCAGAGGCCAACGATGGATATACACAAAACCTAGCACAGGGCTGATGCCAATTCAAGGAACAGAGTCAACTTGAAATTGCTATCAGTGTTTAAGGAATTTATCGCTGTTCTGGAAGAAATGATCTGACTAATTAGTTGTATAATTAGTTAATAAGTAGTCTGTCTTTTAATGTGATAGGTTTGAAAAGAAAATCTTTGATTTTCCAGGATGTAGGAAAATCATCTAATTTGTTACCAAAACACATGCATCTGCATCTCCTTTAAAGTAATAATTGGGTGAGTAACCTTGATTTCCCTGAGGTATAAATGAAATCAGTTTCCCCTGGACTTACAGTAGCACTGCCTCTACCCTGCCATCATGTGTTTCCTCACTTTCACCATATGTCGATGTGACACCAGGGTCAAATCCCATGATGATATTTGTAATCCATGGCAGAGTTGAAATATCTCCAGAGAAAGTACAAATTCTAAAAACACTTCAAAATAAAAAAGGATCCTCCAGGTCTGTGCCAGCACCAGCATGGGACTCTACAGTGGCCTGTCAGATTTCTGTCTTTAGGGTACCCAGTTCAGCAATCCTGGTCTCCAAGGCCCCTTTGAACAGTCAGGTAGGAAAAAACATAGTTTATAACAGCTTTAGAGTTAGCAGAAAGCTAATACGTCAACTAATTGAACAGATTTTCAAATGTATTTTTGTCTCAGTGATACACTTAGCAGAACCTAGATGGAAAGAAATAACTTGTCTATATAAGTATCTATCTTCTTTCCTTCCCCCCATATCTTCTCTCTGATAGCCCTAAGCCATGTCTACCAACCCTAATAGTCTATAGAACTCAGTGTGGAAGGGACTAATACAGTCCAACTCTCTCCTTGCACATCCAAGAGGTCATTAAGAGTTTCCATTCTATTATTTTCAAACGCAGAAATAATTTCATTTTTGTTAGCCGTGAATTACTTGCCTATCTGAAATCATATTAGGGTATGTTTGTCCTTCTTTCACTATTTAATATAAATTCAATCCTGTCGAATAAGGTAAAATTTTATCTCAGAAATATCTTATTCTCTACATATTTTATAATCTGAAATATGAGGTCTTTGATCCCCATTTGTACCAGTCTTCCCTCTACCCATCTATTGATCCTGAGTGGTGGAATCATTATAAAAATGATTATATCTAAAAGGAACAATTTTATGACCCAGCTATATCTCTCCTAGGAAAATATACAGAAGGGCCTAAGTCAGCACAGAATGGAGACCACCTACTCATTAATAAACACTAAATCACTATTTACTTATCCAAGTTTTGCAATCATCCTAGGTGTCCATCATGGATGTAGAAAGAAAGGGATATACATACATGCGTGCACATGCGCGTGCACACACACACACACACACACACACACACACAAACACACAGAACATTCAGGTGTAAAGAAATATAAAATTGGAGATCATCACATTAAGTACAATAAGCCAGACCCAGGACAAATGTTGCATGTTTTCTCTCTTATTATTGTGCCCAGGACATATATATATATACATATATATATATATACATATATATATATATATAGAGAGAGAGAGAGAGAGAGAGAGAGAAATATGAAATAAGACATGAAAATAGAGAGAAAGCTACTTGAAAGAGGAAAAATTCTGGAGAGGGAAGGGATGCAGGAGAGGGTATTGGGGAATGAGTCAAAAAAATATCATTATGAAGCACATTTCTTGGTACAATGAACATATTCGAAGAAAAATTTTAAATGTATATAGAATAAATTGTTGACTTTTGGACTATCCACACACATTTGTTCCTAAATACAAAAAAAAATCCACATACACACAGGCACATACATTTTTCAAGGCAAATAGCCAACCAGTGAGTCTCTGGGTTATGGACTCTTCATCAAACTATTTGACATGATGCATTGAATTCAACTTGTGGAGAACTTCCTCTGTACTAAATATTAATCATATACTGCTCTGTAGTTCAAGGTGATGTCATTTTCTTAGGCTCATCACAGTGTACAATACCACTCTAATTTTGACTCTGAAAACATAAAACAATCTTCCTTTACTGAATCTATATAAGGCAACATGGTATTTTCCTAAACCAAAAGCCTTTCTTTTCCACCTCCACTAAATTATTTCAATTATACACTGAAGGCCTATTCCTCCTCCTTGTCTCCAAATAGTCTGTGGATAGTGACTCACTGTACAAACAGTGACAAATACTCTGCAAACTGTCTTACATACTAAGAGTCAGACCCTCCCTTTGCAGAGACTATCTGTCACAACTGCCAGGATATAAGTATAGAGACAGAGAAACTAGGGAGCCCAGAGTCCAAGTACAAGATAAACCTCTATCTTTAAAGGAAAACATGTCAGGGACCAGAACATTGCTATCCTGTAAACAGTTCCTTCCATTGTCCTCCAAGAAGTTTAACATTCAGCCCACTGCTGACAAATTTCCAGGGTGAAGTGATGTTAATCTGTGCCCTAGAGAATGTGTGTGCCTCTTAACCCAAACCAAGTCTTTTAACATGGACAGCCAAAGTTGAAATTATGAAAAAAAAATCCTACACACTCACACAGAACAACTGAATCTTGAGTACCTTCTACACAGATGGAAGCACTCAAATAGACCAAATCATACTTTACTAATGGGGAATGAGAAGGATTTATCCTAAAATTTTGTGACTAGCGAAGAGTTTAATGGAAAACATGACAAATGTAAATATAGATAAGTTTCTTGTTATACTTAACCACACAAATGAAACTTATCAGTCAATGGTACAGTAAAATAATAATTGAAGTTTACTAATCTGTTTAGTACTGAGTATAAGCAGAGCTCAAGTATAGTCGTTGATGAGATGGCTCTGTGGTTAAGAGCATGCACTGCACTCTCAAAGTACCAGAGTTTGATTCCAGCGCACATCAGGTGTTTCACACCTGCCCGTGATTCTAGCTCAAAGGGATCTGACATCCTCTTCTGGACAAACAGGGTACCTCACTTATAAATACACATCCACACATACTTGCACCAATAATTAAGAATAAAAAATCTTAAAGTGGAGCTAAAATATAGAGATGGGAGAAGCCTTTCATGGACACCTTCCCTACATGTCTTTGAGCTCCAGGTAATCAGCTCTCTCAAGTTCCGTATGTTGATAATTTTTCCAACTTCTTGGGCTGAGAGAAATCTTCTTATCTTGGAGCTATTTAGAAAATGACTAAAAATCAGATTCTCCTTCTTGGACTTAATGGAAAGTGCTGTTTATATCTCAGCTAACCAATGGTTGTGAATCACTGAGGATTCCTGAGAAGACAAACATTTCCCCCACTAAATAATAGGAGGTAATGGGGGAAATAATAGGGGGAAATGGGAAAAATGGGATTCTTTAACTGGAAAGAGGGGAGGGAGGCTTGAACAGGGAGAGAGAAAGAGAGAGGAGAGAGAAAAATAATGCTTAGGTGGCATGAAAAATGAGAGGGGAATGTATTAGTTCAAATCCTATTGAAAAATACACATACAAAATCTGTAAGGAGTGTATGCACATAGCTGAGGGCTATAAACAACAAACATAGTGTTAGAGAAGAGAAACTTCTCTTTGAGTGATCGGCCAGGGTACTCCAAGAGACTTACAAAATAACACAGGCTATTGCCACAGTCCTTGATTGCCTCTAAAACCTGAAGGTAAGACCCTATTGCAGAAGAGAGGACATGCTTTAGACACAAGCCTTGGAGCAATGGAGCTGGAACTGACCTGGAAACCTCCTCCCTGAAGACTGCTCTCATCGTTCTAAAGGATACTAGGTAAGCTGCTAAGGGAGAAAATCAATCAATGGTCCAAAATAAGCTTTAAAGTCTAATAACTAAAACAATGACCAGCACAGAAAACTATTTTAGTGCAGTAATGGCACTTTTATCTTGGGAGTAATCAGCTGCTATCTAACTGGACTTAAAAACTTCTCAGTTGGAGGGAACTCATGTGTGGCAATGTAAACACAGTCAAATACACATGACAGGAGAGGTCATAGATCCTTGAGAAAACCCTACCCCTTTCATATCCCTAGACAAATGTAATTTCTTACTTGTATGCCAAATACGGGTTCTTATATTTGCAGACAAGTATACCTGCTGCCACTCATCAAAGAAGCTTCTTTTTGCAACAGATGGAGACCATTACAGAGTTCCACTACTGGTCACACACTGAGAATAAGTGTCTGAGAGATTCTCAGCCCTAAGTGACATATCTACAGTGGAACCTCCACACCTAAGGCTCATGGAACATAATAGATCAGTGAGTAGAGAGAATATTATTGCATCTCTGAGCTCTCACCAGCAAAGCTTTGTCATACAATAGAGGAAAATTACCACAGAAGGCCATAAGTGGTCAAAGTGTAGAGTATAAGAGATTGTAGAATGTATGTCCCTGGACAGGGCTCCTATATTAAACCTCACCCACTCAAGCCTCAGGGGTCATTGTTGAAGAAAAGCCAAAAAGATTATAAGAGCCAGCAATGGTAAAGGACTACAAGGAAACAGAGATTTTCAGACTCCTGGAAACTTGTTCATATGAATTTACAGCAATGGGGACAGCATGCACAAGTCCCATGCAAGCTCAATCAGAAAAACATCCAGCATAGAAGGTGGGAAATAGGCAGCATGCCCCAACCATACCTGAGGATCTATTATCAGCTATGCACTTCTGGGTGAGGAAAAGTCGATCTCTACGGGTGTGACACTAGATAGACTGACCAGGCTTCATTTAATGATCTCATACCAAGAGACATCTGGGAACACAAACTTTACTATCATTGATAGGCTTTAACATATATGACAGAATACATGAAATTCAGTGGGTGATCTATGAGGTGTACAGATAGGGAAGGATTCTAAATATATTGAAAAAACTTTCCCTCACTAAAAGAAATAGGCTCTTCACTAACTTTGTTCTATTTGGGCTTCAGTGGATTGACTGATATCCTTGTATCTGTCTATTCAGTCTACCACTACATGCTAATATATGTCAGAAGCACCCTCAAATGTAGAAGGCCTTACCTTCTATGTGGGCCTCCCTTTCCACAGTCAGGGTGACACACAAAATTAGCATAAGTGCTAATAGACTACTTTCTCTGGCAAGAAGAAATTTGGACAGATGTGACAATCAGATGATGCAGCTAACAAGCCACTCTTGGGTTCAAGGAAGAGAAGGTCTTGACAAACAGCAAATTTAAGAAAGGGGTAATAGAATAAAAGAACATGAGATCAGGATAATGCTGTGGGGTCAGGGAGGTCATGGAAGACCTTAGAGCCTTATTATGAGTGATTTGGTCACCCTTGTAATAATTGGTAGAGAAATGACATTGGCTTTGGTTGAAAATAAAGGCTGGGTAAGGACAAACACAAGATCCAAACTGGACATCCTGTCCTATTCTCTGTGGAAGTTTTCAGAATGCCCATGGGCTCAGCTTCCAGTGTTGAGATGGTTCCTTGGATGACTACAGCTGACTTCTGGTATTTCAATCTTCACTCCTTGCTCAGTCAGATGAAGTGAGAGCTAAACAGGAATTCTGGATTTCCCAAGCTTTGGGGATCAGTCAGATAAGTGTTTCCCCTTCTGTTGACTTCTTCAATGACTGGTGCATAGATAGTAAATTACAAAAAAAAATGTTCACTATAGAAAGAATGTCACTGAAGTCATCAGAAGTTACTACAACATATGAGTATATGAGTTGTTTTTTTCTTTCCTAAAGGACCTCTCACAGCAATGGGGTTATATGATGTTACTTTCTTAGCCTCCCTGTGGCTCACATTAGCATTCACTTTTCTTTCTTATTGATATCACATAGGTAACAGGCCTTATTAAGGGAGATATGGATAAAAATTGGGTTAGTCTAAGGGAGGGGGGAGGGAAGGGTATATGAGGAACCTAGGGGATAAGGAGAAAGAAGAAGCTCAACAG
>NW_008355474.1:4246583-4251126 GCF_000622305.1 Nannospalax galili | reverse complement strand
TTATAGAGTTTATAATGAGTAAAAGATTGTACAAGCGTAATAATTCATCTGTAAACCTAAAAATGTACAGCCAATTTTGAAAGAGATGTACCCTAGCTCAGAAAAAATGTTATTGAAGAGGTTAATGCTGTTGTAATGAAATGCTTCTTTTAATTAAAATAAATTTTTAAAAAAGCAGGGCTGGTTCACAAATATAAATGTAAGACAAACTTTTTGAGCAAAATCAGATTAACTCTAACACATATATCCATGTGTTCATTTATCCTTCCCCCATTACAATTTATTAAGCCCTACCATATCCTAAGGATGTTCTGAACATGGAGGACGTGGCTACGTACTGTACGGTCAAGATTCCTCTCTTAGCAGAGGAGGACAGAAAGTGAAAACAAACACAAAGACAACAAAATAACCTCAAATGTTGTTACAAAAATAGGGCATCAAGTCCTTCTGACATTGTCTTGGGAGTGAGGTAAAGGCAAAAACAGGGAGCACCATCTGGGTCAGTCTTTTGGAGAAGATGGTGTTAGGTTCAAATTCAATGCCAAAAAGAAGCTAGAATTCAAAGATCTAAAGTGACTGAAGTTACTGTAGTTGCCTTCAATGTTCATAATGGCAATGGATGGAAAGCTACTGGCCCCCACAACAAACTATGAACAGATAGTTGATGCAGATGGTGCTGACAGTATCAAGTGGAGTAATAAATATCCTTACTTTTTGAGCAAGACAAGAGGAAAATTGTAGTAATGGCAGTCTTTGAACTTTCCTGACAGCTGCTGACTTCCCAAGGGGACTATCCCTCACTCAGTCCCCAATCCAATAGACGGCTGTCTATCTGTACTCCTGGTACCAGCCACCACAACTGTTCCAATTTCTCTCCAAGTATAAGCATTAGGCATGGACTGCCATGGTTGTAGCTTCTAGCTCTGGTAAGCAGGAGATCATCAGTTCTCTCAGACTCCATCTTTTCAAATCCTCTCAAATTGTATGGCCTGTGAAATACGTGGAAGAAAATGTTTATGCCTGTTTGTTTTATTGCAGGCACAGTACTTTTTCCAGGAAGTCATTCACAGATAATGAAAGCTCAACATTTCACTTCCTAATTAAATGGCAACAGACATAGCAATAAAATTATATTTTATGTACTTTTGGCCTATAAAGCACATGTGTATGTATGTACAAGTCTATTTCTTAAGCACCACTGTGTGTGTGTGTGTGTGTGTGTGTGTGTGCGTGTGAATTGTTTCAGCAGTGTGGAATTGTAATATTTCCATGAAGATTAGCAATTCATTGTATTTTCTAAATCTTAAAACTTAACTTATTCTTAATGTGTCATGACTTTCTTTAAGTCCCAGGTACCTATCAAGCTTCAAGATATGGATCCAGGCCACCAAGTGTTTGGAGAACAATATCTACTTGCTTTGTTCTTCTTTTTATTAAATTTTCTTGAATTTCTTCATTGCTCTTACTTTTGTTGTCTTCACACAGCGCCTTGCAGCAACATCATCAGTATATGTCACCCTCCGCTGACTCCCTCTCATCTTACACTCAAACTCTTCTAATGTGCTTAGGTTTGACTTTTGGTTAGAATTACATGAAAAATTAAGTTAGTTTTATTATAAGTGAAGCATTCACGGAAAAATCTATGAATCAAATGTGAATGATTTCCAACGTGGACACAGTGATACATTCTTTTGGCAGGATTTTGATTTTGACTCTAATGTTAACCTTGTCCAAAAGAAGTAGTAAGTAGGATTGAGAAAGATATGTCTAAATAACATAAGAGATTATTTGATTACGATGGTAATGATGATGGTATGCTGGAGTGTCAGCTGTCAATTTGATACATCTGGGAAGAGGGACCCTCAACTGGTGAATTTCCTCTATTGAACTGGCCTTTGGACATGTCTGTGAGGTATTTTATTGATTGAAGAGTGATGTGGGAGTACATAGCCCACTGTGGGTGGTGTCACCCCTGGGCAGGTAGTCCTGGGTTATATAAGAATCCAGGTTGAGCACAGGCCAAATGAGCAAGCCAGTAAGCAGCATTCCTCCATGACGTGTGTTCCAGCTCCTGCCTCCAGTTTTCTGCTCTGAGTTCCTTCCTTGGCTTCCCTCAAGGATGAACTGTGATCCAGACCTTTAAGTCAAATTAATTCTTTCCTTCCCAAGTTGGTTTTGATCACAGTGTTTTGTCACAGCAATAGAGAGCTAACAAGGACAGAAGGTGATGAATATAGTGATTTTAATGATCTCTAGGGCCTGTGTTTAAACTTTTTGTGGAAGCTGGTAGGTATAACTCACATTAGATCCAACACTACACCAAGAACATTGGATTTTGAGTCATAAAAACGAATTCTTGAACCATGTGCTGTTACTAAGTGCTTATGTGTGCTGCGAATGTTGCCTAATTCCCTTGTGCCTGGCTAGACCAACTTTAAAATGGGTCATATTACAAGAGTTTTTCTCCTGCACAAAGTTGCTTTAAGAAAAAATTGGAAAAATGAGTGTGGAAAATGCCTTGTAAAATATTATATGCATAAATGTGTATTTGCTGTTAATTATTTTTCAGTCTCTGGCCTAATTTCTCCCATGGCAATGACTAATAGAAACCAGGATATTAAGCAAGATGACAGCCATGCTGAAATTCAGAGCAGTCAAATCAACAAAACAACTGGAAATCATTACGAAAAAAAAATAAAGAAATGCTTCTTGCAAACGAACTGATTATGTGATTGTAAATGACTAGTATAAAGCTTGGCCTAATCATGTCATTTTTTCAATAACATTTTGATGATTTCAACTTACTTAGAATGCTGCTGATTAGCACACTGGACAAAAAGTTGAGATGACAGTGTTTTACACTGACTTTTAGGAAAAAAAGTGACTATGAATCTTTGGACAGATCGCTTCATCGCTGTGGATTTGACTTTTTTGGAGGATAGAGACATTATGACACCATTCCCTAAACTCCTGTCTTGCTGCTTCTAGAATGCAAGATAAGTGGGGCAGTAAGACCCTCTTGGTCTGGGGTATGGACATTTGTTCCAAGGAGACTGGGTATAATTCCAGGGACCAAAGCACAGCAGAATCTTCCTATCTCCATTTGTGGAACAAGACATCTCATCCACAGCTACTAAAGGGGAGACCTTGGGTTCTCTGTCTTTTGGCTGGTAACAACTTAACACTTTATTAATGTTTATTGTTACCCATGGCAACAAGCTTTTTCTTCCATGTTCTGATGGCCATTATTGGTCAGTTAGAAGCATAGCAGGTGCTCCCTTGATGAGAAGGCTCTCATTTAGCCTACCATCATTTGGGACTTCCAGAATGGCTGACAGGGGTGCACCCATGCATAACAGGTTTCTTCCTATTTGTATATTCCTTAGTTTGGGAACCACAGTGTCCATGAGTGGAAAAAAATGCTGTTTGCTCACTTTCAGTCCATATGGAGGCCATGCATTGATGACTTCCTTAATCAAGTTTTTTAGCTTCTCTTCTTTCTTTCCCTTTATCTTTGTGTGTATGCTTAAAATTATGCATAAGAAAAATGGAGACAAATAAGGTTAATATATTTTGTTGATTTAATTACTACAAGTGATGTAATGAGTAGCATTTTGTTGAGTAATATGGAGGTACTGCCATACCAACAAGTGCTCACTAAATTAAATAATTGTCTGACTATCCTTTAGTCTGCAAATCTAATCTCAAGTTCAGATACCTATCTCCGAAGCCTTGGGTTATATCAAGCAGAATCATTCATCCCTGGGAAGAGAGTTGGCCTCAAAGCCTCTCAGCTCAGTAGTGTTGGAGAAACTGCACACCCATAGTGAAATCTGTGTCCACTTTTAAAGGTCAAGATAATGAAATCAACTGAGAAGCTTTAACTACTCTGGACGAGCATCTCCTAGGTGAGCAGTGGCTGGGTCAGGCTGCTGCATAGTAGCTGTTCTGGCATTGTTTCGGAGGCACAGCTAAGCATAGCCTACACATCTAAAATAGTTGACTTTATTAATCAAACTTAAGCAAATCAGTTCCTTCAATTTCATCAGGCCTTAGGACCTTCATTTGTATAATGAGGTCATTGCTTTAGGAAAGCAGGGATTTCATACTTTTGCTACAGCCTAGTGTTCCAATATCTATGTCAGGTAATTTCTATGCTTGCCCTTTTGGTCTTTAAAAGCATTTTTGTGTACGCGTACCTGTGTACATGTTTGTGTGTATATGTGGGTGGGGGTTTGCACATGCCATGGTACATTTGTGGAGGTCAGATGACAACTTTGTGGATGTTTTTCTTTCATTATGTCTTTACATGTAGGATTTAAATTCAGATTGCCAGACTTATGCAACAAATACTTTTACTCCATAAGCCATCTTGCTGGCCTCCAGAAAAATTCCATCCTTTCACAATTCACATTCCTTCCCATATCTCACACCCCTCCAAATAGTGTTCCAAAAAGTTACTAGTTTTCGACTATCCTCAGGCCTCTTGGGGTAAGTCTACAGCGCAGCTCTCCGCGCCGGGACTCCCTAAGCCACATTCACC
>NW_008355474.1:4219800-4240892 GCF_000622305.1 Nannospalax galili | reverse complement strand
TATTTTTAGTTGGAGATGAGTTTTTATTCACTGTTCTGTTGCTTACCCCCAAAATGACTATCAAAATGATTATTCACCCTCATGAGTCTGTGTGTCACCAGCACAGGGAGGGTTGCCTGTGCTGTTTTTAAACACAGAGCCCCTGGGAGCAGAGGACACATTCTAGTTCCAAGCTGCTGAAGACAGGCTCCACCCAGCCGCCTTGCAGCAGCAGCCTACTCCTGGCTCTACAAAGGCCTGTCCCAAGGGGAGTTGTGGGTTGAGGAGAGTTTCAGACAGTAAGGAGGAAGATCAGTCCAGGTCTGAACTTGAACAAAGATTAATGCTGACAGCACAGTTATGAGACTGTCAGAATTGAGAAAGACAGCTAAGACACTTCAGGCCAGATCCAAACTCTGCAGGACAAAGGACATGCAAGGTGGGATGAACTTTACAAAATCACAGAGGGCAGAATTGGTCTTTGAGGAGTTGCTAGTCTTTTGTTTAAGAGTTTGGTAAATATCTTGGTAGAGAAGTGGATGAAACCCAGGGTTCTCACAGCAGGAGCAGGTCATCTCTTCCCCCCAAACTGGCCCTGATCAGGAATATCTGACTGCTTAGTCACCTCACCTACTAGCCTGCCAGCTTGCCAACCTGCCAGTCCATCCTTCCTACTCACTCTCAAGGTTCTCGTAATAATTCAACTGTAAACCTAAAAATTTACAGCCAATTTTGAAAGAGATGCATCCTACCTCAGGAAACCGTTAGTCAATTGTGTTGTAATGATATGCTTCTTCTAAGTATGTTGTTATTAAATAAATCATTTTTAAAAATTAAAAAAAAAGTTACTAGTTTTCTAGGTTAGCCATAGTTATTTGAAGTCCTTGTTATGGAGGAAGAATTGCTTGAATGTGTATGAAGGGAAGACAGTAGTGGCATTTGTGTCCTAGGAAATACTTAGCACTAAATTGGAGACTGGGGTGGAGGAAGGATAAGTGAAAGCAGATGGATGGCATTTGCTACTTTCCATGGTGTTAATAATAACCGTGGCCATGCTTCCAGGCTAATCACATAGCATTGACCAGATTAGGAAATTCTGAAGGATTTTGCAAACTGTTCTTGTGTAATCCCACTATAAGCCAGCTGCAGCATACCTGTTGTAGTCATATCCTGGCTGAGGTACAGTGGTATCTGTTAACTCAATGAAACTGTGTACAAAGGTGTGTGTATAACCAAGTAAATTGCTCTGGGAAGCTGAGATGAAACTTTAATTAGCTATTGAATACACTAATTGTCCCACAAAAGGTGAAGAAGTACTACTAGTACACGATATCTGTGGTAGATATTAGAGTCAATGCCTGGTTCAAATCTACTTTCAAGTGTTTTGGAAGAATATCTTGCTTAGACAATTTATATAACTAATTCTTGGAGGTGATCCATAAACACAGGTGGCATCACTCACTTCTGAGGTAAAGATGTGTATTTTTAATTTGTCTGCTTCTGTCTCTGCATGACTTCATGGAGAAGAGAGCTTGCCAATGCTCATTAGGTAACATCATAGTAAGAAATAAATCTTACACTTTTAGCTACTAGTGTGGCTGGAGAATTCTGAATATGATACTGTAGCAAAATCTAGACTATTTTGAACAAAACTGATGTAGTGCTTTTCAGACCTTAAATTATATAAAATTAAATAAATGATCTGAGAATTTGAGCTCCTGACTGGATTTATTAGTCTATGGAAAATGTTTTTCTGCAACAGCCTCCTTACAGATATCATCTGAGTCCAACTCCAGCTTTTCTTCTTTTCTGTTTCATTGGTCACATCTTTCAAGTCCACTTTGTAAGCAATCAGGATTCACTATGGAAATACTCTGTCCCATAATGCATGAGTTACTCCGCGTTGAGGGTCGATATCACATACTCTTTTCAATATAGGAAAGTTGCAGTGTACATCCAACTGTATCAGTAGAAAATCTGATGGGTTGTGTATAATGTAGACAGAGGATATTAGGCTGGGAAAACCTAATCTCAGATATAAGAGTAATTTAATTTGAAACGATCTTAAAGAATGCTCTCTGGAACCAAATAGTTTCCCAATGAGTATAACCCTGATTGAATTTCCTTTACACATCTTTGGCCAAATAAGCATCATACTTAAAAATAAAAATATAAATTCTCCTGAGAATGACCTGAAGCAACTAAGTCGCTCTCATCATTTTGAGATTGGAATACTAGAATGAATTCCTTCATGGAAGTTGGATGCGAACAATGCATTGAACCATCTTGGCTTGGCCCAATGTGGGAAGCCAATCATACGGTGGCTATTATTAAAACATTATTAGCAGATATTTAAAGTTCAATCAATGGTATGTTAGTAAATTTCTCTTAATTGACTCTCTGGGGTAAAGGCCTTGATAATGGCTAGTTTCTGTGGTATGAATACTTTTTCCATGACTAACTTCAAAAGAGTAATGCAAAGTCACTAAATATAGATCAGGAAGCCTAGCTGATAAAAGTATGTTATGGGAACCACAGAACACTGAAATCAAGCATATGAGAAAAATAGTAAACAAATGTGTATGACCTCAGGGGAACTGATAGCAGTCAGTACCAGTAGACACAAATTGCTGCAAAACAGGATTCTGTTTAAGAAAAATTCTCAGATTAATGCTCTACCCTGCTTTTTTGGCATATAAGTTTTCATTACTTGTGAATCACACTCACTAGACAACTAGTTACTAGGCATGGGTACCTTTGAGGTAATCTGTGTTACATAAGTGCTAATTCTTGAAAGATCATGTGTTTGTTTTCTACAAACATGAATGTCAAACCTCACTTTGGAAACACATTGTCATCTCTAGTTGATGTCAGTGGACAGATATGGGTACTTAACACCTGAACTCTCAGTAGGAATTATTTTATGCAAATGAGCCCTTAGTGCTTTCCTGCTGCTTCCTCTTTCCTGGCCTTTTCTCTGTCCCTCCCCATCTCTCCTCCTTTGTCATCTTGTCATTGAACAAAGTAAGAATAAACTGGCAGGACTCTTCACAGCTACTGATGTGGAACATGCTTGGGGTTCTGACTTGCTGATTTCTGTGATTATGCAAATGTACTGTAGTCCTTGCTAGACCAGTGCATTCTTCTAAAGTACTCTCCACAGCTCCTTCACTCACTGCTGCTGTCAACAATCTAAGAGGTAATCTCTTTAACAAACATTGATCTTTATATTTTAATGTGACATTGGCAAATCTCAGTACAGCCTAGAGATAGTTTTTGCACCTGTGGTTGATCCGCTCCCAGATGGAAAGTATTTGATAAAAAAAAAATCACATATATACTAAATATGTACATATTTTCTTGTCATTATTCCTGGAACAATATAGTATAATTATTTACATATCGTTTACATAGCATTAGATATTGTAAATAACATGGACAGAATTTAAAGTATACAGGAGGATATGCTTAGGTTAAATGCAAAAACACCATTTTATTTAAGGCACCTAAGCATCTGCAGGTTTTGCATCTGCAGGATGGCTCTATATCAATCCCTAATGGATATCAAAGGATCACTGTATAATCATTGCAACCAAGAATATAAATACTCACATAGTTGCCCAAATTTGTATGAGTAAATCTTGGCAAATGTCTTCTTTTTATTTTCTCAATCTGTTTACCTATTTGAGATGAAAACAACCAAGAGTTGGACCGGCATTTATTCACACTTTGAAAAATATTGAATAATGTATGCAAAACTCAGTAGACAGGCTAGGAGGTATAATAGTGAATGGAAACTTGTTACCAGGATTCCTTCAAGATGTTCCTAGTCTAGTAGAACTGAAGGTAATGAGAAATGTACTTTGTGTTCAGTGTTGCCAGTATGAAAGAAAGTTAACTGTGAGGTACTCTGAGAGCAGTAAGGACAGCTGACTTGGGAGATTTCCTGCAAAAACAAATGACTAAATAAGATAGAAAATGTGCATAAAGGAGTTCAATTAGGAAGAAAAGTTCAGGCTAAGCCAATAGATTGTGTAAACACTAGGAAAAGAAGAGAATAAGGAGACTTGCACTCCTGGTCAGCTGCTGGAGTTACCTGACTACAAGAAATAACTGAAAAACCTGGTAATATTCATGAAACTGTGGTTTAAAATCACTGGCCCTCAAGCAGTGCAGAGAGACTATTCCTTAGGGAAGAGAAACAAATGGACAAGCCATATAATCACTAAATTTACAGCCTTGAATTTTAGAAAAGGAAGGGGGTGGGGGTGGGGAGTCAGAGACGAGTAGACTCCTCAAAGAGGACACAGAGATGAGAGTCCTGAGGGACTACTGCTAGCCACGATGACAAAAAGAAAAAGTGAATCACAGAGCATAGATGCTCACAGAGAAAATCTGTAGAGATGCAGTCTCTTAAATGTGCAGGAGAATGCTGGTGAACACATGTGTGTGGGAAAACCTAGGTACAGAAAGGAAAGAAAGGAAGAAAGGAAAAGAGAGAGGATAAAGGGTGGTAGGGAGGGAGCAGGAAAGAGAGGGAAGAAGGAAGGAAGGAAGGAAAGAGGGAAGGAAGGGAGGAAGGAGAGGAGAGAAGGAAGGGAGGAAGGAGAGAAGGAAGGAGGAAGGAGAGAAGGAAGGAAGGAAGGAAGGAGAGAAGGAAGGGAGGAAGGAGAGAAGGAAGGAGGAAGGAGAGAAGGAAGGAAGGAAGGAGAGAAGGAAGGGAGGAAGGAGAGAAGGAAGGGAGGAAGGAGAGAAGGGAGGAAGGAGAGAAGGAAGGAGGAAGGAAGGAAGGAAGGAAGGAGAGAAGGAAGGAGGAAGGAGAGAAGGAAGGAGGAAGGAGAGAGGGAAGGAGAGAAGGAAGGGAGGAAGGAAGGGAGGAAGGAGGGAAGGAGAGAAGGAAGGGAGGAAGGAGAGAAGGAAGGAAGGAAGGAGAGAAGGAAGGGAGGAAGGAAGGAAGGAGAGAAGGAAGGGAAGAAGGAGGGAAGGAAGGGAGGAAGGAGAGAAGGAAGGGAGGAAGGAGGGAAGGAGAGAAGGAAGGGAGGAAGGAGAGAAGGAAGGGAGGAAGGAGAGAAGGAAGGAAGGGAGGGTTAGATGGAAAGAAGGAAGCCTAATATTAATGTCTTCTGTTTCTGTGAATTCTGCATTCACAGGTTTAACCAACAGTAAATCAAAATGCTTTTAAAAGTTTCTGCTTGCACTAAACCTCTAAGATTTTGTGTACTCCTCATTATTCCCTAAGCAATTCGTTATAATGGCTATTTATGTAGTATTTACATTGTACTTGGCATAGTCAGTAATTTGGAGATGATTTAAAGTATCCTGGAGAATGTGTGGATGTGTTTAGGTTATATGCAAATGCTATGTTATTTTCTATAAGAGACTTGAGAACCCATGGGTATGGGTGGACATTGAAAAGAGGACTAAGGAGCTGGAACAAAGTACCATGGATACTGAAAGATGACTGAATAAGAGAGAACGGTACTTGGTGCAAACCCAAGATCAAAATATCATTGTTCCCAAGACTCAGAGAGGAAACCCTCATATTTCCTGAAGCATCAGATAGAATACAAATAAAAGTATTTCTTCAATATTTGAAAAAAATTAACTCTAGAATAACACCTGCACTGGACACTCCTAGAAAATTCTATGAAGATGATCTAGAAGGGTCAAACAATGTGTTAAAAATTTAACTGTATTCTAAGAAAAAGTTAGATGATCTTTATAGAAGTAGAATAATAATCAGCATCTAATAAGTCAAAATTCACAATGCCTGTACCCCATCAATTATTAACTAAGTATCATGAAGAAAAATGTAACACAGTGTGATGAAAAGTCAATCAGAACAGAAGCAGAGCACCACAAGCACTGCATGGTCCAAAGCTTAGGAGAAGGTATACTGAGAGGGTATAGTAGTAGACAAAGGCATCAGAGACATGTATAAATGTAGGAATACATGTGTAATTGTAGTCTCTAAGACAGACAGTTGGAACAGATGGACGAATATTGGAAAGAAATGAATGAAAAAAATCTCAGGTTTAAAAAAAAGCTACATACCTTCAGACCAAAGGAGCTCAAGGAACTGGAAGTACAAGAAAAATGGAGATGACTACACACGCACCATAGTCAGACTGCTCAGAAACAATGGCATAGGGAAAAGCTTAGCATGAAGCAGAAGGAAGGGACCATTGTGCACAGAGGAATGGAGACAAAGATGACAGCCAATTTCTCATCAAAAAAGAAAGAGTAAAGAAATAATTTTTAAAAATACTAGAGTAAAACCTGTCAGCTTAGAATTTTATATCTAATGAAAATGTGGGTTTTTTTCAAAACGAAAAGTTTTTCAGTTATACAAAAGCTGAATTTAGTACCAACAGACCCATAATCTCTGAAATGCTAAAGGAAGTCAGGATACAAATAGTTCAATATGAGACTATTCACAGAGTGAGAGACACTGGAAATGGTAACTGTATGTGTAGTGCGTTTTAAATGTTCATAGGAAATTGATTGCTTAAAATAATCATAAAAACATATAGTGCATAAGTGCTTGCCAATTATGCCCAAAGCCAGGAAGGGAGAATTCAAAGTGTGCTGTAATCTGGCTATTTTGCTGTAAACTAAGTGATGAAACATCATTTGAAAGTAGCTAATTACAAGTTAAAGATCTGCACTAACTTAAAGGAATCATGGATGGCAAGGCAGAATTAGAACAGGTGAATGAAGAAAGGGATTGAGAAATAATCATCAAGCATCCTCATTGCAAAAGAAAGCTAAATTAGAACAAGAACAGATGAAACAGAGTGAAGAGTGGGATGCTAAAATTTAAGTAAATAAGCAATAAAAATAAAATGAAAATTAAACTTGGCTGTCAATCTTATTAGATTGCAAAGCACTTAAGAGATAAATGAAGGATTTTTCTGGGCGGGTTTGTGAGAGTGTGTTAACAGAGGATTAGCTAATGGTTGGAGACATGCCATGAGTGGAAACCATAGTATCCCACAGGAATGAGGTCTGGGAAAGAACACCAGGGGCTAAGGGAGAAGCCAGTCATCTCAGGTATCTTTCTCTCTGCTTCCTGACCACCATGATGTGAACAGCGAGTGCTGCCTCACAGCACCCTCTACCAAAATGATGGATGGAAGGTCTGACACCCTGAACCAAAATATGTAATTACTTCCTTTAAGTTATTGTTCACAGATATTTGTCACAGAAACAGAAAAAGGGATTAACACAGTATGCATGAGGTAAGTACTCCAGTTAAAATCTTGGGATTATCAGGGATTATCTTAAAGAAATATAAATGAACTGTGTTCTTTAAAAAAAACACATTTTAAATATAAAGATCCAGTTAGATTTAAAATGAAAGGATGAGAAAAAATGTACAATTCTAGTTGAATGAAGGATAGAACCCTAAGATAAAATCAGAAATAGAGGATTTCATAGCAGCAAACATGACCGTTGGCCAAGAAGGTCAGTCACTTTATGATGGAGACATTGATTCTTCAAGAAGGCAGACCAATCCTAAGTGGCTTTTGAACATTAGAAATATATAGATATATGTATATATATATATACTAATCTATTTTTAATAAACCAATGGACTGTTGGCTGTGAGGATATAAAAGATTGGAATGCCAATGTTAACCAATTAAACTAATTGTCATGTATAGAACACTCCAACATAGCGGATTTCATTCTTTTCAAGAAAATATAGAGCATTTACAAATATAGACCATATTTCAGACCATAGAATAATACTCAATACATTTAAAAGGATCAAAACATACAAACCACAAGTTAATTTAATTATATCTAATGACTATAAATTTCCTGGGAAATCACCAAATATGTGGAATTTAGAAATTCCAGAAAGATGGCTCAGCAGTTAAGAGCACTTGTTTTTTCAGAAGACCTTGGTCCGGTTTCCCACATCCACATCATGCACAACTGCCTTTAACTCCAGTTCTAGAGGTCTGAGACCCTCTTTTGGCCTCTATGGGCACCTGCACATACATGGTGCATGTACAATCAAGCACACACATATATGCATTGGGAACTACTCATATTTAGCTCACAACTATTCTGGTATATACAATATTAGTCACAATCATTGCTTCATTACCCAAACTGCTTTTGGTTTTTATTATTTTGATTAATCAAGAACATTACTCTCTGGTGCTGGAGAGATGGCACAGTAGCTAGAGAACTTACTGCTTTTGCAGAGGACCTGAGGCAAGTTCCCAGCACTTACATAGCTACTCATAACTCCCAGTAACTTCAGTTTCAGGGGATTCAATGTCCTCTTCTGGCCTCTGCAGGCACTGCATACATGTGATATATACATGCAGGCAAAACATTAACATACATAAAATAACTTTATTAAACTCATGTATATTTAAAGAGAGTCTCAAGTAGCTAGAAGAGTCAGGTTTAGTAGTGCACACCTGTAATCCCTACATTTCAAAGGCTGAGGCAGGAGAAGTGCTAGTTCAAGGCCAGTCAAGACAACATAGTAAGGTCTAGGTCAGATAGAGCTACAAAGATCTTGTCTCAAAGGTAAATAAGTACGTAAATAATCTGAAACAACTAAAAGGTAGACAAATTTGAAAGAATGTCATGATCATTGAAAAAAAATTTTATCTGTTTTTTGAAAATGTTATATAATAATTTGATTATATTCAACCCCCTCCCTCCTATTCATCCCCCACCTACTGCCACCCTCTACTTTATACCCTCTATTGCAATTTCTTCAATGCCTATCAAGTCTAATTTGTGTTCCCCAAATGCTCTTATGTGTGGGTACATCCCATGAAGCCTGGTTAGCTACCAGGTGTCACACCCTTAAAGAAAACTGACTCTCCCTCTCCCAAAAGCAATCAATTCCCAATAGTTCTCAGTTATGGCCTATGGATTCCTGCTCTCCTTCCTATTCCAGCTGGGTTTTTGTTTGGCTTGGTCTTGCAGGCCTTACGCATGCTGTCATAAATGCTGTGCGTTTATATATGCATTTCCCTCTGTGTCTGAAAAACACTATTTCCTTGAATTCATCCACCACCTCTGGTTCTTAAAATTTTTCTGTCCCCACTTCCACTATGATTCCTGAGCCTTGGAGAAGAGAGTGTGACATAGATGTCCCGTTCAGGACTGTGCGCTCAGTGGTCTCTTACTCTCTGCATGTTGACTAGTTGTGTGTCTCCGTATTAATCACCATTTGCTGCAAAAAGTAGCTTCCTGGTGAGAGCTGGGAGATGTACTAATCTACAGATGTAACTATAAGTCATTAAAAGTTGGTTTAATACCATGCCCATTTAGAAGAATAATAGCATCAGATTCATGATCTGATTTTAAGACTTAGAAAGCTTTATTAATAAGGAAGGTACAATAGTAATGTAAAGATGGAGCAATTAATGGAACAGAAATAATCCTATATTATATACGTAAAACAACCATTTTTCAATAAGGTTGCCAAGAAAAATACAGTAGTAGATGTAATGAGGCAAACACAATAAGATATCCATTTACAAAAAAAAAAAACAAAAAAAAAAAAAACGGACTTCTGGGGGATGGAGAAATGGCTCAGTGGTTAAGAACATTGGCTGCTCTTGCAGAAGACTTGTTTCAAACCCCAGGACCCATATAGTGGCTAAAAGTCATCTGTAGCTCCAGTTCCAGAGGATCTAACACCCTTTTCTAACCTCCTCAGGCATTGCATGACAGGGGTGCACTTATATGCAGGCAGGCAATACACTTATATAGATAAAATGAAAATAATAAATAAATAAAAATAATTGCACTTCTATGTGGTCATGGAGAGTTTGCTCAATGGTTAAGAGCACTGACTGCTCTTGTAGACAAGCCTGGTTCAGTTCTCAGCATCCACATAATGGCTAATAACCATCATGTAGCTGCTCTGATCATGGGTGTATCTGATGCCCTCTCCTGGCCTTTGTGGGCATTGCACACACAGTGCACTTACATGCGTTCAGGCCAAACACTCATGCACATAAAGTAATTTTTAGAATGTACTTCAATACCAAATTTATATATGTGTAAAAATCAAGTCAAAATGGGTAAGAGGCCTAAATGCACAATCTAAAATGGAGAAAGGTAGAAGAAAGCCTTTGTGACCTTCAGTTCAGCAACGATTTCTTTAAAAGACATCAGATGTATGTTATATAGAATTGAAAGAGACTGATTTTATGACCTGAAGTTTTGTGTAAAGTTTATACATTGAATGTCTTTTTAAAAAATTTTAAATATATTTTACTGATTATTTTTATTTTATGTGTATGAGTGTTATGCCTGCATGTAGGTAATTGTACCTGTCATACAATGCCCTTGGAGGACAGAAGAGGCTGCTGGATCCCCTCGAACTGGAGTTGTGGACAGTTGTTAGCTGCCATGTGGGTATGGGGATTCGAATCCAGGTCTTCTGCAAGAATAGTCAGTGTTCTTAACCACTGAGCCATCTCTCCAGACCTACAATGAATTTCTTAGCCTTATGTGGCTGTACTTGGAGACAAACTTTAAGAAACTCATTAAGGTTTAAAGAGGCTATAAGGGTGAAGATTATGTTCAACATAACTGATCTTTGTAAGTGGAGATACCAGAGAGCTTTTTTACTTGTTCTTCTCTCACCCAATATACTCCCTAAGACTTACCAGACCATATAACCATAGAGGAAATACAGAACCCTCACCAGATACCAAGTCTCCTGATACCTCAACCTATAAATTCCAGCCTCCAGAACTGTGAGAAAATAAAGGTTTCATAGACCATTCAATCTATGCCATTTTCTTATAGAAGCACAAGTCAGTTAAGACAAGGAATAAATTAGATTTCATCAAAGTTAATAACTTCTATTTATCACAAGCCACTTTTGACAAAATTAACAAGTTACAGAATGAGGAAAAAAATGTCCAATCATGTACAGGAGTTGAATCAAATGCATAAATTTCATAAGATATACAACTTTCAAATAATGGAGTTGTATCTGTGTCACCTATATAATTTCAACAAGTAAATGATAAGAAATGTAATAAATATAGGAAAAAATAGGAAAGATATTTGAGCAAAATGAGATGCGGTTCATAGATATGTACATGAAAAGATGCCCAATACAATCAATAATTAGAGAACTGCAAATGAAATCCACAATGTGGCATCAAAATACTGCAGTTAGGAGGGCTAATGATTTTTAAAATTAACTATAGTAAATATAGTTATATATAACTTGTCTATAATTCCAGTTCCAGGAGATCTGACACCCTGGCACAGATGTGTAAGAACTGGGAATCTAACACAGCTGGTAGAGTACAGCTGGTAGAGTGTAAAATGGTGCAATCATTTTGAAAGCATTTGGCAATTTCTTCAAATGTTGAACACGTAAGTTGTGATCACACAGCAAGTGTGGGACACCATTCTCCTAGGAGTACTGTCCTTATAGAAAAACACAAACATGTGCAGAGGTAGACTTATGGCAGATTCTCTTTATGGTCCTCAGAAGGGATTAGTATTCCTGACATTCCAATCTTCAGAATTATTGCCTCCAGTAATACAATTCTTTTAAGAAATAATGTTGACATTTACCATTGACCAAATCATTCCACTCTTAAGTAATTAAAAAAAAGAAAAGGTCAGGGCGAGGAGCACTGGTCCAAAGATTTATAAGTAAATGTCCACAGTTGATTAGTCTGTAACACCCTCCAAAACAGAAAGTAACTGATAATTTTTTTTAAAAAAGAAATGAAGTCAGGGATATTATTCAGTGACAAAATGCTTCTTTAGCATATATGACTCTGGGGGTTTTGATCCCCAGCACTGGAAGGTAAAACAAAATACCCATATCCACAATCATATGGATGAAAGAAAAGCACTTATGCTCAGTGAAAGAAGACAAAAATACAAATTTGATGCTTCCATTTGTATGCTACTCTAGACATTCATGGGTATGAGTTTTGCCTTCATGTATGTAATTGAATTATATGCATGCAATGCCTATGGAGGCCAGAAGAGGATGTAGGATCTCCTGGAACTGGATTTATAGACAAGTTATCAGCTAACACATGGTGGGGGCTGAGAAATGAACCTGGGTCATCTATAAGAGCAAGAAGTGCACTTAACGGCTGAGTCATCGCTCCACAACTAGAAATGTTGAATTATTCTACAGTGAGAAGTAGAGACATGGCTTCTCAAGGTGGAAAGGAATGGCAGGAACTTAGGGAATAAGATAAAGCAAGAGAAAACTGTTCAGAACAATTGGTATATTTACTGTGATAGTTTCACAGAGACGTAGTTAAGCAAACATTTATCATACCCTAATATAGAGAGAAAGGCAATCAAGTCACTCTTCAGTATCTGCCATGGTATATGCTACAGAGCAGTAAGAGTTGATGGGGACTGAGGCCAGAAAATCAGAATGCCTTCTAAGCTGTGGGCAAGGTTGAGTACTTGTCCCTAAAGACAAAAAGCAATATCGGGGAATTGTAAAATGTGTGCTTAATGTTTAATGTCATTTCATGTCTTCTATTTCAGTTACATTTTATATATTTCTTACCAGTTGTACGAAGTCAAAGCAAGCAAAACAACAAAAAAATAATGAAATGTCTGCCTTCAAAGACTTCTACCTAAAGCACTGTGGACTACCGGAGTCTTATTTTAAGCAATTCTATGGTACTCTGATCTCATGGTATATTGATGATTGGCATGCTCAAGGGGTTTCTCAAATAATGAGATCCATTTCTATGGGAAGCCATGGACAATGTTCTCTGCATTATCTGTTCTCTACAGATAGCTGATCAATCTGATTTCCCCATTTTAGTTCCTCATGAATAAAAGAACTCTCACTTCATGAACTCTACAGTAGTCTTAAATTCTGAGCTTGGAATTTTGCATGAACTTAGGCTGATCCAAACCTAATTTTGAAACGTGACTTTTTCATACATGGACAGGACTCATAACAAAGATCTCATCATGCAGTGATGGTACGTTATTAAGCTTCAACGTATATAAAGACCCCAGAAGAGAAATTTGGATGGAATTGAGGTTAGTTTCCTCCAGATGACTTTCATCTCTCTATCCTCTCTCTGGGGAGTTTTTCCACCAGATGATGAGATCAGAATATCATATTTTATTCCTCAGGTACAAATTTAGTTTAGTGTAAATCCATGTCTACCCATACAAAGCATTTGTTTAAATAAAAGAAAAATGTCTACAAGACTAAGTCTGTCATTATGAGACAGACTTGTCCTGGGGAGGAGCTCCAGCCTGGGTTTTAACCAATACAGCCAGTGTTTTTAAGTTAGGGCCAAATTCTTGTGACACATAATACAAAATTTATGAACTTAGTGAAACTGATTTATAAACTGATAAAAAGATAATGTAACCACATTGAGCTGGTCTCAGAATAACCAGAGGGTAAAATTGAAGTTTTATTAAAATGACCTCAATCATTTTATCTCATTCCTATGCTGGATAAATAGTCACTTTTGTAGGTTCTGTAAGCATCAGAGAGCTCCCACCCTGTCTTTGTAAGGCATGATGAACCCAATTTAGGAGAAAGATATTTCAGAAAATGAGGCTCACATCAAAATGAATCCCACAAACACTTATTAAGTTCCTACTCTTTGCTAAACTCAAACATTCAGGCATCCCTTCTAAAGGGGCCTTCAATAGTGAAGAAAATTATGGCACCGGAGAGACGGGCTTAATTACTGGGTATAGGGAAAGCACACAGAAGAGTTTGGGGAACAGTTTGGGGAGTGTAAGAAGCAAATTTTCTGAATCAGAATTCATTTATTCATTCATTTAGTAATTCTTCCATTCAGCAAATGTTAACTTTCTGCCATATATAGGAATAGTCATAGACATTAAACAATAGAAGCTCATTGATTTAATTCAGTTCATACTTTTATTTTTCTTTAATAAAACCAAGTGTAGGGAGAATGGGTACTCTATTTTCTAAGCAATGGAATACTAACTTTTTTTTCACTGTTTACTAAAATGGTAAAAGTCCATTCTCTTACATAAACTTTTTAATGCCTTTAATTTTTTTGTTTTGTGGGAGTGGGTGAGGGTACAGTGTGATAGTGCATGCATAGAGGTCAGAAGGCAACTTACAGGAGAGTTGTTCTCTCTTTCCACCATATGGGTACAAGAGATCAACCTCAGGTTATCAGGCTTGGTGGCCAGTCCTTTGTCCACTAACTCATTCTACAGACCTAAGACAAATTCTTATCAACTGATTTTATTAGAAGAAAAAGGGAGCATATAAAGAAAGCTCTAGATATTATGAAAGTTGCTCTCTTTGTTGTATCTGTTTTCATTTTTACATTTTGACACATGGGAGCCTTAGGCATTTTACCATTCTCTGTTTGCAAGGTGGATGAGGTCACTGCTCATGCTGTCCTGCAATGGTTAGGTCACATGTATATCCTTAACATCTTTAATACCCAACCTCCCATGCCAAATATAATTAGTATCTGCCATGAGAAATGTAGGTTGGGTTGGGTACAAGAATAACAAGATTCATAATTATTTTAGAGTCCCAATTTTTGATATTCTCAACTCTGTGAAGCTAGCCGCACTAGTATCTCTGATCAGATTTCACCATCTGTCACAATAAAAGTCATGTTAGAAGAAGATATTTTTTAGAAATCTAGTATAGGTGAAGCCCTTTATCAGTGAATTGTACATATTGCCTCAGTCCATCAAAAAAAAACCCTACTCTGATATGCATTTGATTTTCATGCCTAGACTAGAAAATTGAGATCAAGAAAAACTCAGGGTCTGGAAAGACAGTTCATTCAGTAAGGTGGTTGGTTGCCACATAAGCATGATGGTCTGAGTTCAGTCTCCAGAGCCCACAGCAAAAAGATAGATGTGCTGGTATATGCTTCAAATCCCAGCACTAAGGACCCCTCAGGCTTGCTTGGCAGCCAGCAAAGCCCACTTGGCTATCTCCAGTCCAATAAGACACCCTATCTTGAAAAATAATGTGGGGCCAAGGAGATGGCTTAGTGCATAAAGGAACTTATGTCTAAGCCTCAAGACCTTAGCTCAATCCCCAGAACCTACATGATGGAAGGAGAGAAATGACTTCCACAAATTGTCCTCTGACCTTTATAGGCATGCCTTGGCACACATGTGCATTCATATACATACATAAATAAATAAACTTATTTATGTATTTGTTAAATATTTTTAAAATGTGGATGGCTCCTGAAGAACCATACCTAAGGTACAGCAAAATTGACATGTATATGTGCAAATGATCATGCACCCACATGCAAAGGCACACACACAGATGGGTATACACACAACATTTCAGATAATTGTACAAATTGCAGGTAAAAAATAATAGTTTTTCAAATCCTGATTATTTCAAAGTCTGTGATCTTCTATCACTCCATAAAGGGCTCAGAAATGCTGTCTAGTCCTGAGGCTTTTGTGGTAGTAGGTTGGACAACTAGTCACCCAATCTCTGCTCAAGTCTCTTTAACTGGGTTATTACTTGCCAGAGAATAGGAACCTTGTAACTCATAACTAGGCAACTCTGATCTGAGCTTTGGCCACACAAGACTTTTACTTCACCCCCAGGATTATTTATTTATTACTTTTTGGTGTTTAATTCTACAGTTCTTTAATTGTTTGTTTTACTTAAATTTATTTCCCCAGAGCATATATAGCATTACTAGGAAGGGCACATACTAGGTTCAAATTTCATATCTCCTACTTAATAGCTGTGTGATCTTGGGTAGCTTAGTTTACTTCTCTTAGACTCATTTTCTTCCTCTGTAAAAGGAATAATAATAGCACTCCACTAATAGGGTTGCTATGGAGATTAGATCAAAACATGGCAAACACAGCAGTGCCTTGTATGAGATAAGCATTCAAGAACTGTTAGCTATTGTAATAATTAGTGCATTAGTGGAAAGTCAAAGTGCCTTCTGCAAACCCAAGAAAAGTGTCTAAGTCAATACTGTGAAAATAAGCCATTATTATTAAATTCTGTCCAGATAGTGCTGATATTGAAGGCTACAGACCCCAAGCTTTCTGTCGTTGTTAAAAGGCAATAATAGTCAATTTCCAAGGGTGTTTAAAGACTTCCATAAAACTTAGTCTTTCTATTTGCTATAATCACAAAAATTAAAGATAAGTGAAAGGAAAATAACTTTCTGTGCATGATTTGATGGCATTCAATTTCTTACCTAGGCACCAACTCAAAGCTAATGTGATGGCAGCTGGATATGAACTACACATTCAGACAGTCCCATTGTTAGAGCATCAAAGCCCACCATCAAGTAGGCTTCCTTAGCCTAAGCTGTAATGACACAATTAAGCTGGATTACCTAAACAGCAAATATGTTTTCCTCTCAGTTCTGGAAGCTGGAAGTCTAACGTCATGGAACCAGCACACACACACACACGCACACACACACACACACACACACACACACACACACACACGGCATTGATCTTGTTGTATCATCACATAGATGCAAGAAAGTCAGCAGCTCGCTGGTGTCTGTTCTTATAAGAACATTAATCACAATCATGATTGTTCTACCTTATGACCTAATTAATTCCAGTCCTACTTAGCATTCAATTGCTGTGAGAAGACACTGTCCAAAAGCAAGTCTGGGAGGGAGGAAATGGTTTATTTCACTGTGCTCTTCCAAAAGGATGGGGAGGGGCTGGGAGGAGATATCAGTACCTGGCAAGCACTGGCAGGTCTATGGGGTGATGGCAGGGGTTGAGGCAAAACTCTCTACTGGTGCAATAGTGACCCTTTTGTCTTGGGGGCAATCAACATCTGTCTACTTAGACTTAACATCCGCTCAATAGGAGGGAATCTATACATAGTGCTGTAAACACAGCCAGGTACACATGGTTGGAAAGGTCAAAAACCCTGTAAAAGAAGTACTACTGCAACTTTCCTAGACTAAGGTAATTTTGTACTATACTCTAAATTTGTACCTTCATATTTACAGACAAGGATACCTCTTATCATTCACCAAAGAAGAAACTTTTGGAAATAATGGCAGCTATTACAAAGTACTATAACTGGTCAAAATGCAGAGAATGAATGACTGATGTGCTCAGTCCTAACTAATATATCTATGATGCAACTTTTATACCTAAGTCTCAGGAACATTATGGAAATTGGTATGGGAATATTGTAAGAGCCAGAGGGACAAGACCCCTGATGCTAATTAATGTGTTCTAGATTCAACCAGGAAGCTGAAACAATGAAATCTCCACTGTAAGAAAATCTGAGTTATTACAAAACTAATTGACATGCCAGTGTGGATGGGGGAAATTCCACAGGGTCCCACCTCTAGATGAAGATCTACAGGCGATCAATGAATCACTTTTCCTCAGGGACTAGCTCCCTGTTAGGTTATTTGATACCAAGTGGTTAACCATAAACACATATGCAAACAAACATCACTAAATAAACCCCATGCATTATATATGGGAGAGGTGGAAATGATTCAAATACAGTATCCATATATGAAGTTCTCAAAAAATAAAAAGAAATGTGTATTTAAAAATTGCAGTTGGGTGGTGAGTCACCTGTCCTTTTGTTCAGGGAAGCCATGGAGACCCCACCAAATGGACTTCAACCAGTGCCCAGTCTACAAAGAGGGGGGTCAACACAGAGGAAACATTTCCTCCACTCTTTCAAGTGAAGCCAGCCATTGTCAAGGAGGTTCTTTGACTGATCTTCACATAGAACTGGTAAAAGAAAGGAGCCAGGGACTCCTCCCAAGCCCATGTGACCCCTGAGGAACAGATCCTCAAACGACCTTAAGAGTGAAAATAAATTGGTTTGGTTTATTTGAGCCAACTGTATGGTCTTAACACCCAAAAGGAAAGAGTAACCAAAGATTAAAGTAATAAGTATATTTATTTAAGAGTTCAAGGGATTATACTTCCCAGACATTAGACTTAGGTCCATATAAACTGTTATTTAGATAATTATTTCTCATTGATGATTTTGTTTCTAAGCACATAGTGTTGCTCAGATGTAAGACTTCAAATCTTGGTCTGCAATACTGCAGTGCCCACCCGTAGCTAAGGGAGACAACCCACTATTATTCTAAAATGATGGCTAAATTTGTTTTCTCCCCCTATCTAGAAGCCTTTGCGAGGGAATTGACACTGATTCTAGCCACAACAACAGCTATCAAAGTGCCTGAAAACAAATCCTGAGTCCTTCACTCTCAAGTCCAGCTTTGACTGGACAAAAAAAAAAAAAAAAAAAAAAAAAGAAAATGAGGAGGAACCCAATGGAGGGATGTTCTTGGAAGCTCCCATCAAGGGATTCCAGTGGACTCTGATCTGAACATTTGAAATTTGCCCTATTTTGACTTTTTATGGTTCCCTATCTAGAACTTGTAATGCTAACTACTCTTACTATTGCTTCCCCTTCACATCTCCTAGGCACCAGTCAAGGATTTCCTTTTTTCCCTACAGTTAAGAGTTATGCAATTTGGGAGTCTTTTAGGTAGACCAACTGAAGGGATACCCCAGTTACCCCACACTGCATCCATTTCAGCATGGAAGAAGCCAGAGCCATCTGTGTCCTGATTCCCCATTGGCAATTTGAGTAACCTCTTCAGGGGATGGTGCAATAAAAATAGGAAGTATGAATTAGCTAGGCAGTTAAGGTGGAAAAAAAAACCCAAAGAAAAGTAACCAGTTTCTTGATGAAAATCAAAATGTCCTTGGCCTCTTAGCAACATGTTCTGTTCAAACAGCCAAAAATATCAAAAGTATTTGGGAACTTTTATCTAATCCCTAAAAGATTTTAGGGTTAACTCTTGGGGGGGGGATGTTAGAGTAGCAAAAAGCCCCATAACATAAAGAAAGAAATAGTACACAAGTTGTTCAGGAGAAAGTCATGGGGAGATATGGGAGATAGTTGGAGGGGAGTGAATGGCATGGATTTGATCAAAACACCTTATACGCATGTATGAAATTCTCAATAAGTTTTTTTAAAGTTAGAAAAAAGTTGCAGTTGAGGCTGAAGAGATTGCTCAGTGGTTAAGAGTATTGGCTGTTCTTCCAGAAGACCTGGGTTTGAATCTAAGCACTGACATGAAGGCTTAACAACTGTCCTTAACTCCAGTTCCAGGGTATCCGTCACTTTCTTCTGTCCTCCACAGGCACTGGATGATACAGGTACCCTTACATACATACAGGCATAACATTCATACACATACATTTTTTTTAATTAAAAACATTAATTGCATTTTTGTAGTATATAACACATAAGGACTTTGTTCTTGTTATTCCTGAAACAATGAGTACAAAAACTTACATAGCAAAATAAATGAATAAACACAATTGCAATCTTGCCAATGACACTGATGTGAAAATCCTTATTAAAAAGCTTACAACCTGAATTCGAGAACACATCAACAATCATACACCATTATCAAGTTGGTTTCATCCCAATGATAAAGGTATGGTTCAACATATATGAACCTATAAATGCAATCCACCACATAAATAGACTAAAAGTCAAAAACCACAGGATCATCTTAGCAGATGAAGAAAAGGTCTTATGAGAAAGTCTAACCTCACTTCATGATAAAAGTCATAGAGATCTAGAGATATAGGAGACATATCTCAAAATAGCAAAAGAAATACACATCATGCTAAACAGAAAATTTCACAGCATTTCCACCAAAAACAGGAACAAAGCAATGATGTCCACCCTCTCCATTCCTATTCAATATGCTTGAAGTTTTAGCAAGAGCAATAAAATAAGTGAAGGGGACAGAGGATACAAATTGGAAAGGCATACCCTTATTTGCAGATGATATGGTTCTATGAACTAAAAGACCCTAAAGACTCTACCAGAAAACCCTTAGAACTGATTAAAAATTCAGCAAAATAGCAGCATATGAAATTAATATGGAAAAATCAGTAGCCTTTCTATGTATCAATAAAAATCATATTGAAAAAGAAGCCAGAGAGCCAATCTGAATAATGATAGTCTCAAAAAAATATGTTTGAATAAAGTTAACTAAGGAAGTAAAATACTTGGATAATAAAAAAATTTTAAGATAGTAAAGAAAGAAATTGGAAAATATACCAGAAGATGGAAAGATGTCCCATAAAACTAAATTCCTAGCTCTCAACCTGCACAAAACTCAACTCTAAATAGATCAGGGACCTTAACAAAAGACATGATACCCTAAATCTGATAGAGAAATTAGGGGATATATTGGAACTTATAGGCACAGGAAAGGACTTTTTCGTTTTTTGCATTTTCAATTTTTTTAGAAGAAGCATTTCATTACAGCTTTAACTTACTCAATAACAATTTCCAGAGAAAAGATACATCTCCTTCAAAAGTGGCTATAAATTTTAAGGTTCACAGTTGAATTAATACAGTTATACAATATTGAACTCAGTATAAATCCTGTAAGACATAAAATTGAATGTTTTTAACCTTTAAAAAAGAGCTCTATTTCATTTTAAAATATACTGTTTCTTGCAGAAATACTCTTTGTTTTTGCTAATAACACTTAGATGTTGGTGCATGCATCTCTAATCTGTATGTATCTGATTATTACTAGTCACGGTTGTTTGCATTTGGATCCTTGGCACCTGTGTATGGATATAAAGTCATCGGGTATGTTTCAGTGGTAATGATTATCACCTCTACTACCTCACATGACGTACATTTTTATGCTTCCTTCTCAATTATAACTCATTTTTTTATTTGTTGATTTTTTTGTGTGTATATCACACAGAACATCCCAAACAATCTTATTCATCTATATACCCACTTCCGGATGGCACCCTCCCATAGCCTCCACCCACCTCACCCCACTATAGCCCTTTTACTCTGTCTTCCCCGCTACTGTCTGCTGTGCTGTTGGCACCCCCAGCCATTCCCCAGTATTTGTCCATCCGGTGAATCTAGCCAGCTAGTTCGAGGCACATGCAATTTGAGTTGTTTATGAAATTTTCCATTTAATTTTTTGTAACAGTTAATTGTAGGTAACTGAAAATCAGAAAAATTACAGATAAGGAGAGACTACTACATATAAATTTGTCTTGATTAAAATTTAAAAACTTTTATGTGACAATTAATA
>NW_008355474.1:4217711-4218969 GCF_000622305.1 Nannospalax galili | reverse complement strand
ACAGCCTCCCTCCCCCCGACTAGAGCCCTTATACTCTAATATCCCTGCTACTGTCTGCTGTGTTGTCGGCACCCCCTGCCATTCCCCACTACTTGCCCTTCTGGTGAATCTAGTCTGCCTATCTAGAGGTCTTTGTTTTAGGAGGGTCAGCTGTTCTTCATCTAGCAGTAATCAGTTGTCTATGTTCTTTTGGATAAGATTGGGGTCTGCTGTTCATTTTCACAGTTCTATGCTGGGTTACTATCTGGGAATCCCTTTGGCCACCCTGGCCATCAACTCAAAAGAAGGTCTTGCTTGTCTGGCATTGTTGCTTGTTAACGTAGCCTTTAGCTATACATATGGACTCTTATGAAATTATACTGGACCATTTAATCTTTGGTTATACTTTCCTTTTGGGTGTTTAAGGCCATACAGTTGGTCCAGATGAAAATGATTTATCTTTACTCTTAAGGTCATTTGAGGATCTGTTCCTCAGGAGTCACATGGGCTTGGAGGAGCCCCTGGCTCCTTTCTTTTACCAGTTCCACCTAAATAAGAAAGTGGTTGTTTACATCCATAACATTCATGCTATTGTTGCACAGTGGGCATATCTTGCCACTCCAGTTGTTATAGTAGCTCACAGGGTTCATAGTCGAGTAAGGTTGATGATAATTTTTTCTTTCAGTAGCATGCATAGCACATTCTAGCACTATGAAAGTTATTCAGTTAAAGGAGGCCTTGAAGTCAGCACCAGCTTGAATATCCCTGTTTGTTCTACAGTTCATAGATACAGTGTCTTTGAAAGTATGTCTGTTAAATGCCCAAGAAGGTTAGTTCCACCAATCTGGCATTTTCAATTACTGTGTGTAATGTAGATACATCTTGGGCAAAGAACGTTGTTCTCAGATAAACGTTACCTAGACATATATTTCTTGATCTGCTATGCACAATTTGTCAGTAGGGTGTAGGAGTAATATGGTGCCCTCTGGTTTTCAAAACTAGCTAAGCATTGTTTATCTCTCACATTGTCTCACCCTCCATCATGGTTTTCCTACTTAAGTTGCCCCCATTTCCCCCTTTCTCCCTTACTATGGTCCTACCTCTCTTGAGCTCCTTCTTTCCCTTTATTCCCTAGGTTCCTTGTATATCCTTCCCTCCCCCCTCCCTTAACCTAACCCAATTTTTGTCTCTATTTCCCTTATTAAGGCCTGTTTCCTACTGTTCTTCCCTTTCAGGTTCTTTCTTTTCCTTTACCTCCCTGTTTCCTTTTCATTGTCCT
>NW_008355474.1:4214487-4215248 GCF_000622305.1 Nannospalax galili | reverse complement strand
TGGTGGATGATCTTTTTGATATGTGTCTGTATGCAGTTTGCAAGTATCTTGAGAATTTTTGCATTTATTTTCATTAAGGATATGGGTCTATAGTATTCTTTTTGGGTTGTATCTTTACCTGGCTTTGGTATTAGAGTGATGCTGGCTTCATAGAAGAATTTGAAAGTTCTCACTCCATTTCTATCTTTTTGAGTAAATTTAGTATTGGATGTAGATCTTCTTTAAATGTCTGTGATAGAATTCTGCTGTAAATCCATCTGGGCCTAGGTTTTTTTTAGTCAGGAGGTTTTGTATTGCTGTTTCAATTTCTTTTTGTGTTATGGGTCTGTTTAAGCTGTTAATCTCTCTTTGTTTAGTTTTGGTGGTTCCCATGCCTTTACGTATCCATCCATTTCTTTTAGGTTTTCAAATTTAGTAGCATATAGGTTTTTAAAGTATTCCCTTGTAATGTTCTGTATATTTCTGGTGTCTATTGTGATGTTTCCCCTTTTATCTCTGATTTTGTTGATTTGGGGGTGCTCTTTCTTTCTTTTGGTTAACTGGGCTAGTGGTCTGTCAATCTTGTTTATCTTTTCAAAGAACCAGCTTTTGGAATTGTTGATTCTTTGCATTTTTTTCTTTGATTCAATTTCATTGATTTCTGCCCTGATTTTTGTTATTTCTTCTTGTCTGCTGGTTTGAGTTTTGTTTGCTGTTGCTTTTCAAGTGTGTTGAGTTGCAGCGCTAAGTCATTTATTTGTGTTCTTTCCGATTTTTTGATG
>NW_008355474.1:4214177-4214349 GCF_000622305.1 Nannospalax galili | reverse complement strand
GTTGATGTGGTGACGCAGGCTTCTTCTGGTGTTGATTGTAAGCTTTATTGAATTGTGGTCTGATAGAATGCATGGAATTATTTCAATCGTTTTTATTTGTTCAGGTTTGTTTTGTGCCCTAGTATATAAAGGAAAACCCATTAGGATTACAGCTGACTTTTCAGTGCAAACT
>NW_008355474.1:4180835-4214149 GCF_000622305.1 Nannospalax galili | reverse complement strand
CAAAACCAGCCCTTCAGAGAGTTCTGGAAGCAATACAAAGAGCTGAAGGGAGGAATGACTGTACCTAAGGGATTGTGGAAAGAAATCCAATGAAGGTATAACTGTGGAAAGGTACAGCTATATCAAGAATGTAAACAGAAATAAAAATCACAGGATACAATACCCATCTTTCATTAACAACTTTAAAAATTAATGGACTGAACACCCCAGTCAAAAGACACAGACTATGTGAATGGATTAAGACTAGGTGAACAGGTTAAGAAACAAAACCCATTTTTGTTGTCTGCAAGAAACTCATCTCACTTTCAAGGACAGATAGTATCTTAAAGTGAAAGGATGGAAAAAATATAACAAGCAAATGGTACTAAGAAAAAAGAAGGCAAGCAATTCTAATATCTGACAAAATAGACTTTAAACTAAAACTAATCAGAAGAGATAAAGAGGGCCACTTCATTCTGATCATAGGAACAGTAGATGAAGAAGATATTACAATCATGAACATATATTCACCAAACTCTGGTGCACCCAATTTCATCAAAATAATACTACAGGACTTTAAGACCCAGATTAACCCCAACTCATTAATAGTAGGCAACTTCAATACCTCACTGTCTCCATTAGATAGGTCAACAGGGCTGAGAGTTAACAGAGAGACATCTGAATTAAACAATACCATATATCAAATGGACTTAACAGACATTTACTGAGTATTCCACACAAGCACCAAAGGACATACTTTCTACTCTTGAAAGGACTTTTTTTAAAAACAAGATTCAAGCTTTAGGACCAGCAATTGACAAATGGGACCTCATGAAACTAAGAAGCTTCTGTACAACAAAGGACACCATCATTTGAGTGAGAGGCATCTTACAGAATGAGACAAATATTCACCAGCTATAAATTTAACAAAGGTTTAGTATCTAGAATAGGCAAAGAACTCATAAACTAAACATAAAATTACCCAAAACAAAACAAAAAAGAAAACAAAGCACCACCCATTTTAGAAATTGGGGCAATAAACTATATAAAATACTCAAAAGATTAAAATAGTCCAACATATTCAGCAATCTGAGAAATGAAAATTAAAAGTGCTTTGAGATTTCATCTTACCACAGTCATAATGCCTAAGATCAAAGAAATGAATCATGACAAATGCTAACACCATGTGGGGAAAGGGGAATATTTACTCACTGCTGGAGGAAATGCAAAATTGTGCAGCAACTATGGAATTCAGTGTGGCATTTCTCCCAGAACAAGCAATCCAGTGATACCACTCTTGGACATATACCTAAAGCACTCTATAACCTCTTACAGCAATACGTACTCTTCCTTGTTCACTGCTGCATTCATGGGAGCCTGGAAATGGAAACAAGTAGATGCCCATCAAGTGATGAGTAGATAACAAAAAATAGTACACTTATACAATGGAATATTATTCAACTGTTAAGAAAAATGAAATTAAGAAATTCATAAGTAAATGGTTGGAACTGGAAAGTATCATTCTGAGTGAGTTAACCCAGACCCATAAAGACAAACATTGTATGTTCTCTCTCATGAGTGGATGCTAGCTTTGAATCTTTAGAGATGTATTTTTCAGTTGGAAAATCTATATAGTTCGGGAAACTAATTAGTGGCCATGAAAGGGTTCACGTAAGGGGAGACAATGCAGTGATACAGAGGGAAAAAGTGTAATAATGGAAGAGGAATGATTACATAAAGTGAGGAATAGGAGGGCAAGATGGGGCAGGAACTAAGGGTAGGGATAACTAATACCAAAGGTCTTTTGAAAAAAAAATGGAAATCTAATGTAGAAGCTTCTTAAAATATGAAAACAGTTTTAAAGAAGTTACCGTTTAATGGGGGTACAATGGCCTCACTGGACACAAGGCTAGCAAACAAAAATCCAGTGCCAGGAATGAATTTCCCCTTCTGTACTTGCTGACCAGAGAAGTCTCATAGACCCTCAGACAAACTTAAGTTTTCATACTCTTGGTTGCCCTCTAGATCTTGATGGTAAGTCCATATTCCTATAGATGAGTTGTAGAACAATCACGGAGAAACCAACCTGGTCCTGACCTTGCAGCTTCATCTCCACTGTCTTCCCTTTAAAGTACTGGAAGGTGATATGCATGCTACCAGAGGAAAGCAGTAAACATTAGTCTTGCCCACCTCTGAACTCTGCAAACTACAGTAACAAATGGCCTGGCAAGATAGGCCAACTAGGCCAACAGTGGCACAAATATTATGGGGGTAACATACACTACATGGTTGAATTTAAGACCTGATTCACAACATGGAGTCCATGCCTGGCACTGCTATCAGGGTCAAGAACCTGTAGCTATACAGGTCATGGGCCATATTTGCCTGCTTAATAAAACATAGCATTTAACTGACTCCTGATGACTTGCTGTTTCACCATAGATTAATGCATCTCTCAACACTCGCCAGAAAAGTTTCTTGCAGCACAGACTCAGAACTGGTCAACATGTTGAATATCGAAAACATATGAGTTCTTGGCCCTAAATGGGACACTTATATCATACCCTCTCCTCCCAAGGCTCAGGGATCATTACAGAAGAGGGTCAGAAAGATTATAAGAGCTAGATGTGCTGAATGAAAATAAAGAAATTATGTCCGCATTTTCCAAACACAATTGGGCAGTTATACATATGAACTCACAGTGCTTGTGACAGCATACACAAGAAAGACCTACACAAGTCCAAATCAGAGAAAAACCTAGGTCAGAGGGGAGAAGTGGACAAGAAGCCCCAGCCCTCACTGAGGAACCATTGGCAATTCATAGCTGCTGGGAAAGAGAGACTTAGACTCTTTTAAGAGTGTGATGTTGGGGAGATTTACCAAACTCCAGTGGATGGACCCAAACTCAGAAACATTTGAGGAACACTAATTAGACTTGGTATAACTTAAATTTAATAAAACATGGAGGACATTAAATGAAGCAGGTAGAAAATTGGGAGTGGATCTGAAAGGAGATGGGGAGGGAGTTTGGATATGGTCAATATACATCATATGAAATTATGAGTCAGTAAAATATTATTGTGAAAAGACATTTGTTAGGGCTAGAGGGATGTATCAGTGGTTAAGAGCACTGGCAGCTCTTGCAGAGGAGGTTTTGTTCCCAGAACCCACTTGGCAGTTAACAAACACCTGTAACTGCAGTTCCAGGGCATCTAGCATCCTCTTCTGACCTCTGTAGTAATTATACTCATGGGTGTACTTACATATATGCAGGTAAATCATTCATACATACAAAACAAGAAATAAGTAAAATGCATTTACATATTGAAAAAATCATTTCTACTATGGACCTGTGACTCTAAGAAAGAGAGCATTCCAAAAATTGATGATATAAGAAAGGACAGAATACACTGAGAACCTTAGTAATACAGCTCTGCAAGAAGTCCATGAGGCATAGTCCAAGAATTCTTAGTAACAAGATCAAACTGCATTCTGGGGGCTAGGGCTGGGGATATGGCTCAGCACTTGAGAGTGCTTGCTGCTGTCCAAGAGGACATGAGTGGAGTTCCCAGCACCCATGGCAGGTGTTTCTCAACAACCTGTAAATTCAGCTGCAGAGAACTTGAAGTCTTCCTCTGGCCTCTGAGGCACACACATTCATGGGAAACACACCACAGACACATACATATGACACATACTACACATACTACAGACACAAATGTGACACATATAAAATCAATTAAAAATGAAAATAAGTCCTTTCTTAGAACAAGACATCTATTTCAAAACTCTAGCTCCCACAGCTCAGGGATCATTGCAGAAGAAGAGGTGGAAGGATTATAAGAGCCAGAAGGGTGGTTGACTATAATGAAACAGTCTTCCAGACAGATGATCAGGCACTCATATGAACTCACAGCTATGGTGACAGCGTACACAAGTCCTATGCAAGTTCAAATCAAATAAAATCCCAGCAAAAACATGGGGAGTAGATAAGAAGAAATCCCAACCAACCTCAGGAACTTTTGGCAAATTATGGCTCCTGGGAGGGGAAAGAGTATCTTATGGGGATGAGACTCTTGGTGGGTCTAGTGAATGGACACACACTGAATTTGAGGACACAAATCGGACTCTATAGGCATATATATGCACATTAAGTTGGATGGGGACAGTGAGGGAAGGTACCGAGAGGGGAGTAGATCTAAAGTCCATCAAATGAAAGTCACAAATATTCAATTTTTAAAGAGCAGAAGAAAAGAAAATGGCATTCTGCTGCATTCTGGCAAAGAACTCAATAAAGTTCAGCTGGTGGGCTGGGACCAATTAATGCAGAGTCTTTGGATGACAGACTAAGGAAGGATCGTGAGATGACAACAGCAGTATCTGATTTCCCAAAAGCCTATTGAGTAATATGTCCGGGAGACTTCTAGGCTGCCTGTGACAACATCCCATGATCTCAGCCATTACCAGGCCCTCCATTTCTAGCAAGATTTTGCAGCCTGCGTGCTGCACTCACCTACCCATTGTGTGCAGCCTCCCCTGCCACATTCATGAATTATAGATTGGCTGCACCCCTGCTGGAGAAGTGGAAACTGAATAGATTTGAGGACTCTAATGACTTGCTTGAGTGGATAGAGGTGCTCATCCCTAAACTCCCTGGTGAGAACTTGGGGAGATGAGTAGAGAGAATATTCAGTGCTTCTGAGAGTCCTTGCTACCACCACACAGCTGAGTGTCAATGCTCTGCTGCTAAATATCACCGCCTGTTTCCCTCATCTCTCCCTTCTTTACCGAGCCCCACGTGGTACACTCTGGGATGAGATGCCCCTCACCACATGATGCCATGGTGGCAGCAGCTGTGGCCTTCTCATCAGTACGGTAATGAGGATTCATTTCCGTTTCATCACTTCTGTCACGTCTGCTTTTTTCCCTCTGTGTTATTTTATTATTATGGCTGAAATTGATTGCCTTAACTAAGGAGGCATCTAAATCCTCTCCATTCATCCTCCTTCCCTGCCAGATCCCTTGAGTCCTTGCCTCCAAACTCTGGCTTTCTTTTCTCAGCGTCTTTCCCCTGGCCACCCCCTCCTGCTGTGGTGCATTAACAGGAAAGAAAAACTCATTTGAAACAATTTTCAAGGCGAATCAGCAAGCTGTGTTTTCCTAACTACTAGGCCAGGTTAGATCCAGAGAGCAGCCTATGGCTTAGGTTCTGGAGAAAAGAAAGCCTTCTCATTCTCCTGGGCTGTCTGACTACTATCTGCTGACCTCCCTATTCGGGAAGAGACGGGAGAGCCAGAGAAGGCTCAGATGCCAGGTCTGCTAGGAAAAAGAATGTACCTGATGGGCAATCCCCCGGTGGTTTGGAAAAGCAGGCAGAGAAGAGGAGGCAAAATGGAAGATATTGTATGTGGCATCATCTTGTCATGTTTCATTGTCTGAGAGTGTGTGCTGGACAAATTGGCTTCTGGAGCTGCTGAATATTGTAAGAGTCAGAATTCCCACTGAGCTGTGAAGCTGGCTTCTCTGAACTCAGTTTCTTACAAATTCTTCAGTGTGCCCTCCAAGTATGTGCTGTGAGATGGAAAACGTCAGGTGGGAATGACTAGGTTATGAAACCCCTCACAAATAAACATTAACTGGTATATTTAGATGCATCCTATTTGGAGAGCAGAGAGAAGAAAAATGAAGACACAAGAAAATAAGGGACAGATACTTAAACTTGGTGTTCACTGTCAGCATTCAGTCCCTTAGATAGGTATTTAACGTTCAGATCTGCTGAGATGGGGCATCATCGTGGTCCTTTCGTTTGGCCAGCATGGCTCCATCTATGGCTGCTGCAGAGCAGTTTGTGCCAATAAGCTTCCACTTAGGAGACAATTATTTTCATTCATTCCCCTATATTATTAAGTCTGGGGAACTAATTTTTTTTTATAATTCCTAGGACATGATGGAATTTTATAATTTTAATCTATAAGAAAAACACGTTATTAATTTTTTAACTTAAGGCAAGAAACATGTAAATGAGGGCTGGGAAGACTGGTCAGAGTTAAGAACACGTCCAGCTCTTGTAGAGCATCTGAATTAGGTTCCTAAGCACCCATTTGGACAGTTCACACCTGCCCAAATCTCCAGCTTCAGGAGATCTGAACATCTTCTTCTGACCTCCCTGGGCACCTGCATGAATGTCTGCACACGAAATAAATATAAAAATGTTTAAATCAAAGCTTTGAGGCTCAGTGGATGCTGCCTCAACATTCAACAGATCCTAGCCTCCCCATCCAGGCTCTCTGTGTATTTTCCCCACCCCCACTGTTTTGCACTTTAGCGCATGTGTGCACACACACACACACACACACACACACACACACACAAATTTAAAAAAAAAATGAATCTTTAAAATGAAACTTAAAAATGCAAAAACCAAACATAATTATGTCTATCTTGATAAGGTTTAGAAAGGTTGAACATGATATTACGTCTTTGTTTTCCCATTCCTCAATGGGAAGTAATTTTTTATTTTAACTTTTCAAAAGAAAGCTGTTGCCAGTGGGCAGTGTTCAGGTTCTGAGTACTTTAGTGGGCATGCCATACATTGGGGTTTACCTTGTACCAAATAAATCCGATAAGCTTCTGTCTCCCTAGAATGGATTAAGACAGATTTTCTAAAACACTGGAGTATGGGTTTAGATGCTAGGGGATGGTGAATTTCCATTTTCTAAACTTAAAACTCTACATAACTGCTCAAAGTGCCTTTCCCACCAGGCTCTTTCAGGAGATCTTATCTTTACCCATGAGATGTGAATTGCTATGTGGGTCCTGGACCAGGGCAATGTGAAATCTAGCTCAGACTCCATACCTCTTTCTATATCTAAGCCTCAAGTTCTTATGTGTTTTATCCTCCTCTTTCCCTGGCCACTGCGTCCTGTGAGTGTCTTCCTTAGCTACCTTACCTGCTTCCAAATCAGCCTATCTTCCTGGACAGGGCTACCTTTAAACTGCCCCACTTACCCTTCCCTCAGTCTTAGCTGACACTACATCTCTCTTATGATACTCTTCCCTGATCAGCTTTATGGAACTTCGAGACTTACAGTAGATGGAGGCTGAATGTTGCTGGTTCTCTTTTACTAACCTGCCAAAATAAATATTTGTTGAGTGAACACAGCATGACTGATCGAATGCCCTGACTCTGATGATCACCTTACCTGCACTTGTGTCTATTTCCAGATGTGGCTGCAGCACCTGGGAAACTTGCCCATTGAGAATAAGGTGGACCCTGGATGACTGCTGAAAGCTCCTTCCATGTGGTGAGATCTTTGTAACTTTGCTCATCTGTGTTTCCTGTAGCTCGGAAGACTGAGCTTCCAAATGCAGCCTCAGAGAAATGAGAAACCACTTTATTCTTTCTTTGGTTGGCAGAGAAAAGGCCTCTCTTCTCCCTGAATCCCATCAAAGGAAGGATTTAATGTTTCTTAGCTCTGTAAGTCTGGGCTCACTGAATCACTGAAACCAGATTCAGATGTATTTCGTGAAACTACTAAAATCTGCTGCCTGGCTCCTAAACCATGTGAACAGAGACTCTCAGGGGCCACCTCAGCAGGCCAAGTACGTAGGGGAAGGACAGAACATAAGGTCTGTGGAAAGTTTCGGGAGGCAAGTGATGAGTGAGAAGAAACTCCTGTGTGCCTGGTTTCAAATCTGGTTCCTCCACCTTTTAGCTTTGTGAGAACTGCAGAAAGTTAATAAATGTGTTTACAGATTCTCATTCTCATCTGAATGTGATGACATGGATTGCCTGCATCTATTCATTGAATGAGACAGATAAGGAAGTTTCTAGAATAATGGCTGGCTCAAGACAGATACATACTTTTCTGATACCTCCCAGAGCTCTTCTTCAGAGACACAGACACCTAAAAATGCTCTCTCGACCCAAACCAGATGAAAAGCCAAATGTCAGAACTGTAGAAAGATCATTTGTTATTTTATATCTGTTTGGGGCCAGTATCCACATCTTTCGCCATTTTTTATAGCCATAAAACTCTTCAGTTATGAAAGTTCAATAAAAAAAAAACAGAATACATCTGAGAAGTTCACCAGTTCATTACCCAAGAAGCTCTAAGACACTTAGCATGATGAAAGAGTTAATTTATAATTCAAGCTATGCTAGACCTTTGCATCCAAAATAACCTGCTCCCAGATTTCATACATTTGAATGTATAGTTATACCACATATTGAAAGTAAGGTTCCAGTTCCTACTGCCAAATTTCCTGCCACACTGAAAACTTTCACAATTTCTCTATTCTCAGAGAAAATCTTGTGTATTAGAAATTTTAGAATTGGGCAAGAAGACAAAGAATTAGATGTTGTGGCAGGGCTCTGATGAGACAGGACATCCAGTAACCACTGTCACATCAAGAACACAGAAGGAAGGGAGGAGGTCTGCCTCTGCTGGAACTATTTGTTAGGACCACCCACCTGGCCCCTTTTCTACTGAGTGCTCTGATGGGAGGCCATAATGCTCATCCCTCTTTCTGGGTATAGCTTCATCCCAAGCTCTTTGACTCTGTGGTTCACTGCTTCCATTATGTTACCTTTCTTGGCAGTGATATCAAATATTCTTGCCCTTTTAGAACTTTCACTCAATCGCAAATGCTTTTTGTTCTACCTAATCTTGCATAATCCTTGACATTTTATACTAATATCTACTTTTTACAAATATTTTCTTCTCTAAGGTGATTTTGTTGTTTCCAGAAAGTCAATTTAAGTGTCTCACAGCTCTCCTTCATAGTCCATGCTACTGAAAATACTTTATTTTTTTTAATTTGGAAATTCAGTTTAATGTTTAACCACAGTATTTCGATTCATGATGGCATTTAAGAAAAATTATACTTCTGGAGAAAGGTCCTATAGACATGCTTTTTTGAAGCTATGTTACAAAAACTACCATAGTTAATAATATTGCCTTAACATTTCTTAGTCATACAGAATGATCATCTTTGATTGCTATTACAATAAATCTTGATACAGGGTACTGTTGCTTTCTGCTCACTAGAAACCAAACATACATAAATCAGACTCAGAAAAAATATTCAGAATCAATTATTGCAATGTTGGCTACATAAAATAAATAGAAAAATCTTTTTGAGAGAAAGCCCAATAGTCAAGAGGCTATATTGCATTTTAAAATGGAATGCTGGCTATGTACATAAGGGAAAACATCTCAATATCAAAACTTTAAGTTAATTATTAAGCTCTCTTTTAATATGGCAATGCTAAGGAGCTTAGCATTCTGACATTTAAAATCAACAGGAATGGTGTTACTTTTATCCTTTGGTTCCCAGTGACAAATAATGAATGCAGTCTCTGGTTTTGGTTCCTCCTGGGTGACATTTGTTAGCAGAGATCTCTGCTGTCTTAGCTGAAATTTGGCAGCCCAAGAAGTGCACCAACAGCTCCAAAGTATCCCTCATGTTCTAGAAACAATGCTTTCAATTGACCTTTTGACCAATAATCCAGTGCATATGCCAAAAGTTTCATGGAGAGGGTATTAACATGTAGAAAGTTTCCAACAAAGACAGCTCTGTTTATTTTCTCATTAACAGCACACATTCATGCCACGGAACCAATGTTATTGGTCATAGTAACTAAAGTAGCTCTTGCCAGATCCTCTTTACTAACAGTTACTTGCTTCTCTTTATAAATCATATTCCCAAAACTAGATGCTACAGTCCAACCCGGCAGACCAAGTCTTTCATAATCGCCTCTATAAATATTGTGGACCAGCCTTTCAGCTCGGATGCTATCTCAAGAGCCTCTTCAAAACTTTCACAGCCAGTCAATAAACTGCACAGCCCAAGAAAGGTACCCCCTCCAAGGCCTGTCCTGGTCACTCTTTCATAGTTGTCTTTGGAATGTACTGCTAAAATACTGACTCCTGAGCCAGTGTTCACTACTAGCAGTGGATAAGGATCATCCAGGTTAAAAGGCATCTTTTGGCATCGCTCAGGTTCTGAGGCATTAGCAAAATAATAGCATTCTGCTTGTCCATTGAAACTGACAGAATCTATGTACAGCAAGCCATTTACAAGGCAGTCAAGTTCATCTGGTTTGTGCAGGTGGAGGTTTCCAATTGTATGAAAATCGTTTTCAAACTTGTAAGCACCACCTCCTGTAACACATAGCACCGTTTGTAATGTTGAGAAGTTTTTATCTTTTCCCATTTGGATAAAAGTAGGCAAGTCCTGGGTTGGAAATCCGATAAAGCGCAAGTTCCCTCTTCCACCAAAAAGTGTTAAATTCTTCAGTTCAAGGTGCACATCCCGACTGCAAGTGGACCCATATGCTACATTAGAAGTCAAATATTTCTGAATACTTTTTAAGCTCTCAACTTCCCTCTTGTTCTTCCTCTGCTGTCATATCCATAGGTTCAAAATAGAGAGCTTTACTAGAGTTCCTCCAAAGTCCGTGCCAAATCACGGGAAAGCATTGTGTCAGAATGTATCATGAAGTCTTTTCACTAATAGAATTTCTAGACAAGCAGAGAAAATGAATACATTGAAGGAAGCTGTCCAAGTGTTCCACATCACTTCAAGATGCATCAGTTTGTATTGTTTCTCTCATTGGCTTCTTGAGTCTGGATCTCACTCCATTGCCCAGCCTGGCCTGGAATTCACAGCCATCCTGTTGGCCTCCAAGTGCTGGGACGACTTGCCTAGGATACATGAGTTTAACCCAGCAAATATAAACATACACCAGCAGCGTTTCACGTTTAAGGGGCACGGGGTAGCTTCAAGTGCAGAGCAGGGCCTAGGGCTGGGTGGCAGCGCCTGAGGGTATGGGCGGCCCATTGGGCGGCCCCACACCCATGCGAGCAGCGGCCAGGACCCAGCGAGCTGGGGAAGTCCGCCAGCCATGCAGCTCCGGGACATCCAGCAGCCGCTCCAAACAAAAGGCCCCATCTCTCCCGAGCCCCCGCCGCCGCCGCCGCACTGGGACAGCCGCTCCAAACAAAAGGCCCCATCTCTCCCGAGCCCCCGCCGCCGCCGCACTGGGAAAAATCTGAAAATACTTTTTAATGTAGGAGCTTGGCATGTTTCCATCATCACCAGACTGGGAGATGTACCACCATTTGTCCAGCACTGAATGCATGGCTAGATGCACAAGTTAAATGAACACATGAATAATGACACCACTGATGGCTCTTTTGTTAACCTGTTCTCAATTATTTGCTGGTTCATAGAAGATATACTGAGTTCAAACCCCAGCTCACAGTGAGCTAGTGAATGGACCACCACATGCTTTATTCACTAAGACAGTGGTTCCTACCCTGTCACATGGGTCAGAATCTCCTGGAGGGCCTAATACAGCATAGATTTCTGGGTTCAAGCCCCAGAAGTTTTGATTCAGTAGCTCTGGGATGGGGCTAGAGATCTTCTTGTCGAGAGTTAAGAAAACGCATCAGAAATTTTAAAACATATAGGAATAGTTGTTCTTGTTTATGGTGACAGAGATCAGATTAGTTTAAAAAGTACCAGCTCATATCCAGTCCACTAATTAGTCATGAGGCCAGTATGACAAAGGGAAGAACAAAGACTTTCCCTTTTTCTTCCTGGCACCCCAACATCCAAATGGGAGCCTGCCACCAAATGGGAGCCCTGAAGTCACACCTCCACTCTGTCATTAGCCTCCACTCACAGCATCATCACACCTATTTTTACCACTTATTTATTTTTGTTTTTAATTAAGTTTTATGTTAGCAAACATAATAATGGGTTTCATTGTGGCATGTTCATGGATCTGTTCCATTATATGTAGTTCTCATTCTCAATTTCCCTCCCCCAGTGCTTCCCCAGTATCTCCTCCTTGCCACTAAGCTGGGCTCCTTCCCAGACAGTCCTTCCCTTCTACTTTCAGGGTCCTCTATTTCCACTACCCTCACTCACCCTCCACTTAAGATCTTTTCTACCCATCTCATGATCCCTTTTCTAATTTCAGGAGCTATACACATGTGCATACACATATAGGTACATATATAAGTCTATAAATGTCTATCATTATAGACACACACAGATATATGTACACACACACACACACACACTTATTGTTTTGTTGACACAGGCTATCTCTGTACCCCCAGCTGGCCTGGAACTCACTATGTGGACTAGACTGGCCTTTGTATCACAGAGATCTGCCTGCCTCTGTATCCCCCATGCTGAGAGTAAGGTGTGCACGCCACATCCAGCCACATACATACTTTTTAATCTAGTTTTTGCATGAGAGAAAATGTGGTCTTTTCGGACTCTGATATTTCATTTAATAGTGATTTCAAGGTCTATCCAAGTTCCTGGCAATGACAGGCATGAAGAACTCTGGGCCTGACTTTCAGATTCTTTGTAATGCTGAAGATCAGATGTAGATATCTTCAAATCACCTTGCTTTACTCCAGGAGAGCTACATCTATTAATGTGTATGAGATCTTGGAGTCTCTTTGGATAGTATCCATGTGGTCCCCATATGTATTGTTGCTGTGTTGACACACGAGAAATGAAGAGAAAGGAGTACAAGAGGCACACGTTGTTAATCAAAACATCTCAATCTAAAGATAACACTTAGTCTTTTGAATCACATTGACATTTAGGCAATGATTCTCTACTACTATGAAGGTATATAGTAGCGAAAAATGTAGAATAAATATTTTTGTTAAAATAATCAATATGCAAGTTGAAATTATTTTGTTTTGTTCTTTTAAGAATTATATTGACTACTCTCAATAAATCTAAAACCATAAATTCTATGGAGATGAATCTTTTCAATGAAATTTAAAATAGCAGAAAGATTTTAAATGGTAAGGGAGTTTTTTTAAATGTAATTAAACTGGGAGAACATGTCAAGGAACTATAAAGAATAAAATTAACACAATAGAAAATTAAAGCAGTATTGTAGAGGATAAACTAAAGCTCTAAGAATGAAGGGAAAAGACAATAGAATCTAAGAAAGCAGATAACAGAAATGAATATGAAGCTGGACAAAATAGGGAACTCATTTAATTTATGTTTTTTTCTGAGACTACACATTCTTAATGTAAGAAAACATTACATGCTCTTTGCTGCTATTTTATCTGACACCTAGTTTTGTTTATGTCTAAAATCTACTCATTAGTCACTATTTTTAAAGAAATGTTAATAACATAAAATAAAGACTCATATATTAATGAATAATATTTTCAGGAAGGATCCAGAAATACAAAGTAAAAATAATCATCATAGTCATAGCAGGGACAAGCAATATGGCTCACTGGGTCACGGCACTTACTGTCACACCTATGACTTAAGTTGCATCCCTTAAACCCACTCAGTGGAAAGAAAGGACAAATTCCTTGATCGTCTTCTGATCTCCACCAGGTGCCATGGCATGCACATGCACACACTCAAACACATACATCATACACTCAAACACATACATACACATGCACAAAATATATATACATAAATGAATAATCTAAGAAAACAACCGAAGGTATTATTCCTCATTAAACAAATGAAACAGTCTTTTATAATCCAAAGCTATTGACAGACAAAACATAAAATATAACATATTAACGTCAAAGTTTTAGGAATCAGTAACATACACTGCTTAAAAGGGAAGATGAATCTGGCAACTGACTTTTTTTATAGCATTGACAGCTCTTAATAAATATCAACAAAATTTTGGACAATAATCAGTTCTGTTTTAATTCTGTGCTAATATTTTACTTCCATGTATGATTATAGTAACTAGGCTTTAAAGTATTTAAAGGTCCAGAAAGTAGTTTACCCAGTAAATTGTTTTGCTTTTTTGTGTATATTTTTATTGAAATTTTGGGACTTTCCTATAAAACACCTTAATCATCTGTATATCCCCTCCCACATCTTAGATCCTGCTCCCCTGAATTTCATGCATTCTGTCATGTTAGTCTATGGAGCCGTTAGTGTACTCAGATGTCTCTCAGTGCAAGTTCATCCACTGGGGTCTAGTCAGTCTACCTGGAATCTTTCACATAGAGATCAACTTTCTTTCACCCAGCAGCAATCAGTTGCCAATAGTTCTTCAGCTAAGGTTGGGGTCTGCTGTCCATATTCCCAGTTCTAAGCTAGGTTTTTGTCTGATGGAGTTTGCATGGGTCTTGTGCATGCTGACAGCATTGCTGTAAGTTTATGTAAGCAAGGTCCCAGGAGCCTGTGAGACTGTTTCTATATGGCCATATACCTCCTTCCCTGGCTCTTACAGTCTTTCCACCCTGTCTTCCTCAATGGTTGCTGATCCGTGGGTAAGTGAAGTTCAACGTTGGAGTTCTGTCAAGGGACCCATGTTCTGCAGACTCTCTTCCTCTACACTTTGGCCATTTGTGGGCTTTTCTGTTCATTGCTGTCTATTGCATGAGGAAACTTTGCTGTTGTGAGTTGAGAGATACACTTGTATTCTCTCTACCTCTTAATCCACTGTATTCTGTGAAACAGGTGTGGAGGTTTCATTGTAGATGTGTCACTTAGAGTTGGGCATCTCATAGGAACTTATTCTCTGCATGCGACCAGAGAACTTTGTGATAGTCTCCATCTGTTGCAACCATCTACATTAGGGAGCTTTGAGATGCATGAAAAATGAATCTCCATTTGTAATAGTCTGTTGATTTAATTTCATTTTATAAATAAAATATTTAAATTATTACTTTTCTAAATTACCCATTATGATTTTTTCTGGATTTCTTAACTCTTTAGTTACTCTTTCTCTTTCTGTTTCTCTGTTTCTCTCGCTCTCTGTTTCTCTCACTCTGTTTCTCTCTGTTTCTCTTTCTGTTTCTCTCTGTTTCTCTCTCTGTGTTTCTCTCTGTGTTTCTCTCTCTCTCTCTCTCTCTCTCTCTCTCTCTCTCTCTCTGTCTCTCTTTATCTCTCTCTCTTCCAGTAGTGAGAATTGAATCCAGGGCCTCTATATATGCTGTGCAAGCACTCTACTGCTGAACAGCACTCCAAACCCTCTTTCCACTTTCAGTTTAGACAGGATCTCATGATAACCTGGGCAGGCTTCATTCAACTAATTCTTAGGCCAGGTAAACCTTGAATTCATGACTGTTCTGACTCACCCTCCCAAACAGCTGGTATTAGAGTCCTTAGCCACCAGGCCCAGGTTGGCTAATTATTTGGAACAACACATTTTTCAAACTCCTACAAATCTTAGTTGAGTTTTAAATTATGTCTGTTTCTGTGGGATTTGCCTCTGGCAAAGGAGAAGTGGATCACAGAAAATAGCTATCCGGTTTCCCGTCCTGTTTCTGTCTAGACACCCATCTTGGAGCACTTAAGCCTCACATATTTCCCTGGAGTCGTAGAAGGTGGATACTTGCCAGAAGATGCTCTTAATTCTGTTGCCCTGTAAACAAATGTAATCATGCAAGATATGTTCTACGGGCCCTTCAAAGCTCACTCTACCTTACCACTTCTGCCATCCCTGCCCCATGTCAACCACTTGTAGAGTCAGTGACCCTTAAGGCATCCAGAAAGTATGACACTCTCAGCTCAGTGATGGCATGTGTGTTGCCACTGTAAAACCTCCTTTGTCTGCCAAGGTTCAGTGTGCACTCTACTTGGACTGTATTCTGCAACAGGACTGCCCTATGCTGCAGATGTGGTAACTCCCTCATGGGAACAACCCTGCCATGGTGTTTCCTACTTGTGTGTCAGGGATGAGGTAGGGACTAAGAAGGAACACAGCTGCCTGCAGGAGACAAGATCTACTGGTTCTTCATGTTTACCCCATTTGCTCTGAATGAACCCTGCTACATTTGCTGGAGAATAATGGATGCTGAGTCTCTTCTTTATGCCCCTCCCTTAAATCTCATTCAACACTAATTTACTTAATTTTGTTTCAAAAAGCACAAACTGTTGCATAACTCTAAGTGATTTCTATTCAGGTTTCCAAAGCAAATTACGCTTGCACAAACATTTGTTCAGACAAGAGGCTATAACTCATAGTTTAAGTCTGTCCTGGTTACTTCCAGAAAGGACCGGATTCTCTGCCACACCAAAGTCCACAAATGCAGAACCACTCCTAAGATAACTTGACAGGATGCTTGATACCAATACCAGGAACTTTGAGTGCTGATCTAGCAATACCACTACTTATTTAGGAAATGAGATGTACCTTGTGTTTGCAAACTATTAGAACTAGAATGGGCAAATTTATATAAAGAAGATTGTGGTTGTCAGATTCCAGCAGGATTTCTTCAATTAAATAAACCACATATAGACTTGTATAGCTTTAGTACAAAATTCTTCACAGCTCCATGCATTGGGACCATGAAAGATTCTAGATCCTCAGGAATTTGATGTGATAGATGTATTAATTCCTTAATTGATTCATGATGTGACACTATTGGAAGAAGATGGGATGTAGGAGGTGGATCCCAGTTGGAGAAAGTATGTCACTAGAGGCATGTCCTGGAAAGATACATCTTGTTCTTTGCCCCTTATCTAGTTTTCTGCTTCTTGACTATCATCTTGCTATGTGTGAAAGGAGACCAGGGAATCAGCAGGCTGTAGAGTATTTGAGAAATGGAGACTAGTGGGAAGTATGTGGGTTGTTGGTGATATTCCCTCAAAAGGGACTGTGGAACTCTAATGTCCTCCTCCTTGCGTTTTCTCTTTCTGCTTCCAGACTCTGGTGAGCCAGGCTCCATTCATGCACTCCTGCCATGAGGCCAGAAACAATGACTACTTGATATTAGACTGCAAATATGAGCCACAATAAGTCATTTCTCTTTCTAAGTTGATCATGTCATGTATCCTATCACAGGAAAAAGAAAAGTGACAAATACCCATAACATGAGTTGGGGCTTTATCACCGTAAACTGAAAAGTCTGTGACAAACAAGGTAGATGCTTTTGTATAACCTGAAGGCTATACAGTTTGAATACTCTTAAAAAATAAACAATATTGTGTAAAGAAAACAAAATAATTATTATTAAGAATTTGTGATGAGGGACTGGAGACATGACTCAGCAGTTGAAAGCACTGGCTGCTCTTGCAGAGGACCCGGATTCTATTCCCAGCATCCATATGGTGGCTAACAACTATCCATAACTCCAGTTCCAGGACAATTTGATGATCTTGTCTGACCTCCATGGGTGTTACACAACCCAGGTGCACTTATATACATGCAGACAATACACTTATACACATAAAATAAAATTTAAAACAAGAATTTCAATGAAATAGAATAAAATTGTAAAGAGATCACAAATATCAAATTTTTTTTTAATTCAAAATGCTTTAAAATATTTAAAAAACTTTTAAATGCTTCATTTGTCTGTAAACTATCTTGTCACAAGACAGTTATTCCACTGTCATTCTTTTAAAAACAATAGAATATAACTATTGTCTGTTGGTTAATCAGAATTTGTTTTAAATTTCTGATAGTTCAAAACATTTTTCTCACTTACAGACCAATATTGGAAAGGATATCATTGCCATACTGTGGATTGTTGTTAATGTCAGGGAGCTTAATATCAGATTTTCAAATAGCAATTGCAAGTTTTTAGGTACTTTTCAAGCTTTCCTGTATAAGGACAAATCTTGAATATTTTTGATTTGCTGACACTCAGTATCCGTTTTTCTGTAATTATTGCTAATGTCCCAATTAACATGATATAATAGTTTTATATTATCTATGTCTATGGCAATATTTTATATCATATTAAGAGGAAAATTATTTTAGAATATGATGTAGTTAACTTCTCTTTATGAACTGTTACCAAAAATTTCAAGGACTAACTTTTGATGAGTATATAAATTGATATATTATTGGATATGTTTTTAACAGTGAGAAATTTTGTTTTTAACTGTGTTTTTGTTTTAGCATAAAAAAACTATCAAATTTGAATTATAGCATTACATTTTTCATGACTGGGAGAGTTTTCCTCATTTTCCTTTCTGGTTCCATACGCCACAAACTTTGTTTCTTCTTCTTTCTTTCAATCAAGTATTTTGCTTGCTTCTGAGTATATAGGATCATATGACAGTGACTATTGGCCTCATTCCTTCCTGCCACATACTAGGTGGGTCAACACAATGACTAGGAAGAGGGCTCCAAGAGGCCATTCCTATTCTGAGGGGGACAAGTCACTTAAAAACAGACAGGACCACAGACCAGTGACTCGATCTTTCCAAATCCAATCTATCCCTATCTGAATCCCTGAACTGGTCATAGCTTCCCCACAATAATCCAACAGGAGGTATATACATGAAGGGGGGAATCAGAATGAAATATTATGACAAAATGTCAAATGATTATAATTGCTTATTATTGCAAAATTATTAATTTTTCAAAGATACATAATCAAGATAGAGCATCAGAAACTACCTCCTAGGTTTACAGGAGCTTGTGCAAGGAGGGGGATCTTTTCACCTGCACTTCATTAACCTTACTCAACATTTGCCCTTTGCTGACATACTATGTGATTTGGGAGTGTTGAGTAATTATAGCATCTCTAATTATAGTTATTGACAAAACTTCAGAAATTAGAAATGTAATTTTCCCCCTCACTATAGGAACACAGGAAAGGCCCTGAGCTATAATGTCGAACATGAGGCACCGCCATTGTCTATGGTGTCCCAGTGTCCTCATGACTGCTTAACAATGACACATCTGCTGATGTTTACGAGGTCATAGAAGATGAAATGCCATCTCAAGGTCAAATCAAAGAGTACATTATGTCTTGGTTTTGAAAGCAGTCATGAACAGTTATTTTTGGCAAAGCAAGAGTCTTTCTCAATCTTAAAAGATTGCTCTTCTTTTCTAAATATTTCTGATATCTCCCTATTTTCTTTCTAGACTCTAGATTGTAATCTAAGGGACTGAGTGGTTTACATCTGTCACCCTGAAAATTAACCAAAGACCTTGGTGCATACAAGATGAATACTAATAACAGAGGACTTAGAGGAGCTATGTCCTGGGTCACAGCAGGTCAGATGCCAAGAAAGATTTATGCTGATCCAACAGTGAGGAGAAATTGAGGATTTGATTTTTCAATTTGAGAAGTCAAATGGAGCCAAGGGGATTTAATCAGCCACTCTCATGCACTTCACTGGTTAACAGCAATTTCTAGATCTGTCTATTATGTAACTATGTGAAGAATTAGGGAATCTTGGTAATTAGTAGTTCACCTAATCAGATTATCTCCTTGTCTAAATTCTGACATCCATGGGAAAACAGACCAGAAAATGTAGTGTCTTTAGCTGCGTATCTGTGTCCAGAGGGGTATTTTTCCTCCGAGGGGCAGGCCCTGCTGCAGAGAATTGGCTGTGGAGTGTTAGCTATGGAGAGGTAGCTGCATAGAGTTAGCCACAGAGGGAGGACTGTGGCCGCCATCTTGAAAGTGGGTGGCACAGAAAAAAAATGGCCCAGTGTCTCGCCTGTGTGGACTTGAGAGGGGGTGTTTACCAACCTGGGTCGGGACTGTGGGCCCACAAAGCATGGGTGAAAGCTAATGGAGACTATGAGCGGGTGTGGAAATGATCTGGAATGGCAGGCTGATGAGCCACAGAACGGAACAGGGGAGCAGGTATTCACTTGTTGTAGGGTGCTAGGTGTTCACCTTTGTAAGTTACTTTATTTCCCCTACCCAGGATATAAAGTATGAAAAATTCAGATAAAGATGTGTTATATGGTTTTTCTAACAGCACCAGGAGCAAGGGACCCTAAGAGAACTTGGGCAATGAATTGACACAGCCGGGAGGATGGTGCTGGAAATCAAAAACTGCTGCAGTTTGGGAAAAGCAAGGGCTAATGGCAGTGCTGACATGGCTCTTACAATGGATTATAAAATATGTAACTCAAAAGGGGCCAGCCACACAGAAGCATGGGCCACAGCTATGCTGTAAATATGGGGAAATAGCCCAGTTGTGGATATATGAAGATTTGTTACAGGTTATAGAAAAACTTTTACAGGCCTGGGACACAGAGAACCCAGAGAGGGGGCATGGCCACTTTGCATAATAAAAGATTTTCCAAGGCAGGGGAAGCTGGAAAGGCTAGGGAGGTGCTGGCAAATCCATTTGCAGAGCTTGAGAGCAAGAGATAAAAAACAAAAAAAACAAAAAAAAACAGGCATTTAAATTTGTGTAAGGTACAAGGACTCTGGAAAAAAGACAGATAATAATAAAAAAGGAAACAACCTAAAAACAAAAGTAACTAAAGCTGTCCCTCAGATTCAACCTTTGATACAAAAAAGGAAAAAAAGCTAACAGTATTGTAGCTAGGAAATACTCCACATTGGAACTGTTAAAACTGGGAAAAATTTACAAGCAAGCAATCAAAGAGCCGCTCACCACGTGGCTCCTGAGGGTGTGGGAAATGAGAGCAAATAACATCAGTTCAGGTCCCTCAGAAGCTTCACGTCTCAGTTATATAACCACCCATCTGTCCTTGCAATACAGGCTGTTCAACCTAGGCCAATGCAGGGGGTAGCAGTCCTTAAAGGGATGACTGGTTGAAGGCATTAGAGATACATGGTCATCACTAAGAGAAACTCCCATAATTAACAGAGGCTGGAGAACTATAAAGGAGGGACAAGCATTAGCTAGGTATGAGAAAAGCAATATAAGATGCCCAGTTCGCTGGGCTGGATAAGACTGTGTTCACCATAGATATAAAGGAAAGCTTAAGATCAACTGGGACCCTGAGAATGACATAGAGCTTTAATAGTTTTGCTAAGCCCTTTAATGGGACAGGATTTTTGTAAAGTGAGAGAGGCTTTAGCAGATCTAAGTGACTCTGACCAACATGTAAAACATGTCTGTAGAATAACAGAACACCCTACAAAAGATATAGAAAAGACCAGACAGAAGAAATTATCCATTTGGGTTACTCAAAGACAAATGTGGCAAAACATGTTGAGCCCAAATTCCCAAAGAAAAAATTGATAGAAAACTAAATTCAGTACTAAGGAGTTTCTGGAAGGCTTTAAAACCAGAACAACAGTTTACAAAAGGCATTCAAAGGATAAAAATTGTCCCAGGGTGGTTAAGGATCCCCAAAGACTGAATAAGGTGCATTTCTCCCCTGATAAAGGTTATATTAGGGGGTGGAGGAAGTTTTTCCCACCAAGACCTCCCCCAACAGCCAGGTATGGTCAAAGGAGAGATGACAGATATGGCTACAGTCAGGAGGCAGACCCAGGGCCTGCCTGACTCAGGGGAACCAACAGGTGCAGTGGGGACAATAGAAATCCCCTGCCTCCTTAGCCCAGTGCAGGGACAGGCAACTGGAGCCAACACCTGTAAGTGTATGAAGGATAAAAAATACAAAGAGACTCCATGCAAGATCCAAAGAATGTGGAATGATTCCCAAGGGATAACTAAAGATAGTAAAGGCCTAACCAAATTACCTTACCCATGCTATGGTACCTAACAAAGATCTATGGAGAAAACAGTTAACACAAATGGATAAAACCTTTCCATGCTTTGTTAGACCTTGTCTATGATTGACTTAATATATGATGTTAACCTTTGAGTATTTTACAGATGTGAAACCCATTTGAAAGATACCTGAAGAAACAAAGGCCAGCTATAAGCTATAAGATTCTTGGGAGTTTTATTGTTAGGTGAGATAAAAGAAAAAAAAAAAAACAAAAACAGAGGCTCTAAAACTATACAATTGGTAAAAAAAAAAAAAAAAAAAAAAAACTGTATTACCAGGGGTGGGTTACCCCCTATGAGCTGTTGATCTAAGAGAGATTCTAGAAGTCCTCAAATTAACAAAGGCTATTGCCACTAGTGTCAGTTGTACACTAGAAAGGTTGGTAAGGCCATGTTGCTGAAGACACTGCATGATGTGAGCATGGGAGGAGAGGAAGAGATGGAGCTGAGACTAAGTCAAAAACTCCATGCCACTGGAAGGATAATGTTCATAATGCCAGAAGACACTATACAGGTGAAAGAAAAGATCCCCTATGATTCTACTCAACAATGGACCCCATGTGCTGCACACTATGGACATCCCAAGCAATGCCTGCAAATGCAATAATGACTCGACTAACAAACATAGAACTAAAAAAATTCTAGTTGGATAATGTCCACTCCTAGGAGTGGAACACACATCTGGTGCTGTAGACCAGACCAGTCCCCTGTGTCGAGAAAGGCTACAGGCCCTAGTGGAGAAGCCATCACAAGTATACTGTTTAATGAATATAGTACACCTACTAGGATGTCCTCTAGGCATTTGTATTTACATTCATGTTTGTTTAGATGTGTCTACATCCTTCCATTTGTCTTTATAGTAGAAGAAACATCACTGAGCTAGATCTATGGCCATGGCTTGATGATGAATAATGGGGAGGCCCAAGAAGTCACTATCTTGCCATGATACAAGAGAGATCGCCCTACATCTGTCACCCCCTCCAGGCTTAGGGTCCTTAGTGGAAGATTGGCAGAAAGATTGTAAAAAGCAGAGGAAGGGGTGGAGTGTTTCCAGAAAGGTACTTGTTCCTCCAAGGGGTAGGGCCTGCTATGGAGAATTGGCTGTGGAGTATTAGCTACGGAGAGGAAGCTGCACAGAGTTAGCTGCAGAGGGAGGAGTGTGGGTACCATCTTGGAAGTGGGCAGCATGGAAAAAAATGGCCCCAGTGTCTCGTCTGCATGGACTTCAGAGGGGGGCATTTACTGACCTGGAGCGAGACTGCAGGCCCACGAGGCATCATAGGTGAAAGCTAATGTAGACTATGGGTGGGGCACGGGGCGTTGGGTGTTCACCTGTTGTGGGTCGCTGGGTGTGCACCTTTATAAGTTCCTCTATTTCCCCTACCCAGGATATAAACTATGAAAAATTCAGATAAAGATGTGCTGTATGGTTTGTCTAACAGTGCCAGGAGCAAGGGACCCTAAGAGAACTTGGGCAACAGTATCCATATCTTTCCAAAGTTTTGTCTTAATGGCTCTTTGGAGAAATTTATGAGCACAGAGCTGAAGAACTGGAAGTTCATATGCAGTAAGGCCTGACACCTATTTTGACAAAAGTTTTGCTGAGGAGCATTACCAGTGAAATTTCCTGCAGCAGAGGTATAGAAATCATTATCATCCCAAGCCTTATCCAGCTCATTGGGGAAGATTAGACAGTATCAACATTTTCAGTCTTCAATAGATTCTTCCAGAATCAAGAACAAAGCTGTTTTCAGAAATACTGCAGAGGACACAGAGCACATGGACTCTGAGTCCATAAGCACATTACTCTGGCTTAATAATCCTAATTGTTTGCCTCATTAACCCTGAACATAAACCAAGATATCATAAACTTTGACATCATACAGACAAAGTTTCCAAGTTTCTATTGATGGCACCTTAAGCCATAATTTTCAAATCAGTTTCTTTAGAAATTTAATAAAATTTGCTCTTATTTCCTATTTGGGAGATTACGTATGGTAAAGTAGACTAAAGATTCCACTGCTGGGAGAAGCACAGAGTGGCATTCAGAAAATGTTTGCTCAGGAGTCACTTTATGCACGCTTTGGTTGGAATCAGGAAGGAAGCTAACCCTACTCACTCACTGAGCTTGTTCATAACTACACTCTATAAACCATGATAACTATGCTGACTTTCAAATATTTTTTTACTTGCAAAGGATGGAAAACCCATGTTGGTAAGATTTTAGTCAATGTTTCACTTTGAATCAAGTTCATAAGAAATGAGATGATACTAAGATACATCAGAGTTCAGCAAGGATGCCTCATTAATGAAACCTGAAGAATTAGGACCAATTACAAAGGTGAGAAGATGGAGGGGGTTGGGCTCAATAGTGTGCTGCTTGGTCAACTGATTTCATTTTTTCATATTCCTGAAAATATTTGTAAAAACAAAACAAACAAAAAGAAACCACATGCCAGAAGTCTTAAATTTGAAACAAAGGAACAAACATTCAAACTAGAGATTTCTACATAAGAAAACATTTCTTAGGATGGTCCCAAATATTAGGCCATTTAATTAGAAAACTCTTCATTTCAGCTACATGACAAGGGTCAGCAGATAAAAGCATTTTCAGCCAACCAACCTGATGACTTAAATAAGACCTTTGGAACCCACCTGGTGGAACAAGAGAATGGAATCCCTTCAGGTGTTCTCTGACCCCCCCCCCCCAGAAGGTAGCACACTTGCATTCATGTAAATCACACTCTTTATATGGAATTAAAATATACACTCTAAAGCGAATCAAATCTTTCCATTGATTTGTCTTTTTTTCCTCCTTGAATAGGGGTGATACCTTAGGACACATTGACAGAAGTTGGGTAGCACTCATCATACCTTTGCTGCTTCTGCTCAGATTTAATTCCAGTCAGTTACCTTTATATAAGTATTTGCTAAGCTCATACAATATTTTAGGTAGTGTTCTAGAAAATAATGGTCAATGATAAGGGGTTAATTTGTAGAAATATCTACTTTATTTCCAGTTTTCAATAGCCACAAACAGTTATATAATACCATGAGGTAACTTGATGAAATATTTTAAAAATTTATTAGCAGTATTTTTTAGAATGGAAAGATCTAATGTTCTCCATGACAGGGTCAGAGAAACTTCTGCAGGTGATGACGTGATTATGATTTCATTCAAAATAAGTACTATTCTACCATGGACCTTATTACAGAGGTCTGGTGGTAAGATATTTTAACAAACGTGACGACAATTAGAACAAACTTCTGTATTACCCTGGTGGGTGCAGGCAGGATTGCAATGACAGCAATAAATCTTGGATAGGTTGTGGAAGAAATGGAGGGAATAGATGTTCAGTATGGGGTGCCATTTAGGTTAAACTTTAAGCACAGATCATAACATGGATGTTTGTTATAATCTTTTTGATTATTAAAATCAAAATTACACCTGTGATATAATAATTCAAGCTATGTGGTTTGGCTTTTGAAACTGACAAATCTGGATTTGAATACTTAGTCCATTGGTATAATACAACACTGCTTTAAAGCTACTATCTGAATGTAGATAACAAAGCGGTCCCCATGGGTTACAGTGAAGATTAAAGAAAGAAAGACAAATTGTGTTGTACCTTAACTGTCACATCAAACTAGTCACATTAAAGTCATCATTCGGCACAAGGAGGCCTAGGGAGAAACTGTAACAGTTCCACAGGTGGGCTCCGGGGAGGTCCGTGAAATTTCAGATGTTTTCACTTTTCTTAGAAGATGGATCCCAGCTTTTATGATATTCTACAAAGTCTGTCAGTCAAAGGAAAGATGGGTATTAGTTGTAGGGAGATCAAAAGCTGAATGTTGAGGGATTACAGCTTTAGGGAGAGAAGAGGAGGAACAGGTAAGAGTCAAGGACATAAAGATGATTCATATTTGCTGTACTGTGACATGTAAGTTCTGAGAACTCTGCTATGTAGTAGGTAGAAATGTAGCCATCATGATCTTCATTCCTTAGTAATATGTCATTCTCCATGTCAAAGGGATTTTGGAGATATAATTAAAGTTACTATCAATTTGCTTTTAGAGTCTTTTCTCTCCCTAATGCTACAGACCAGATAAAGGACCTTGCACTTGGTAGGCAAGTGCTCTAACTCTAAGATAAATCTCCAAGCCCAAGTTGATGCTGGAATTTTCTGAGTTGACCTACTCACACAGCCCTTATGGCCAAACTTTCTTCTTGATAGCAATTGAAAAGAAAGCAATGACATACAGAAGACCTGGAGTACAGAGCAATTCAAAGCATTGAAGTGTCTTTCCATTGTCGCTGGTTTCAAACATGGAGCGACCTTGGAGCCAAGATATACAGGCGACATATAACAGCTGAGAAGAAGCTCTTGCTTGCATCTAAACACCACAATGCTATAATGGTCCCAAACAGAATTTTCCAATTCCTTGAATGATTCTGGAAGTAGATTCCACTCATAAACTGTCCAGGTAAGACTCTAATTCGATCAACACCAGGTTGATTTTAACATTGTTAGACTCTAAGCCAAAATTCCACCTGACTACCATTGTTCATGGGCATTTGAATCACAGAAAGTGATAACAGTATAACATTATAATAATGTAAGCAACACTTTCAAGGTAGTTAAATCACCATTAGAAATCAATACATCACATCATGCAAAATTCTGGAATAAGGGGCTGGAGAGCTGGCTCAGTGGTTAAGAGCATTCACTGCTCTTGTAGAGGACCCAGCATCCACATGGCATCTAACAACTATCTGTAACTCCAGTTCCAGGGGAATCCGATACATTCTGCTGACCTGGGCTGGCATTGTACAGTACAGGTGCACTTACGTTAACATGCAGGGAATACACTCATACACATAAAATAAAAATAATGAAAGTAATTTTTAAAGGATGCAATTAAAACCACATATATTAAGAAAGAGAAAACACTCCACTTCAAACCTTGACTATGATGTACACAAACAGAGAGATCTACTAAACACATTGGCACAGTTGTGCACAAGCAAAATGGTTAAGAAATATATAAGTATTGCAGTAGATATGATACTTGACTGGAAGAAATATCTGAAGTTGGCTTGAAGGGGGTGATAGAAGGATTGTATCTCATGCAAATAAGTGAAAGGAGTGTGATCTGAAATCAGACAAAATCAGACCAGATGTGGTTAAGGGTGGTTCATAACGTGTAAGCCAAGATCTTTACTACATGTGTAAGATTTGTGTGTGTGTTCATGCGCATGTGCTAGTATGTTTGCATATTTTATTCTTATATGATTTGGCTTATTCCCCTGTCTTCACCTAGTTGTGGATGTAAATAAACACATAAGGAGATGAAAAATGTAGCATGTCCAACTCCTACGCCAGTGCTGTATGGCAGCCCCTGCTAGCCTTCCTGACAGCTAGAATGGCTGCACTGTTAAACATTTGAGAAGACAATGCCATTCTGAGGGAGGCCTTATGTAGCCACAGACAACTGAGTAGGCCAACCATAGCAAGGGGGTTCAGTTCCTCAGTCAGTATATCTCCATTTCTCCAAAGGCCTCCAGTACAAAGCCAGACCATCTCTGAGACCCAGATTTTGCAACGTCCTAGCTGGTCTAAATCTCTTTGTAAACCTTTTAAAAAAGCATTTCACTCTGGTATGGTTTTAGACCTCAAATAATTAGTGTTTCTCATTGATTGCTTTTCTCCATGATTGCTTTTGCACAGTCAAAATGAAGCCAGTCTTCAGGAAAAAAAAATCCACCAGATACTGTTTTCTGGCCAAAGGCAACTATAAAGGAAGAAAGAATTTAGCTTAATGAGAAAGATATATATTATAAGCATAAATTACAAAAGGAGCTTTATTTTATAACCTCAAGAATTTGGAACAGGCCTGGGACTTCAATTCAACAGCTACATAGGTTTACTTGAAGCTCAGTTGGTAAGGAATGCATTGTCCAAGCTGAATTTAGCATCAGGTCAAGAACACAGGTACTCTGACACCACTCAGTCTGCAATGGCTACATGCAGTATACAAATCTCATGAAACTTTGCACAGAAAATAGCTTGCATTTGGTTTTGTTTCTTCAATTCCCTCAAATTCTCTTCCAGGAAGGCCAAAAGACATTAAGGATGAAGTACCATTCTGTTCTCATGAGCATCTTTTAGGATCTGTTCTACCCTTTTTAATTTTTTTTGATAATTTAATTTTTTTGAGAATGTCATACATGACTACAGTATTTTCATCATTCCCTCCCTATCTTACCTCTCCAACTCTTCCCATATCTCCCACATTTTCACTTAGATTCATGACCTCTTATTTGATTATTATTATGTTGTGTTTTGAGTGTGTATGTGTGTATGTGTGTGTGTGTGTGTATGTGTGTATGTGTGTGTTCTACTAGGTCCATTTAACGGTGCTTCTGTAAACATGTGTTTGGGGCTGACTCCTTGGGATTAGATAACCTGTCAGGGGGCTAGTCCATGGAGAAAACTGATTCTCCTTTCCTCAGCAGCCATTGATTCCCTGTAGCTCTTCATCTAGAGGTAGGAACCCTGTGAAAGTTTCCTGCATCCACATTGCTATATCAACTGGTGTTGTCTTTATGTAGGTAGTGTTTAGGCAACCATATTGTTGACATTTCAAGGCTACAGCTTCTTGTTGTGTCTAGAATACACCATTTAGCAGCAGGTATCTTTGTCCTCTGGCTCTTATATTTCCATTCCCTCTTAGGAGACTTGATTCAGACTAGGAGATCATGAGTGTGCAAGTTCAGTAAGTGTGCATCTTGTTTCTGATCTTTTAGTCTCCTTTATTAGCCACTGTTAGTGTTTATCTATATCACAGGAAAGACATAAAGATGACTGAAGGAAGGGTAAAATCATAAAAAGAATCTTCTATGATAATTGTGGGAGTTGCATTTATATCTAAAGATAAGGAGCTAGGAGCCACAAATAAAAGAGCATATGTGGTGTTTATCTTTCTGGGTCTGGGTTACCTCACTTAGTATAATATTTTTCAGTGTCATTCATTTACCTGTAACTTTCATGGTTTTCTCTTAAAGCTCAGTAGAACCATTGTGTATATGAACTATGATTTCATTATTCATTGTCACTTGAAGGACATTTAAGTTGCTTCCATATCCTAGCTATTATGAAAAGAACAGCACTGAAACTGGCTGAGCAATATCTCTGTAGTAGGATACTGAGTCTTCTGAGTATATGCCAAGCAGTGGGATAGCTGGATCATATGGCAGACTGATTTTTAGTTTTTTGAGAGTTTTCCACGCTGATTTCCATAGTCCCCGCACCATTTTGCAATCCGACCAGCAGTGAATGAGGGCTTCCCCTTTTCCTGGTTCCTCACCAGCATTTGTTGTTAGTTGTTTTCTTAATCTTCGTCACTCTGACTCAAGTAACATGAAATCTTAAAGGAGTTTTAGTTTACCTTTCCCTAATTACTAAGAATGTTGAACACTTTTTAAAGAAAATCCTTGGCCATTTTTATTTCTTCTTTTGAAAACTGCTCAGATCTGTAGCCCATTTTCAATTGCCATTTGTTTTCTTGATTCCTTGTTTTTTGAGTTCTTTGTGTGTCCTGGATATAATCCTCTATCATCTATAGCTGGCAAAGATTTTCTCTATTCTGTGAACTTCCGCTTATCTGGGTTGTTCTTTGTTGCACAGAAGCTTTTTAGTTTGATGAGTAGCATTTGTCAATTGCTGGCCTTAGTTCCTGAGTGAAGGGACTCCAATTCTGAAGGTCTTTCTTTGCACCTGAGCATTACAGGGCACTGCCTATGTTTCCTTCAAACAGTTTCAGTGTTTCAAGTTTCACATAGGGATCTTTGATTCATTTGGATTTTTGTGTGTAGCATGACAGGTATGGGCCTAATTTCATTCCTCTACATATGGACATGCAATTTTCCCAGCACCATTTATTTAAGAGGTTTTATTTCCTCCACTGTATATTTTTGGCATCTTTGTCAAATATCAAATGTCTACAATTGCATGAACTCATGTTTAAGTCTTCTGTTTTGTTCCATTGACCTACAGGTCTGTTTGTGCGCCAGAACCATGATGTTTTTATTACTATAGCTTCATAATATAGTACCTGAAATACTGTAATTGTAATCTGGTATGGCAATACCTCCAGGATTATTTTTTGTGCTCAGGATTGCTTAGGCTAACAGGGGTCTTTTCTATTTCCATATGAATTTTAGGTCACATTTTTCTATTTCTGTGAAGAATGTCATAGGGATTTTGATTGGGATTGCAGTCAATCTGTACATTGATTTCGGTAGGATGCTCATTTTCTCAACATTAATTCTCCCAATCCATGATCAGGGGCGATCTTTCCATCTTCTAGTATCACCTCAATCTCTTCCTTCAGAGATTTAAAGATTTCATTGTAGAGGTCTTTAATGTCCTTGGTTGTTTGTTCTTAGGCTTTTTATTTAGATTGCTGTGAATGGGAACATTTCCATCGTCTCCTCCTCAGCATGCTTGTTACTCGTATACAGAAAGGCTACTGAGTTTTCAAAGTTGATTTTGTGTCCTGCCACCTTTTTGAAGTTATTTATTATTTCCAGAAGATTTCTAGTGGAATTTTATAGACCTCATCTGCAAATTGGGACAATTTGTCTTCCTTTTCCTATTAGGATCCCTTTAATTTCCTTCTCATGTTTTCTTGTTGTAGTCAGGGCTTTAAGGTCTGTATAGAAAAGGAATGGGGAAGTAGCCAGTCCTTTTATGCTGCTGATTTCAATGCAAATGGTTCCTATTTTTCCTTCAGTAGAATGATGTTAGCTGTAGATACATCATATATAGTTTTATTGTGGAAGTATGTTCCTTCCAGTACTCCTCTCTAGTACTTTTACCATGAAGGCATGTTGGATTTTGTAAAAGCCCTTTTCTGCATCTAAAAAGGTGAGCATGGGGGTGTTGTTGAAAAAATAAAACAAGAGTCTTGCCCATTGTCCTATGTTGGGAAATTCAATTTTAGACCTTTCTCCATCTCTGCCACAAAAAGGGAACAAGTATCCTTAGGGTTTCAAGTTCTTTCCAGAAGATATGCCATCATCTTCCCTAATCAAAATCCCAAGTAGTTTCCACAGCAACTGCCTCCTCAAACCGATCTATTTTTCTGGCAATATCATTTCATTCCGTCCCACAGACCATATTAGATATTTGAAAAGTCATGGTAAAACTCTGAAACAATGAAGTTAGGAAAATATCAGCAGGCAAAGAATAAATCTATGTAATAATTACAACCATACTTTGAACATAATAAAGTTGAAGAAAACTTTGCAATGTAATTTTGGATTTGGGGTGTTAATGAAGATTTGACATAAAGAATAACATTTTGAAAGGGTAGAATGTGATCAGGGAAGAGCCAGGCACACAGAACAGAGATTGCACCATGGTCTGGGGGCAGCCAGCTACATCTTCTTGCTTCCCTTTTTTTCTGTGACAAACATACGGTCTCTGGCACTGAAATAGAATTAAGCTAAAGCTGTAAATGAGGTTTCCAGTAGGAAAAGCTGTCTCTCGCAGAGTTCAGAGCAGAGCTGGGAGCACTGCCAAGTGCTCATGAAACAATTTTGGAAGGTTCAGCCGGAAAGGCAGGAATCCCTGTCCTTCCATCACTCACAGCCCTTTACAAGTGGCATATTAGCGAATCAGGATCTTATGGTGCAAGTCAGAATTTGAAGTGGCTTGGGCAGTATCCATCTGTCTCCTTCCACACAGCTCTATTTCTATTACCATCTTAACTTTAGCCAGTATGAACTTAATGAATGCCCATTTCTTCTCTATAGCCCTGGTGAAGATTCCTCTCATTTTCTGAATCCCAATTCTGCCATCCAGTTTTTTATATAGTGGCTTTTCCCTTACATTTGGAATTTTCAGCCTCACTATACTATAAATGCTTTAGGGGCAGAGAAGACAGGTTTCATGTCTCCTGTAGTATACACCATAACGGGCATTTATTTGGATTCCTGGGACTGAGTCTGTGTGATCTGCATGCACAGGTAAAACCAGGATAAAGTTTCGATGAAGATTCCACCTGCTTTTAATCAATCCCAAAGTCAGTGCTCAGGAAGATTACCAAGGAAACATGGATACGGGTGCTTTGATCTCAGCTAGAAACTCAATTCCTTTGCTCTGAACCAAGAAATTGACAAGAAAAAAAAATGATTTCCTGGGAAAGATTTTTTTTTTCTTGTGGCATTTCCAGGAACAAAAAACTTACATATACAAATAAAAGATTTCCTTAGAGAAATAAAGGGACTACTACTCCTCAACAGAGAAGCAAAAGAAAGAGAATACTGTGGCAGAAATAAATGGAATTTGAAGGACACACAGAAAACACATCAAGAGTGTTTATAAACTATTCCCAGGGTAGAATCAGGATAGGTTAGATTATGCTGTAGCACAATAACTCCAAAAGACTTTGGTTTAAAATAACAATGTTGGTGGGCAAGATGGCTCAGCTGGTAAAGGCTTTTGCTACCACACCTGATAATCCGAGTTCTACCACATGGTAGAAGGTAAACAACACTAACTCCTATAAGTCTTCTGCTTCTGATTTTTACATGCATAATCTGGCAAATGCATGACCATAAACAAGCACACACACACACACACACACACACACACAAAATTTAAAGAAGAATTCCAAGAAAGGTGCAGAAAACGGTTGCACCTTGTTTAAGACTCTCTGCCGTCATTGGTCGTAGGTTACAGTTTGCCCCCAAAGACTTGCTGTCATTCACTCAGTCTTCTTTCTCTCTCCCCTGTTTCCCCAGTGTCTGCACAATGCACTTCCATACATGCAGGCAAAACAGAAAACATATCAAATAAATAGCAAATAAATAAATATTTTTAAAATAAAAATGTTTAAGGACATGGTAGCTAAAATATATAGTAATTCAGATGGCTGAGGTAGGAAGACTACCAAAAATTTGTGGGTAAGAATAAATAAAGTTAATAAACAAAATCTTTACTTGATGTCATGCTACATACTGATCATGTGTAGGGTGGGGCTTTGCTTGCATTACAACTTAAGATCATGATTGACAACAAGCCCAGTCTAGAAGGCTGTGGTGTCTATGATACTGAGAAGGCAAGTTCTGATGGTCCTTATATTAGCAATAATACTCTCCTGTAAGGAAAAATCCTACTTTCACTTTCCTTCTGCACACAGCCTACTGGATAGACATAATCTGTGATTCTTGGAAGTCTATTAAGCGTTTTCTTTCCATGGCCTACATGTATAGGAGTTTGGACATTTTGCTGAAGTGTAGCAATGATAATCATAAGAGGAAAATTTCCAAAGACATTTAAGATTTTTAATTTTTATTTATGGGTCTACGGTGTGTCGGTGTGTATGTGTATGTATGCCGCAGGTGTGCCGGTGCCTGAGGAAGCCAAAAGAGGGTGTCAGAGCCCCTGGATCTGGAGTTACAGGCAACTGTGAGCCACCTGACATGGGTGCTATGAACTGAACTTGGGTCTTCTGAAAGAATAGCAAGCATCTCCTAACTGCTTAGCCATTTATCCAGTCCCCAAAGATATTAAAAATGCACATATTTCTATTAGATATTTTCTTCATAATTGGATGGTAAATTAGAATTATACAGAAACAACTGGCTTAAAAATAAAAATTTATAACTACCCTTATTAGGTCACTTTTCAAAATACTTTTGCCACATTCTTGAACCACAAGAGAAGGCTAGGAATTCATCAATCACTCATTCATTCTTCAACAGACATTTACTGGCTTCTATGTCAAGTCCTGTATAAGACATTGATGATTTAAAAAAAAAAAAGTGTATAAGAAAGCTCACCTGCTCATGATCCTTTTTGATCTGTGATTACCCTTTTATC